>NC_092423.1:137374743-137677190 GCF_036169615.1 Heliangelus exortis | reverse complement strand
ACTCCCCGATGGATTTAAGGACACTGGTTTTATTTTGGTAGCTATTGAAGCGGTTTCTAGAAACTTGATTAATGCTTTCAAGAGGGGCTGGTGAGAAAAGCTTTTGGGATTTCTGTGGCTCCTGAGGTCATGTTGGTTTTTGAAGAGAAGACAGCAGAGAGAGCTGGGGAGAGGAGAGCAGGTGTTCGGATCCTGCCTGGATGCGGACCTGCTCTCACCAATTCCTCTGTTTTTCTTTCAACTCGTGCTTTTTTCTTTGGAGGAAATCAAGAACATGCCACAGAAAGGGCTGTTGTTTGTGTTCTGGGGAAGTATAGGATTTGCAAACTCAAGTATAGCCCAAGTGGAAAAATATATAAAATTGAAAAGGTCGTGGGGTCTTTTTGTTGTTTTTGGTTTTGTTTTTTTTTTTTTTAAATAGGGTTGACTTGTGTTTCTGTTCCTTCCTTTGGCAGGGAAAATGAAGGCTGTGGTCACTGACATAAAGCTGGTTAATATTACTCAAGTGAAAGGGTTTCATTACCATCTGTAATGATAGCTTGTGAATTTTAATTATAAAACTGTTTACTGTGGCCAGAGTTTGTTGCGTGTATCTGTGTCTTTCTCTCCCCCATCTTTCACAGGAATTGGTGTCTAATCACAGCTACAATCAAGGCTGCTATCATTGTACAAAAGCATTTTAGATAATCAAAAAGATGGCAGCTGTGGCTTTTGATTTTTATAGAATTAAAAAAAATTCTTGAAAAGCAAACTGATCTCTATTTTTATCTCCTAGTCCATTAGCTATAGAACAGTTGTGTAGTATGTGTAATAGTGACCTGAAGGATTTGCATTTATGTCTTCAACACCTGACTGCCAGTTGCTTTGCATTTGCTGGTGACCCTGTGGGCTTAGGGCAGGGGTGGTCAGCTGTTTTTTTCTGAAGTCTCAAAGGTCTGATATTGGGGACTCATTGCAGCTCCTCAGTGCCAGCTCTGCTGAGCCAACCAGCACTGTTCAGTACTGACAGGGCTGTTCACAGTAGCAGGAGATTTAGCTCAGCATTCCAAGAGAACAGGAGGAAATACAGGATCTTTTGCAAGAGGGCAGGAGATGGGGAACTTATGGGAGTCTTGGAGCAGCACCTGGCATTGAAGTAGTCTAGTCCAGGATGTAACATTGGGAGACAGAAAAGTGACAGAGGGTTTTGTGCCTTTTGTGTTATGAAACAGTAGGTAAATATAGTGCCATTATAGTGGAAATGTAATAACCTCTGTGGACTGAATTAGGAAGGCACTAATAGGCCTATGTAACCTCTCTCTCTTAACTTAGGTCATGAGACAATCCTTAGGTCGTTGTTTTGAGCTTATTCGGCCAAAAAGAATGCACAGGAAAGGCCTGATTGCAGGAGCTGTGGTGGGATGCAAGGAAATTTGAAAAGGATTTTGAAATGGTGTAAGGTTTTTCTGTGCAGCGGTTTCTATTAACTTGAAAATGCTCACCAAGGATGGAGCTCCTGATGATATATTTTTAAACTATTCTGCATGCACCAATACCCATGCCATGGCATTGTCTACGACCTGAAAATCACGGACTGGCTGCAAAGGCAAGGTCAAGCATGGTAAACAAAGGAACAGTCTTCATGTTTCCAGAGATCAGAGGAATTAAACCATATCCTCTTTTGTGTTGCTGTATGAGAAGTGTCCTATGTTGATTCAGGTGGTGTGACTTGAATTTGCTAAGTAATTTGGGATAATTTGTCACATCAGTAATAAAGCAGTTATCAACAGATGTTAAAAAATAACAGAAATGGTAACTGGGATAAACTTTTCTGATGTGAAATGGTAACCTACTTGCAGTTTTAGAAGATGGAGAGGACACTGAGAAGAGCTATGTAGACTTTATATCTCAAGAAGTGGTCAGTTATTACTGAAGTACTCCTGACTGATCTTGGTCTAACCTGTTCTTTAAAATCTCCAAGATCAGAGATTGCACAGCCTCTGTGGGCAATTAGTTCCAATGGTTTCCTGATAAATGAACTGCTCTTTACAACAAGACATTCCTTGAGCTGCAGTTGACTGTCTCTTATGTAATCCACGGTCAGATTTACACCTTCTTTTTCCTAAATGCATGTTGATGGTTTTTTTTTACCTTCTGAACTGATCTCACTCTCATCCCTTTGAAATGAAGAGGGCAATGCCAGTGTAAGAGATACATAGTGCATGCTGGTATGTAGCACCTTTGATTTCCAGATTACAGGATCTGTAATTATGTATTACCTGGCTTCCAAAAAAGAAAGTAGTAGTAGTAGAGGAAAATAACATGGAAATTTTCTTTAGTAACAGATTTTTGGAAGCATTTGGCAGGAAGCAACTGTCATTAAGAATAAGGATCATGATTTCATAGAACTGTAAGTCTAAGTGTTAGCTTGCTTTGAAGCAATTCTCACGTGATTAATTTCTGTGGTAGCGTTGTAGCCTCTTTAAGCCAGGAAAGACAATACTGATCTCTGTGTTGCCAGCATAACATTGCAACCTTTAGCTCCTTGGAACTCCAGATGACCAAAATATTGGTGGCTCACTACAAGCACTTCACTGTGTGTGTGATGTTACTTGCTCTGATCATTACTGACCTGATTGAAATAAAACACAAAAACAGAGAGATGTAGTTGTCTACTACTACCTTTTCCAGCAGTTCTATGAATGTGTCTTGCCACTGCATGACTGCAACCATGCCAGGTTTGGTTTCCTTACCCATTATCTTGCTGTATTGTTGGCTTTCTGCCAGGTCTGTGGTTTATGCTGGCATCCAGCCAGTACTAGTGGTGCTCCAAGAGAGGTGGGTGGAGAAGTAGTGCTAGGGATGCTCCCATCAGCTCCTACAATGTTGCTTCCAATCTCACTCTTCATCTTCTTTCCCATTCATTCTAAACTTGTTGGGATAATGCCATCTTGGAGAGATTTTCTCCAGTTCTAGGTGGAAACTCAAGTTCCAGCTATGTAAAAGAGTAGGGGGAAAATCTAGGATCAGAGCAATTGTTTTCCAAAAGAACCATTGCATCAGTCCTCTTAAAATCATTTTGCTGATCATGGTGAGGTTTGCCAAAATCAAAACTGAAATATGGTCTAAAAGAAGTCCAACCTCAAGAAAAATTTTAAGAGTGTTAATAAGTCTGTCAAAGAACAAAAGGCATTGTGAAATTTTACTTGGAGCACCTCTGTTTTTAAAGATTAACATGCATTTGTTATTTTATTTCATACAATTAATTACCCTGGAGAGTAGCACACAATTTTTCTGCTTCAGTAAGCCACTAGGAAGGATTTCTTAATAAATATTCTTAATAAATATATTTCTTAATAAATAAATAAATATAAAATACATGAAAAGTATAAAACACCAAGTTTAGAGAAAAGAGCATGAAAGTACATATCAGCTTTGACAGTAAGGCCCTTTACTAATAGATGATTGAAGTCTGATACATTATTCATGGTTTTCAGACTGGCAGTCCTGCATTTATGTATATATTTAAAATATGTTGATTTCTAACATACTTGTGTATTTTATTAAGTTTTTATAATTGAATGATCTGTAGAAGTCCACCACAAAGTCTTGCTTTGTCTCACCATTAATTTATAGAGCATCTTACAGTTTCCTTTCACACTTGACATTGATTTGGCACCTTCCAGTGTAGCAAACCAAGTCCTGCTGACTACATGTAGATTAATTGCAGTCCTTTCCTATGCAAACTGCCCAGCCAGCCATGAAAATGTCATTTGGTTTCTGAAAACAAAGGTCTGCTGCTGAGGAATAGCTGCAGCTCCTGGAACAGGGCCTTGGAGACTTCAATACATTTCTGCTAATGATCTCTTGATTGCTACAGAGGTAAACCCAGGGCTGCTACTTTGCAGAACAGTATCATAGCATGCTTCTTTCTCTCTCTTTTTTTTTTTTTTTTCCTTTTACTTTCTTTTCTCCAAAAAGAGGTACCTTTTTGGAATTTTTTTTCTCTTCTTTTTGTTTCTTCGAGCAACTCTTTACTCTCCCTGCTCCCTTCCTTTCCCCATAGCAGGCAGCTGAGGTTTTGCTCATCCAGGTGGCTCGGGGCTGAGCAGCCCATCCCATCCCACTGCTCCTGGCCTCACAGATGTTGCCCTGTTTCTTGTTCCACACAGTCCTGTCAGATTCCCCCTGGATCAGCACCTCTGGCTCCTGCAAAAACAGATGCTTTGAACTTCAAGAGGCAGAGCCTCCTGGCTGCCGCTGTGACAACTTGTGCAAGAGCTACAACAGCTGCTGCTTCGACTTTGATGAGCTATGCTTAAAGACAGGTAGGATGGGTCTCCTGTCCTGTACTGCTGGTGCCTGCCTTATGCCAGCAGTCAGAACCTGCCAAGAGAAACCAGCGCTCCCTGCCATAACATGCAGCTCCCCTGCACCTCACCTTGCCAGGCAGGCTCAGCTCAGCCCAGGTGTCCTTGTAGGGAGTTTCACACTGCAAGGCTTCAGCCATGGCTCACCCAAAAAGACACAGGGTGTTATTCATACTGCACAAAATATGAACCTTCAGATACTCAATTAAAAGCAATAAACATCATTCTGGCATCCAAGTTACAATTGAAAGAGGCGTGGTAAAGGCTGGAGGTTGGTCATTCTGTGTCAGCCATCTTTCTCTCACGTGGTAATGTTGGAGCAATTCCTGCTTGATTGTGGACTGTACATTACAGTTACTTGTGAAGGTGCCTTTGAAGCTGGGAGCTTCAGGGTGAGCTGTCAAAGTGCCTGTCAAAGTGAGCCGTAGGTGACGGGCTGAGCTTTTTGCCCTTTTCCCATGCTCTGATTTCCAGATGTCAGGATATGTATAACACAATGGTGAAAATGTTTGGCTTAAGTTCATTGGATCCTGTGGAATGGAAATACAGCACTGAGTTAATTTTCTTTCTTGTTTGATGGAGCTTTTTTTTTTTTTTCTTAATTTTCTTAATAAGTCATAGGCAAGGAAAACTTTAGAGAGGGCCATGTTATTTTTTTAACGCTGTGCATTTAAATTATTAGTTGTACTCTTTGCTCTCTGCACACTGGGCAGAATTGACACGGGTGCCTCTTAGTTTTGCCATCAAACATTATCTTGTATTATCAAAGAATTAAAATACTATTGCCCATTGATGTGCCATTCTTGAGAGTCCCGACTTCCTTGGTTCTGTTTATAGTGATATAATTTTAACTTGGTACCAAAAAATGTCAGGCTAAACTGGTATGAAAAGCTGCTTTGGTTCTAAGCCAAAAACTTCTGAACTAAATGACTGCAGACAGAGTGAATCTCTTTGAAGACTTCCAGGGCAATATGTTTGCTGCCAAAGGGCAGATTTCCAGTTCCCCAGCATCTTGTCCACAGTGCACCACGTCCATATATGTGTACAGATACCTGCAGGGCTCTTGTAATTGTTGTGTAAATTGTCACATACTCCCTTAATAAATACCTCATGTTGACTATGTGGATTGTCATATACTGCTGCATATATTAAGGCAATCACATGTACCATATGTAAGTATTATTTATAGAAAAAAGCCCCAAATGAAGGAGAAAAGGAGGTAAAAGACATTGTTCTGATATGATGGGTTTTTTACCAGGTGCATGTCTGAAGGGATTTTTAAAGATTCTCAGTGGCTGGGCAGCCAAGACAAGGAAAAGCAAGCATATGCTTAGATCCTGAGGTCCTGTTCCAAACCATAGCAATGTACAGCCCTTGAGAGAGCACCCTACCTTAGATCCTGAGGTCCTAACTTTCTTCAGAAGATGGAATGGAAGAGTTTGAGTATTTCACAGCAGCCACACCAGGCTTTTCCTTGAAGAGCAGCTCTTGTTCTCTTAGTTTTGCAGCAGGTGCTGAATCCCCCTCTATGGGTGAGGAACTGATAGGAATAAAGCATCAAGTCGTATCCAAATAATTGTTTGTTGTTTTTTGTTTGTTTGTTTGTTTTAACTTATTCCTGGTGGTTTGAACTAGTGACTCAAATATTTGTGAGGAAAAAAATGCATTACCCAAGAAATACTGAAATACTTGCTTTATACTTTACCCTACCATGTATTTTTCAAGATCCTTTCTTGTCTTTCCACACTTTTTCTGGCTTGCGGGTTGTTCAAAGGCTGGAGTACAACACCTGGGGCTGGAGGATCCCTCCTGCACCTGTAGGCCACCAGGGTCCTTTTTATTTTGGTTGCCATGCCTAATTCAGAGATTCTGAAATCACAAAAACGGGGCCATAAACTTTACATCCAACTTTAACGACTAAAGTGTTGTCATTATGGCTTGAGTGAGGACTTTTTGTTTTGATTATAATCTCATTCTTGTTTAACTGGTGAATATTTTAGCTCGGGGCTGGGAATGCACCAAAGACCGCTGTGGAGAAACCAGGAATGATGACAATGCTTGTCACTGCTCTGAAGACTGCTTAAGTAGAGGAGATTGTTGTACTAACTACCAAGTCATTTGCAAAGGTACGACTTTGGTCTTTCTACCTCTTATCTTTCCAAATCTGATACAAGGCAGCCCTGTGGGTAGAGAATTTTCTTCTCTTTGTTCTGATTTTTAGGAGGAAGGGGTAAGAATGGGGATTACATTTCTAATTTTTTGGGCACTAGCAGAGGTGAATAGATTTGTTGATATATTTTTGCCTGTAGGAATACTGATAAAGAAGGTGTGGGTGGACAAAGAAGAGTTTAACACAAAACATAAAACTGTGCAGATGCATTGACTGCATCACAGAGAAAGCAGAGATATCTGATGGTCTCAGAAGGAATGGAGCATTCCTAGATACGTTATCTCCATCTTAAAAACCTCTTCCCACTCCCACCACAAAAGCTGCTGCTCAGAATACTCAGCCTAACATCTATAGGCTTTGTTTCTTGTGGGAGAGGGATTTTGAGGACAAAAGGGCTGTATTTTGCAGATGGTGACATGGGCTACAGATGACACATTGGGGATGACCGTGCCACCTTCTAGACACACCAGGGAGCAGTATAGCCTGCACCGATTGGTGGGTGGATCGGCTGTGAAAGCTTAATTTGCATCCTCTACCCAAACCTCTTGGAGCAAGTCCTGCCTTGTGTAATGTGCTTCCCATTCAGAGCAGGTCTTTTGATCCTTGGTAATGAACTTTACTATGGGTTCTTGCCTTTGTAACTCAGTCTTTTCTTTTCTTTTTTTCTTTTTTTTTTTTCATTCATTAACTTTACTGGTGGTAGGGTTACAGTTTGAAATTTTTTCTTCCACATTATTTTGGCTAACTGCGTATATTCAGAAAATTATAATAGTCCAGATCCATACTTTTTTGACTTCTTTTTTCTTTATTTGAGTTTTGCTGTTGGGAATCCAAATGTGGTATGTAACTTCCAGCAAGTTTCCATTGATAAAATTCTTTCCCCTCTCAAAGAAACTCAAGGCTGAGACCACTGAATTCTGGTATAGTTTTCAGTTCTTGTCTTTTTTTGTGAGCTTCACCTTACAAGGGTCAAGACAGAGGAAGTTACATATCTCCAGCTTCAATGCACATAATATTTGTTTAATTTGCTAATAGCAAATAGTTTCAATGACCCTGGCACTCTGACAGGAGGAAGCCTGATGAGAGAATAGTGTTTCAACTTTGTTCATCTTTGCCTATCTGAGGGTAGCCTGTTGGTTGTTGGCTTTTGTTTTTGTTTTTTTTTTCCTTGGAAATTGTCCCTCCACCTCGTGTCATGGTCAGCTGGCATTGCTGCAGGACACATGCCCTGCAGATCTTTTCTGTGGTGCTTTTTGTTTTGTTCTTTTAATTATATTGCAGTTTCTTTAACAGTGTCAGGTTCAGGAATCAAGCCTCAGTACCTAATAATTTGTTTTTCAATTGACTTGTGAGAGTGCAAGTCATGAACAACTCTGTAGTCAGGATTCAGCAGTGGAAAGCTTACATAAAGTAATTTTAACTAATTTAGCTCTGAAAATGTATTAATGCTTTTTTTTTAAACTGTGTCTGAGTCTCACCTGATCCATGAACTGATCAGCTCTCATAACCAGCTGGAAACTATTTAGGGTTGTTTTTCTTCCCCAGAACGAATTTTGTCTTGTGTCTTGAGCCAGCTGAATCAGCTCATGGAGACATCAGAGCTGGAGAGGAGGAGGGTGGGAATTCAGAGCCAGAAGCAGCAGTACCTGTTTTTTGACATATTGAAAATAAAAAAATAGATGACCACTGTGCCTAGAGCATTACCACCATCTCCTGCAGTCAAAAGGACACTTTTATATCCAGTTTTAAGAGCTACTTTGAGGAGTGCTAGTTTGGATATTCTTGTTTAATAGAATATAACTGCACCATGTGTTCAGCTTTGTGAAAAGACCTGCTTGTTATTCTTAGGAACTACTACAGAACAGTCCATTAGCTGGAGGTAGGCTTTTTTTTTTTATTATTATTTTATTTTTTTTTGCAACTCCACTGTCACTTTTCTGGTAGGAGAAACCCACTGGGTGGATGATGACTGTGAAGAGATAAAGGCTCCTGAATGTCCAGCAGGGTAAGTGTTTTGCTTGCAACTGCAAAGTCAAATGCAGCAAGGGCAGCTGTCTCTGGCTCTGTCTGGACCTCTGAACACCACTTTTCTGCACTGTCCCTGTCACTCAGGCTGAATGGTTGTGTGTGGATGCTTTCCTTTTCTTCACTGTTCGTACAATTAGGCTGATAATATTGTAACACATTTACTTTTGAGATGAGGGATGAATAGTGATGTAGGAGGGCTTGAACTCATCTTGGTCTTTGGTCACCTGATGATGGCCTTGACTGCTTTACTTACCTGCACAGTGAAGGTAACCAAACTCCCTTGAAATCAGTAGAAAGGTTTAGGTCTTCCTGATTTAAATAAAATCACAGCCATATGTGAACACAGTTCAAGCCTTTCTAAAAATTGAATTTTGGACTTTTAGTGTTGTCTTTCTAAAGAAAGGATTTCTAAATCAATGGGTTACAGGTTTGATTTAGTGAGGTATTTCAACACATGTATCGCATGGAGAAAGGGGCATTTTTGAAAGAAGTCAGCTCACTATTATGCTTGAAGGTGAGCATCTGCTTAGGTGCTGGTGATGTCAGGTATTCTTTTGGGACAGCACTGACTTGCAGCTCAGTCTGTGCTATTAGGAGGATAATTTGGAGGAGATAGGAGTCCCTGCTTCTCCTGATGACAGTGATGGCTGCTTATCCCTGAAGCAGGTGACTTACATTAAAAGTCCAGGTGTGTCTATCCAGCACACATCTCTGCCTGTCAGGTACCAGCATAATAAAATAACCATTAAATATTGTAATCTTCAGTATGTGAAAATGAGATCTGCCTCACAGAGCTCACTCAAAATATGCTACATGGTCTCTTGGTGAGAAAACCAGATCTTATGAGACATGTTTTTTAACTATATGTTGTATGATAGGGTACTCATGAATAATATTTTTCTTCCTTCTCCATCTCCATCTATAAGCACTTGCCTTTTTGGGCTGTATGCTTTAAGTTGCTCAGGTGAGAAGAGATTTTTTTACATTGGAGCTCAGTCCTTTCACTGACTGAGCAAACACTGGATGTTACTAAGTATGAATGTTATGAGTTTGTGCTGATCTGCTAAGTAAGCAAAAAAATCTAGACTTATAAACATACAGTAACTGTATTTTAGATTCTCTGGAATCTAAGTGAGCAAGTGGAAATTAAAGGAAAAAAAAAACCATGTTGAAATGCTGCCTTACACTGCTGCTGCCTTTGCTTTTAGCTTTGTCCGTCCTCCTTTGATCATCTTCTCTGTTGATGGTTTCCGTGCATCCTACATGAAGAAAGGGAACAAGGTCATGCCCAATATTGAAAAACTGAGTAAGTACATTTGTTTTCTTACAATAAATGAAAGATGGTCTCTTGCAGCCCAGTGTTGTCACTGTTCATTGAGCAACAGAAGTCAGCATGGAGCTGGCAGGTAGAAAGGCTGCACAAAACCCAGGGCTTCTGTGACTGTTAGAGAGGTCCAACAGAAGATTTAGGCTTTCTTGTTTAAAATGAAATGACAGAAGTCCTCTTTGGTTTAGGTGGCATCAACTGGTGGCTTGAAAGCAGCCTGGCTAAAGCAGTGTGCAGCAATCAGAGTGGGGTGAGAGCTGCTGCTTTGGGGAACCCTGCACAAAATTGGTGACCTTCAGGAGTTTTTCAGGAAAGAAATGCATCTTCAGTACCTGATGTGTATCATGCACTCTTACAGGGTAGTTGGGAGGTACCTGCAAATCTTTCCACTTGATTCAGAGTGGTGAACTTGTGGGTAAGTGGGTGCAGGAGCTGCAGTGAATGCACGATAAGGGGATGGCAACACTTCAGCAATGAACAGCCCTGCACTCATCTCTGGGGAAGCAGGTATCCACCTGGGTTTGTGGAGTACTGACTGCAAAGCACAACTGAGCCTTCTTGGGATAGCATGGTAGTTTGTGTGTGTGCCTATACCCTTGAAACATATCTGTCTGATTTTGATTTTTTTTTTCCTTGGTGTGTGTGTGCTGGCCCTTGTATTTGTGTAGCCATCTGGGGAGCTGTGGCCAAAAGCCATTGTGAAACTGCAGCCTCAGTATGTTTGTCACTTAAAATTAGCCTACAGTTTCTCATGTTGTTTTACTTAGCAAGATACTTCCAATGTCTCTGGGCTCTGGAAGGAGGTTAGCTCAGAAAGGAAAACAGTTTGTGGAAATGGAGCTGGTTCTGTAGCCCTCTGCATTATTTCAGTTGTTTATTTTGAAGCACAAAAAGTGTGTGAGTGGATTTACTACTGTCTTGCGGCACAACATTCATCTAAATTGGTTATAATTTAACCAGTTTCTGCAGCATTTTGAGTCACAGCAAATAACTTCTTCTGTTTTTGTTTTCTGTATCTGAGAGCTGCACTTCCTAATGTTTGCATTCCCTGTTGATTTTTCAGGATCTTGTGGAACACATTCTCCTTACATGAGACCTGTCTACCCTACAAAAACCTTTCCCAACTTGTACACCCTTGCTACTGTAAGTCCCTGGGAATGACTTTTTGATGATAAAATGTTTCATTGCAGTAGAAATGTGGGTTATGGGAAACAAGATTTTTTTTAAAAAAAGATACTTTGCTGTCCATCCTTTTCAGCTTTCAGTTATGTTTAGTGTTTTCTTCATAATTTTGAAGTTCTGAGATAAAGTGTATCTCACCATTATACACTGTGTTACAGCTGCTCTGTGCCTGCTTTTGGGGTTACTTGTATGGCTGTGTAATTAACAGGTCACAGTTTTTCTAGGGGGAAAGAAACACCCCTGAAATGCCACCCAGAATACAACCAGCAGTTGTTCCTTTGCTGGAGCAGCTGAAGGCAGTGGGGCTGACTCAGCAGCCACTTTACAATTTTCAGCTTCTGAGTGTGTCTGGATGCTGTGCTGGCCCTGCAATAAAAGGAACCATCACTTGTGCACTCCAGTGGCATGGCTGGCAGCCAGGATGTCCCCACCCTGGGATGCAAATGCTCCTGTGTGACAAAGCTCCCAAAGCTGGGTTAAGGGACTTCCTACAAGCAGCTGCCTTTTCCCCCCCTTCCTCTTTTCCTGCAGCCTCTCCTCAGATGTTGAATAGGAAGAGAAAGAAAGGGGATGTAGAAATGAATGTCTGGGAATGGGAGGAGGCCAAGTGAAAGGGAGAAGAGCAGAAACCTTGTAAATTGTCCTTACTTCAGGACAAAGTGATATAAAGCCATGGCTTTGTGTGACCTGCCTTTTTTTTTTTTTTAACTTTTATCTCACAGAGGCTCTGGTGAAGATAAAACAAAATGGAAATGCTAAGTGTTAATCTTGCAACTAGAGAATAAATTACTGTTTCTGGACGAGGGATTTATGAAGAGGAACTGAAAGTTCAAATTTTACTTCTGATGGCCTCAATCTAAACTTTAACCAGTGTGAAATACTTTGAAGTATTGAGTAGCAGTTTTTGTGGTTTTTAGCACAATTCAGTCATCTCTGATTGCTTTCATTGCTACGGCCAGTTTTAAATGTGTTTATCTTAGTTAAAGACTTTTCTGGTATGCAGTTACAAAGATACTTATTTAAAAATAATTTAGTGGTATTTGCAGATAGCTATGAAAAACTTGATTTATGTGCATTAGGGTTTTACTAATTAATTTACTTCTGTACAAAGGGACTCTATCCTGAATCACATGGAATTGTTGGCAATTCGATGTATGACCCAGTGTTTGATGCCAGCTTCAGCCTTCGAGGGCGAGAGAAATTCAATCACAGATGGTGGGGAGGTCAACCAGTAAGTTTCAGATTCCCTTCTCCTCCCTCTCTCCCTCCCTCCTTCCCCCACTCTTCTCCCTCCCCCTCCCCCTGTACTGTGGAACATAGCCAATAATAATAATTCAAAAAATACATCTGTGAACAATTTGTACCTAACCTCCCCCCTGCCCCAGATGGCCCTGTGTCTATCAATTTAATGTAATGTTTTGAGTTGGCTTTTGCTTTTCAGAATAATAAAGCCATTGATTATGGAAAGGTGCTTGCATTGATAAGTATGAATTAGATATGGCTAGGAAAAAGCCTCACTTCAGGCAGCAGTTTAACATGAATGACTGTATTTTTGTCACAGTTGCATAATGTTTCCTTTTCATTATGAGTTTCTCAGGTTTTCATCCTAGTAATGTTCTTGTGGCAGTTTCAGAATTAATGTTCTGTCAGTGTAGCATGGCACTTCATAATTATCATTTGTTAAGTCCACAAGTGATCACTGTTACCTGACTTACTGCAGAGACTGAAGAGGTTTGTGAATTAATTTCTGCCTCTAGCACAGCAGCAGTGACTGAACAAGATCCTCCCTCTTAGATTAGTGTTGGACTTACTGTTTTCTCTGTCTCTAAATCCTTATTCTGGGCAAGGAAATGGCCTCCTCCAAAGTATTCTGCTTTACCAGAGTTAAGAAGATCCTCTTGGTTCTGCTGTGCTTTCCCCTGTTAGTGCATGCTGCAATGCCTTGCTTTGCCAACAAAAGGGGGTTGTGCGAGCAGCCAAGGTGCACATACATTTAATTGCATAGATTGGTTTGGGAACTGAAGTTTAAAAGCTCCCTGAGCAGTTAACCCCACAAAAGAGTGAGGTGATAGAGGTGGGAGAGAGATGGCAAAGAGCTTGGAACACCATAATCTGTCCTTACTTTTTGATAAAGTGATCAAAGTCATCCTCTAAATCTCTTAAAACAGAAAAATCCCAAGAGACTAAAGGAAGTTACTCAGATGGTTTTAGGGTTAGCAAGTGTGTGTATTATTTGTCTACATGTGGTTTTAGTCTCCAACAGATGTGAGCCGGGACAGCTTAGAGCTGCAGGCAGATGTGTTTTGCTGTGGCTGAGCCAGAACGAGGTATTTTTGCTCTTGTAAAATTTGTCAGCATAACAATGAGTGTAGTCAATACATCACCCAACTACAACCTTGGTTAGCTTTTAGCATGGTTTGTGTAGAGATGAGAAGGTGAGGAACATGTCTGGCTATTGTCCTCCTAGATGTGAGCAGAGAAGCAGGATCAAAATCAGGAGAAGTGAAAGAGAGGCGGTGGGGAACTACTTCCACCTCAGCTACACCCAGAGCCACACGGCTAATAAACCCTGTTTGCTGCAGTCAGGCATTGAGCTCAGAGTAAATAGTGTGGCTCATCTGCTCTGTGACAACTTGTTAATCAGCTGTAATTGAATTATGCATTGCAAATTTAGTTGTGCATCTTACCTTAATCACAGCTCAGGGAATTAGGGAAACTAATTATTGGGGACTGTTCAAATGTCTCTACTTGTAAATGATGATATTTTTAAAGTACAGTATAAGCCTACAAAGATGTAATCACCTGTTGTGTTCAGTGGGACCTATTGGTAATTCTCACACCCACCCATTAGAAACACCTATACTGGTGCAGAGAATAAAAGGTTTTTTTGACTGTAAACAAGGGTCATGAAAAATGTCAACTGAGGGGAGTTCAAGAAAGTTACTCAACTGTGGATGAGCACACCTTGGATGAAGTCTTCAGAGGAGTGGGGGGAGTGTTCTCTACATGAGTAAGGATGATAAAATAAACCATCGGATCTGAAAAAGTCTTAAAAAGGAAAAACCATGCAAATACTATAATAAACTGGAAATGTCTATTGAGAATTGGAAACAAATGCATGGATAAGGGACAGAATTTCACCTTCCCCACTTATTGCAAAGGAAACTTGTTAGTTTGGTAAACCTGATAGAGTGGTCATTTTGGCTGGGTAAGGAGGTAATGGGTCTCTTGCAGAAGTATGATATAAACAATACTCTTTGCATGTGGAATATATTTTATAAGAGAACTGCAGTGTTTAATAAGAGAAAAAAATATCTCCATCCATATATGGATTAGATGTGGTCCCTTTCTAATGCATTTTTTAGTTTTCTCTATGTATTGAATTTGTATAGACTGTAAAAAGAGCTGGGTATTACAAGAGAAGATAAAATTAGGGGAGGAGGAAGGCAAATCTGGTTTGTGTATCATAGAAGTCTTGTCTGTCATATCACATATTCATCTGATCCTTTATAGATATTAGGTCTCAATCTGGAATATTCAACTTCAGAATGGTACTTGGTTTGCTTAGAATTGGGAATTATTATTTTTCAGTCCAGGAAGGCAGAAAAAGTGTCTGGGACCCCCAGACTCATATTATGGCTAAAACTGGCTAGAAGAGAATGTAATTTAATGTACTTTCTAAAAACCTTTCTTGCTTCTGGAAACTGGTCTAATGTAGAGGGGCTTTTTGGTGTGTGTGTGTGTGTGTGTGTGTGGTGGCTTTTTTTGCTTTCTTTTTGTTTCGTTTTTTTGTAATTACTTGTTCTAATACTCAGTATCTTGCTGGGAAACAGCAACACATTACAATGGACATCAGTGGGACTTGGCAGATGTGTAGCTTAATGTTTCTACACCAGGAATTCTGATTAATTAATTTTAAGACCATTAGGAAAAGGAGAAAGGGGGAGAAAGCTTGCAAGTGTTTTGAGGGGCACTAGCTGGTTGTGAAACCTTTTGAAATCCAGACTCCTGTTTTAGTATATAACCTTGATTTATTATATAAGCTTAAAACCACCTTGTTTTCAAAATAAGTGTGTTTGACAGGAAACAGCTGTAAAACCACTCCTCATATTGCTACAGCAGCTTGCAGAAATAGTGAGCATCAGGGTCCATGCTCCAAAAGGGGAAACTAAGTTTAATGCTCATTTTTCATAACACTGAGTCTCTTTTCATCCCAAGTAACTTTAAGCACTAAATTAGGCCCCAGATTCCTTTGGCAGTAGTTTTCCATTTCTTAATTTGATGTAGTGAGCTTAAGCTTACACTACAGACAGTACAATGCATTTTTATTTTTAGTGGTCTTTACTCCACTGGCCTTTCCAAAGTCAGAAAATGACAGGTACAAAACTGCTGGTCAGTTGTTAACTGGGACAGAGGGGATCCTTCAGAAGGTAACCCAGCTTAGATCTGACTTTGGCTCCAAACATGCCTCTCTCTTCAGAAATATCTTTATTATGAAAGCACTGAAGGTTGTTAGAGTACCATGTATGAAACTTTATTTTCATTCTTAGCCTTTTAAAGAGAATACAGCCCTCAGAAAGGGCCAAGCTTGAGATACCAAGGTAATCCTTAAAAAGGGCCATGACATTCCTAGATGACTTGTCAGGATGTCATAAGGCTGTCTTTACAGTCTGTAGTCATTAGGCATCATCACTACACATCCTAGCTGCATAGTCCTGATTTTATCTGAATTTCACATTCTGTATCAACCTTTGGGATAAAACAGTTTTGATTTCCTGTTTATTAGGATTTTTGTTGATTTTGATTATCAAATGATTGCAGAAACAACTTATTTTAATTTTCTTGCTTGGTCAGCCTGAGCGTTTGCAGGATAATTACATCTGAGAAGCCCAGGCTCTGCAGCAAGCTGTCATCTTTCTTTTTGTCCTGAATACATTTTGCAATCACTTTGTTGATTGGCTGGGAAAGCAAAAGGAAGCATGTCTATAATTGCTTTTTTATCAGTATGTCTTTTTTTTTTTTTTTTCCTAGCTTGAGCCATGAACAAGCTAGGGAGCTATTTAAGTCTCTATTAATTTAATGGGCTTCTCATGTCAAAATCTTCTGTCTGAGCAAGATGGCAATGCTTAATTGTCAAGGCTGTGAGATCATCTGTGTCCTGTTAAAGAGTAAGGAGCATGGAAGGAATACTCAACCTTTTACCCTGGCAGAAAAAAATGCATATATGTAAAATACAGGAGTGTAACATTTGACACCACCATGGTATTAATCCTACATGCTTGCACCAATAATGGATGTGTTTTTTTACCTAAGCAATGTTGTCATTTCCCCTTTCCCACATTTACCTGGATGTGGGAAGGGATTTCCCATTCATGCATTCCCAGCTCTTTGCTGCAGTGGGTGTATGTGATTATTCTGCTCCTGACATGGAAGTTCTTGCCTGGTTGGCAAGTGGGAGGATGTTTGCACAACTTGGGCCATGGGCAGGACTTCAGAGCTGTCCCTTCCATCAGCCCTGACCTGAGGTGTGCTGCTGCCAGTCCTTCCACAGGGGAACAAACACAGGGCAACTTTGGCAAAGTAATAAGCTCTTATTTATTCATAGAAGATGAGAAGCAGGGAAGTGGGCCCCACTTTCTCTGGAGGTTTTCAAAGACAATTCAACATCTCTTGGATGACTGCATGTAGGATTTGTGTGCAAACATGTTTAAGACAGAAGAAGGGAGAACTTGAGACTTTCATGTTCTGTATGACATTGCCACCTAAAAGCCAGTCTATTTTTATCCATAAATAAGATTTGTAGTCATTCAATGTAGACCAAAAAAAAAAAAAAATTGTAGTTTAACTTACAGGATATATTTTGTACATCTAGAAAATGTGTATTATTTCTTGGGACGTTTGCCAGTATACTAAGGTTGATTCTGTGTGTCTGTAGTTTAACAGGTCTTTCTGCACTGGAAAAGTCAGATATTCTCTAATTTCTTTGGCATGCTATAGAGACATAGTAGTTAATCTTTGTTGGTATTTTTTTAATATTTATTTCTCTCATCTCTGCTTAAGCAAATTAATTCTGAAATAACTTATTTCCTTACATAGCTTACAATATAAGGCTTGACCTAGATGCAAACCATGGGTGCCCATCTTTCATAGTTAAAACATCTGGCTGTAAAGTCTAACACTCCTAACAGTTAAAACCAATATATTTACATATGGCAAATAAATTACATAAGCTCACAAATGGTACTGACCTTGCAGTGCCTAACACAGCAAACGTTATGGTAAGTGACCTGAACAGATGTGATCAGCCATAGAGTGTATTTAACACGTTGCATTTGCATGCTCAGTACTGGAACACCTAGGATTAATTAGCTGAAAGACTGACTCTAACCAACAGAGAGGAAATGGAACAATAACCCTTATGTCCTTCTTAACTTCAACTGGTTTTGATGGCCAAAGTTGAGAGGGCATCAGCTAACTTTTTTCTATCCTACACTGACTGACAGTGACAGGCTCCTGTCAGCCTGTGAGAGGTATGACTTGTAAGACAATTTAATTTAAAGGCAGTTAGAGGTGTTCACTGGTGATTAAGCTGCAGTAAGAGTTTCCTTACTTTTCTGCTACTTTCCTATAGCTGAGGATAGTGGGGAAACTTATATTCTCCTGTCAGCTGCCTTCAGACTGTTGTCTAATTTTACCCAGCCAGCAAAGGGTCTGGCTAACCAAGGACACTGCTGGTAGAGACTGCTACCACTGGATTCATCAGCAATAGCTGCCACAAATCTAAAACACACTGGACATTTGATTTAAAGCTTGTCCAGTGCTGTTTCTCTGCATACTTAAAGATGTTTCTGCAGATGTATTGCTATGAGTACCACCACGTATAGTGTTGGATAGTGTTCAATTTTCTTATTTTGGTTTTAAAGAAACAAAAGTGTGGAGGTTTTTTTGTTGTTTTACCCACCCCTTTCTAAGAAGGAAGTGGGAGGGTCCAGTAGTAAGTTGTTGTAACCTTGAGTTGAACCTTGGTCAGTCCCAGCAAAGTCAGGGTGGAATGGTTCAGACTCTCCTCAGATGCTGTGGTCAGATATGTGCCTCCTCATTAGCTGTCTGTGACTGGAGCAGATCATTGGCTTAGCTGTTGAGCTTATTTCAAGTGCAGCAGACACAAGTCCTCATCCTAACAGTTAATGCCAGTGTAAAATGGCTGCATTCCTGAGGCAGGGAGGATGCAGTTTTTCCCAGTCTGAAGCCACTCCAAGTGCTTTGGACTTCTCTCCCTTACTGCTCATTTAGGAGTTTGTAACTAGGAGTGATCTACACTTGTGTGCACTGCTCCCTGTTCAGAAAAACATTAATGTTGTTTTCATGTGGCACTCCTGAAGCACAATCTATGCTTGACAGGAATAAAAAAATAGCTGCTACCTTCTTGAAGGCTTGCTGGGTATCTTGGCAATGTACATAGGGGCTACTTATTCAAATGCCAAGATGACTACTGTTTTCCTTGCTTGTCCAGAGGGAGAGTCTTTTGGCACATTGTAAAAACTGCTGCCTAAAATAGACAGGGTCAGGGGTGGTTTCAGCAGTGCTAAGAGTCATGCAGCATAGGGCAGCTTCAGCTCTTGGGGGAGGAACTTGGCTGGGCTGATTTGGCCAACCAGGGAGGTTGGCCTGGGCCACTTGGACCAAGCTGGACCATTTGGATCTGTGCAGGCCGAAGCACTGGAAAGTCAGACTAGAGTTAACAGATGGTAAAATTGAAGTACTGAATTCCCTGGACTTAGTTTGTTGGTATCTTCCCAAAGATATCTGCAAAATAATTTAAACTTTGCAGGAATACAAACACTTTCAAAGAAAAATAAATCTGCTGCAGCTCTGTAGGGACAATGGTTTTCCAAGTACAGCAAGACCAAAGAGGATAACAGAAGTGGAGCTGACACTCCCCAGGCTGAATTTGTATTTGACCTCTTTTCTCTGCAGTGATAGGGTTCTGCTCTAGGAATAAATCTGTAGAGTAAAGACAAATACATTTTCTTTAAGTGTGGGCCCTTTTTCACTTGCAAAGCTCACAGACCACTAATGAATATGGCTGTTGTGTGTATATATGTGTATATATATATATATATATATATACACACACACACACACATGGAAAGTTATATACCCTGTGCTGCTTTAGATGATGCAGATGAGGTTGTGGATGTGTCCTTGTGTTGCAGCTACACCTTTGGCTGCAGTGAATGTGTTCAGTGATGTGATCAGGGAGTTGTAGGCACACTTCATCTCTCCTGTTCACCTACATCCTTCTGTCCCATCATAAATTCAAAGCCACATCATCTTTTGGTTATTGTCCCTGTGCAAACCCCAGTGCTGCTGGAAAGAAGTCTGCAGAGGTTTGGGGAGATAGGTGCTTGGGGGACTCCCTCTTTGGTGGCAACTGCAGTGAAGAATAATATGAACCAACCTTGAAATCAGGCTCTTAAGTACCTGAAAACAGAGAAGGGTGCACTGCAAATTCATGGGCATTTTGCTCCTGCTCTTGCTGCATTTATTTAGTAATCCACCATTTCTATAAGGTTACCAAGGATGTATTCTTTCCTGGAAAAGAATACATTACCAAAAAGAATACAATGAAAACAAATTATTTTTTATAGCTGTGATTTTTATTTAATTGGATTGAGTCCAGTAAGATTTGGAAGAGTAGAAAATGAAAGGTAAATTGAGAGGTGTGTTCAGGGCACTTGAAAGGCAAAGATTTACTGTTTACTATTGCCTCAATGTGCAAATGAGTTTCATCAGACTGCCAAATTTATTTCAGTTAAGACTGGTGCATGAATAATTCAGACATGACATTTGAATAATGCATACCTAGATAACAGTTTGTAAGTGCCTGTTTGAGCAAGGCAGAGGGGCCTTGGATTTATCTTCAAAAATATAATCAAAGGAAACCAAAGATTCTGGAATTATTAAGGGATCTATGAATTGGCTTAATGGCTTATGAAATGGAAAAAATATAGTATGCATAAATAATGGGAAGAAATAATTTAGTTGTATACATAATGCTGGCCTTTAAGCCATTACTACTATTGAAATGAGTAATTTGAGACAATTTTGATAGGTCTGAGTAGTTCTGATAGTTTGAATTTGTTTGTGTAGAGCTACAAACTCACATTGTTTGCTTTCCTTGATTGTGGACCTTTCTGATGTTTGGTCATCCTCATTTTCCTGCCTTGTGTAGAAACTCATAGAATAGAAAAGACAAAGAGGGCAAAGGGAGGGTGAGAGGGAGGCAAGGTAACCAGGGGTATGATATGGCTTTCAATAGTGACAGATCAACCAAACCTAGGCTACTCTTTCTCAAAAAGAACTAATTAGAGGGGATTATCATGAATGTTGCATGGAAGTGGGAAAAGAAAGAATTAGTAAACTGTTATCCTAGTGTGAGAACAGTACCCTAAATACAATGAAATTGGTGGATATAAGCCAAACAAAAGCACACTCATGCAGTGGAACTTACTGCTACAGACTGGGTTTTAACCTGAAAAATATATGGAGTTCAAGGGACTGAAAAAAGGATTTGAAAAATTTGTGGAGATTGTTTTGATCATTTCCATCAACGACCATTTGGAGTCAGCTCAAAATGTTCTTAAAAATCTATGGTAGAAAAGTGTCCCTCTCTGCTTTTTTTAGACCCCTTCTCATCTGTGCCCTTTTTTAGGTATTCTTTCCCAAGGTGTCTTATGCTGATGACACTTGATGGCAAATAATGAGGGAAAAGGGACATTTATTCAGACACTGAGTAGTGTTGTGTTCTGTTAACTGTGTGCTCTCCAATACTAGAATGCTGAGAGGCTCAGGTAAGTAATAGCTGGTCTTTGAAAATTAAATGGAATAACTTCAGAAATTTCTGGCCATGAATCTTGCTGCTTTGCATTAAAACCAACACAAGATTTGCGGATGAAAGTCTACAGCACAGCAGCTGATCCATGCTCCAGGATTTGCATAGGTTTGTCTCTCCACATGCCCTAATTAAGGACACTGGCTGAAGGCTGCAGTTTTAGTCAAGGCTCAGGATAGAAGAATGTGTCTTGAAAACATTTTCTTTTGATTTCAGAGGGTCATTAAAGATCTGAATACATTCTAATCCTCTTATATTTTCCTCATTAGATTTGGATTACTGCAGCCAAGCAAGGGGTGAAAGCTGGCACGTTCTTCTGGTCTGTGTAAGTGCCCTATGTTTTCTGGAGATTTGTAACTAATAATTCAAAATTAATTTCATGGAAGTATTTATTAAGTTATTTTCTTTAGAAGCTTGGACTTCATAACTGTAGCCCTCTCTTGAGGGCCCTTTTTTCATTTCTGCAATTTTTCTGATAGTTGAAGCTGGTGTTACAGTTTGATGTTGTAAGTTCATACAGTGAAGACAACCACTGTATTACAAGGCATTAAAAATGAACTTATTTCTTCAGTTATATGAGGAAAAGATGTGTGATTAAATAAAAATATCTTTCTTTCATTTAGTGGTGTGTTGTTTTGCCTCCTCAGTATTACTAGCAATAGTTCCTAGTCCTCTGAGTTTTATGAGATGTTCTTTCATTGTCCTGAATGTCATCTGACATCAGCAGCCTGACTGACCCACTCATTTTACAGTCCAATTTAGCCCTTCAGCAAGATATTAATTAAATGTTGCTAAGACAGCATTGAGGATCTTTGCTGTTTAATTTTTTTTAATGGTTCAAAATTATTTTCCCTTGTCCCAACTAAGAAATATCTTCCTAACTGGAAATGGATGAGTTCTGATAATTTCTGAGTTCTGAGGAATTCATGTGGACCAATCTCTCGTTTAGTGGCAGGATTGCAGGAGCAAAGAAAAAAGGCAAACTGTAGACAAACTGTCAAGATTGAACTATTCAGGGGGCTTGCCTATTTTTTGTAATTCCATTAGGAATGCTGATCTTTGCTACTCTAAATACCATATAGCATATGGAGAGCATAATAAAATGTACCCCATGCAAGGCTAAATCTATCATCAGTTTTGTAAGATGGTTACCTGACAGAGCTCTAGTCTGGTCCTCTACAAAACAAAGAAATCTGATTTGTAACCCCTACATATGTGTAGTCACCATAAACACCTTGGTTAATGCATGCTTGAGGATATAAAGTAGTCTGGAAGGTAACCAAGGATATGCCATAGAAATGGCACTAGTGAGGGAGGGAAACAGGCACTTTATTATGGAGGAAATATATATATATATATATATATATCTTCAAACTATACTATTTAGTTTGGAACACAGGATATTTTTGGGGAGAATTTTCTCTTAGGAATACAGCAGTTTTTAAAACATCTTAGTCCCAAATGGTTTAATTGAAACAATGGATTTCTTCCATATTTCATAATTAATGAAAATATAAAAACAAAGCAAATTCCAAGATTATTATTCTACTTTGTGATATTGCCTTGTTTGCAAATTTTAGCATAAATTCTCATTTTAGTAGTTATTTTACAACAGAAAGTTCTCTGTGTAGTTGGAGACTGAAGACCACTGTTATACAGGACATTAAAAATGAACTTCTTTCAGAATTGTTGCTGGCACCTCTCTTTCTCTGTTGGATGTTTCCAAAGAGAGCTGAATTCAGTTCAGCATGGTGAATCCCAGACAGTTGTATTTGATTCCTGCCTTGGGATTCTGCTGTTGATCTAATGGAATCTGGACTAACTATGATATTGTATTAAAATAACCGTGTGGTCACTGACCTGCAGATCTTTCCTAAGATGAGATATATGGAAGTTTAGCAGCTGTTTGAGGTTACTCATTCTCATAGCTCCAGCAGCCAAGTGAGAAGTCCCAGGATACAAGCAGTGAAATAGGATAAGTCTGTTCTGCAGAGTGAGAAGCTGTCAAAGTTTTGCAAGTTCTGGTGGCCTGGTGTTTCAGATGACTGCTTTGATTTACACCATCTTAACCCTCAGTTTGGTTACTGTTAAGTCAATAGAAACATTTCTTGTCTTCAAGACTGCCAGAGTAGGGTGGCTGTTTAACCCTGTACTGATGTGAGCAATTTAATATTTTTTATTTATGCCAGCTATCTGATGGTAGCACCACTGTGCATACAAAAAGGTTCACCTAGGTTAAAGTTACCAGAATGGCTCTTTATTCATCCATGTTTAGAACAGTTAAATTTATTGCTTTGAGTTCTGACTCCAGGTACAAACTTTTAATCATCTTTCTTTTGAATTGTGTGGAAACCCAAGAGATCTGAAGTGACTCTATTTGCAAAAGCAGAATACTGGTAGATTGGTACAAAATACCAAGCAAGAAAGAAGGATCCTTAAGGAAATTATGTTGTTATGGTTGATATTAATCATGTCAAAGTCAGCTGTTGATGTTTTTTTGTATTCTGTGATAACAAGGGATATTTTTGTGTTTTCTGGTCCAGTGTCATCCCCCATGAGCGCAGAATATTAACAATACTGCAGTGGCTAACGCTCCCAGACAATGAAAGGTAATTCACTTGCTGCCATCTCCTGTTGGATAACTTCTGTCTTGTCTTTTTCCTAACAGTAGCTGGTAGAGCAAAGGGAAATTTAATTCTAAAAATTATTTTTGTCTGTTACAAGCTATCACTGATTTAAGGATTTGTTGGGGTTTGTGTTAGGGCTTTGAGGGGTTTTTTTTGTTTGTTGTTTTGTTTGTTTGGTTGGTTGGTTTGCTTGTTTTTCCTAGGCTTTTAACAGTCAGCATTTTGCTTCTTCTCAATGAATGTATGGCATGAATTTATTTCTCATCAGGAAGCATTTATTTGCCTGGATTATCTTGGATTTTTCTTATCCTACTGAGTCCGTTATGGTTTAACAACCTTACAGGCAGTGGCAGTTGGGCAACTGGACCCTGAAGACTGGGAAAATGTTAAGATTTTAATTATGAGGACTTTTTAGTACTTAAGTTCCCACATGCTCACACAGGGGAGTTGCTGTTGTGATCTTTCCTACAAGACTTTTGAAAGACTGTGTGTCCTCAGATGGTACTCCATGTGCCTGCATGTGTTCTTGGATTTAATAAAATTAATTTCTTAATCATACCATGGAAAAATATGACTGAGAAATAGTTCTTTTTCCATGAGCCCAGCTCTCATTGAAAGGCTGATTTGATTCAACTTGACCTAACAGGTCTGAAGATTTTTTTGGTGAAAGCTATCCTGAACAAGACCTTCCTTTCTTTCTTTTTCTTTCAGGCCTTATGTTTATGCATTCTACTCTGAACAACCAGATGCTGCTGGGCATAGATATGGTCCTTTCAACTCAGAGGTTAGTATAGATTTTCTTCTGCAGAAAAATCACATGGCTCAAAAACACTGTGGGAATATTTGCGACTGCTCAGGAGTAATATTTTTAGCATTTATTTTTCACCCATTTCTGCAGAATGCTTCCCCTCCACCAGAGAAAGCAAAGTTGCTGTCTTAAGGATTTATCATGTGAGATTTACTTCTGAGAGAAGGAACTGCCCATGCCTTCCAGGAGGCTGTTTATTTCTGTGATATGATAATGCAAATGGAAAGATTTATTTGGAAAGACAGGGATATATTTGGGTGCAACAGCATAATTTAACTTTCCTCAAACAATTTACCCTTGTTCAAAGTAATAAAAATATAATGCAGAAAACATAGAGGAAAAATGCAAAGAAAGTTTTCTTTAAAGCTGCCAGCCTGAAGTAGCCAAAGTAATAATTCTAGTTTGTTGTGAACTGTAAAAAGCTGCTATTTCCAGTTTCATACAGGCCCTACAGGGGTTCAGAAAGCTTTGCCAGTGCTGTTCCTTCAGGGCTGGATTGCTGAGTTTGGAAAAAGTTTTGAAGCACTGCAAGGTATTTCAATGAAAAGTTACATGCAAAACACTACAGTAGTTTAACCCCTTGTCTGAGCTTTGGGTAGCTGGCTGGGGCTTTTGGGTACTGATTCCTTGCTCACACTGTCCTGCTGACAAGAACATAACAATTATGCACTTGTCTGGGATTTGTGTGATGGGAAAGCAAATTCTGCACCCGAATATCCTACTATGTTGGATGCTCCACTGATCCCCAGTGATCACTGGCATCTGG
Source organism: Heliangelus exortis (assembly GCF_036169615.1). Taxonomy (NCBI): domain Eukaryota; kingdom Metazoa; phylum Chordata; class Aves; order Apodiformes; family Trochilidae; genus Heliangelus; species Heliangelus exortis. The sequence goes on along the minus strand of NC_092423.1, from coordinate 137,652,038 downwards.
CAAAAATGTTTCAGTGTGAATGTATGCTTGCACATCACCATTATAAGACACTATGAGTTTGTATACATGCTTTTTAAAGAGTAAACAGATATTTGAAAACTGAGGAGTATATCAGATGCCTATCTTTGGAAAATAATACACATCTCCCCAGTGCCAGGTACCCAGCAATGTTTTCTTACTTGTTTGATATACATCTGATGCTTGTTCTCTGTCAGAGAAGAGGTCAAAGAGAAGAAGCATTAGGTCTTTTTTCATTTATTTTTATTATGCTTGAGTTACTTCAGCTGTTAAATGGGTTTGCAGCTCTTAAGAACTTGCTGTGGGTAGCACTCTTGTTGAAGCAGTTAGAGCCATGGTCCCAGAGCAGTGGGTTTCAGGCAAAGCATTGTAATGAGAGCTCTCTGATTCAAGGATATAGTACTCAATGATGCTTTAGAGATCCACTTCATTAAGTCTTACACGTGATATGTGTGGTTTATGACTGATGATTCTAATTTTATTTATCTGTAGACAACAACTTCTTCTGAACAGAGTTGTGGGGCTCTCTCTGTGGACTTAGGGGAACATATGAAGATGATGATTTGCATTTGTTCTGGAAACTGTAGCTCTTAACAAACCAGTTTAGTGTCCAGTGTGACAATCTAGTTTCAAGTTATTTATAAGTATCTAAAAAGTGAATTGTAACTATTTCATTGTAGAAAAAGTCATTATAAAAGCAAAATGCCCCCAAAGGCTCTTATTTTTTATGAGTTCTTCTGGATGGCTATCTGAAGGTTGACCTCTAGTTGCAAGGAAAAACTTACGTTTGTAGTAAGCGTGACTTAATACCTTATGACAGTTTTACAAATAGATTTATGCCATTTGTGTTAAACACAAGAGTATGAAAAAGATTTTTTGCAAATTGAGAACAGACAAGTTACCATATATCATGTATGAGTTTGCAGTTCAAACAGTGGCTGTAACTTTGTGAATGGAAATTTAAATAAATGAATACAGCTGTGTGAGTATACAGATGCTGAGATTTGCTAGGGCCCTGGTTTTAGGACAGAAAAAATAGGAAGTATTTTATATTGTTTGTCAGTATTGTTTTCACTGTTTTCAATATAATTTTTAGGAGCTCTGAAACTTACATAAGTCAGCTGGGAATGAAAGTCCTTAAATGGGGGATCCTTTTCATTTGCTTCCTTGATACCAAGACAATGTCCCTGTGAAACTGTTTTTTTCTTGTATACAGCTGGGAGTAGTTAGGTGGTTGAAGTAGTTCTGACAACTTCATTTTGCTTCATACAGAGTCAGATCAGCCAAACAATAATGTTTGAAAACAAACTCATAACTGTTCTGTGTTACATATCTGGGCTTCTTATTTATTCTTTTGAAGAACAAAGTTTTTATGCTGAGCTTTTCTTGCTGCATTTAGTAGCTTGAGTATATACACTTGAATATCTCCAAATACTAAAATATCAGAGTAAAGTGGGTGTTTACTAGAGTTTCTTATGCAAAGTAGTGTTCCAAATGTGTTTTATGGTCTAATGGGGTCCGTGACTGATCATTTTCACCTTCCAGACTTCAGTGGATGGCACTCAGAGCTTCACAGGACATGCACAACAGCCTATGAGTAGAACATCTTAAAAGCTAGAAATGAAGGGACCTAGATGCACTCAAAATTTATTGGTGAACTGTTAGTGTTGCTGAGATAAATAGAATACAGATTATGGCCCAAGTCCTCTAGCATAACTTCCTATGTCCTCTAACATTATGAATTTCAATGTAAGTGAGTTGGTTGTCTAGATTTTGGAGTTGGTTTGGGGGTTTTTTTTGTGTGTTTTGGGTTTGGGTGGTTTTTTTTGGTGGGAGATAAATAAACTTCTTAGGAAATAATGTAGTGGTTTCCAGTACATTTCCAGTAGTAGTTATGAGAGTTATCAAACTTGCTCTTGATTTACTTCTGCATTTTTTTTTCTTTCCCTCTGTGCTTCTGCAGTTGAACTCTGGTAGGTTGGTCCCTCCGGGTCAAGAAGCAGAGCTTTGGCTGGCTAGTTACCCTTGTGATGTTACAGTTCCCTTCTGTAAGCAGGGAGGGATTTGTTTCCCTCCTGTAACTGTTCTGACTCTTCTCAAGCAAGACTAAGATTTGGCTGGTTAATAAGAACTTGGCTTTTTTTTTTTTTTTTTTTCTTTTTTTTTTTTTTTTCTCCTCCTAGCTAACTTTTTTTTTTTTTTTCAATTAAAATATTGTAGAAATATACTACCATAAGAGCTCTAAACCACATTGAAATCTGGCACTGCTAAGCCATTTCTGCTGCTCCTCTAACTTGCTGTCTGGAGACGGCTGTTTCAGTGTTCAGACTTGGGTCTCCTGCGCTCGCGTGTTTCTGGCATTGTGGAGCTCTGTGTGAGCTGGTTCAGAGACAGTAAAACAAGAATCCTTCCTTTCCTTGCTGCTCCTCTCATCAGGACTGCACAAAGCTTGAAGCATTTTAAAAACAGAAAACTCTGGTGCTGCTTTATTAAAATGCCTTTCTGGAGAGAGACGAATGAGACTGGACTAGAATCTCCTTTCCAGATGCTTGCCTTGGAAGCAATGAAACAGCATGGCAGATGGTAACATCCCCTTCCTTCCCTCCCCTGTTTACATAACTCTGTAACGGAACAACTGTGAGAAGCTGCCTAAGTACACAGAAGTAAAATATCATCATAAATCTCCAACTCTTCTCAAGTCCACCCAGCATACTCCATTATACACAGTGTATCGTAGTTACTATCTCGCAGCAGGAAAATCTATGAACACTTCACATGTGATCCCAAGCAGTGCTCAGAGCCTGCAACTTCTGTTAATGTCAGTGAGTGGCACAGCTTAAAATTATGAACAAGTTGATTAATGGGATAGGAGGTTTTTTCAAGTTCTGTCTTAACATTTTTTTTTTCCCTTCTCTAAGTCCATCCCAGGTATTTATGCATTTATGAACAATACCATTACCCAGTAAGATACCACACTGGAAGTGCTAGGAAATAAGATCTCAAGTTGCCCATAAAGCTGTAATTGGCAGGTAGCAGTGCAGCTTTCTGATGCATTGCCCCTAACATGCCCTGCCTAGATGATTTGGATGACTCCATGCTGAGTCTCACCTTGTTAGCTTTGTGCTGCAGCCCCCAGTTAGTGGCTACTGGGGTTCTGGTGATTTCAGTGGGGTGCGTGGCCTACATATATTGTTGGCACCTACTATTAATACTGATAAAGGTACCTATTTTCATGGTGAGCCAAAAAGTATGTGCTGGAAACCTTGCAGAAAGCCATCTGAACCATAATCCAAGTGGGTTGTTGCATTTCCACCAGCAGCCTGCCCCAGGCACTCATTAAATTGTATGGAAAAAATTTTACTTAAACTGAGGTTGCTGAAATTTTGATAATAATTAATTAAAAAGCCCACCTAACTATGTATTTTCAAAACCAGAAGCCCCATCTATCTTCTGAAACACCAATTTCATTTGCTTTTATGCTGTCCACTCTTGTAACTGCTGCTCTGCTTTCAGTACAGTTTGGTGGGATCCTGAGAGACATATCCTAAATTGTCCAAATACCTACATTTTTCAAATGGCCGTGGTACTTATGCTTCAGAATTAGCTGGCATGGGTAGCTTTACTATCTGATGTGAGTTGAGACAGGCTTTTTTTCTGAGACATCTCTCCCCGCCAGCACAGGAGAGTAGTTATGGCTCCCCTCTTACTCCGCCTAAGAGACCTAAGAGAAAGCTTCCTCCTAAGAGGAGACAGGAAAGACCAGTTGCAGCTCCAAAGAAAAGAAGAAAAGTACATAGAGTGGATCAATATGCTCCGGAAGCTCGTCGGAAGAAAGTAAGTTTGCATATGTTCCAAAATTTATGATGGAAGTGCCACTTTTTAGGCACTACTCTAGCTTTATTTTTCTCAACTTGGGAGTTACTCCATGCTTCGTCTTGGGATTTTGCAGACCAAACTTCTATAAATGTACTGAAAGACCTGAAGGGGAGCAGCCAAACTGGACCAGGTGTTCTGGGAGCTGTGTTTTTCTTGTTTCAGACTCTGTTTGTATTAGGGAAAGTTGCTTTTGTAATCCCTTTGTTTTTAAATCCAGCCACCAGCTGGAGGGAATGTCCAATAAATCCCTCGGAAGACTCTAGCAGTGTTTCTAACCTTTCAGAGATACTACAAAATTGTGCAATGTATTTTAGCCTTCTGGACTCCCCAGCTCTTGGGAAGCTAGTGATTATTTGAAATTCTGTATCTAGTCATTGTGGTTGTGGAAAAGTCCTGAAAATGTGACTCATAAAATATAAAAGGGAAAGAATTTTTTTAAGTTGTGTAAAAAATATATTCTAAAACTGATTTGTGACTTTGGAGGGTAAAGGATTCCTGATTACATATTTCTGAATGCTTTACTTGCAATGGAAGTGCTACATAAGTCTGTTTTCAGGAGAAAAGTCAAATAGAATTTGAGGGAAAGGGTATTCCTTAGTATACTGTCTTTCCCCACCTGGCACTAACTCATACAGTGGGAGATACTATAGATCACTTCAATATTACTTTCATTTCAGAAATTAACGAATAAAAAACCTTTTTAAATAAGCAAATATTTCTCCTTTAGGCTTTAAATTAAAGCCTTGACACTCCACTGTATCCTACAGGAGGACGTAAACACTGTTCTAAGTAGCTTTTTTGTGGGGGTGCTTTTTAACTTGTTGCATGATTCAACTCAACCCAGTTGCTTTTGAGACTGATTCTTTAAGTGTAAAGCCATGGCAGACAGGGACACACACAAAATTATCAGATATGGGAAAACTGGATTTTTCCAGAGAACTCTTAATGCATATTAATCTAAGAGGAAAACTGATAACTAGTATTGATGATATTGCTATTATTTTGTCTTTCTAAGTTATACCCTTCTGGCATGGGGTGTCGTAAATAGCCTATAGCATTCCTACTGATGGGAGCATATGTGACTCTTTCTTTTTCCTTTATTTCTCTGGATGAAAAAGTCATCCAAACTTATCCCTAAAGAACTCTCCCTGATAAGAGAGCTGTTAAGATTTATCACAATTATTTCAGAAAAAAAACCTCATCCTAATATTAGATGATAGTTTCAATCATGTCTGCAAATTAATCTTTTGGTGCTGTTTGAGAGCAATGGAATAGTACAGGCTGGATCATACCAATTTATTTCTTTATTTATTTTTAAAGGATGCAGTGAAATTCGTTTTTGCTTCTAAACAAGCTTCTTCTAATGGAAAACTCAGGAGAGAATCCAGTTGTGGTCTGTATGTCTCAGATCCTATACTCTGAGCTTTCACAATAGTAACACTTCATTGTTGCACCATCTTAGGCATCTATATATCTTGCAAGATAAAATTTCTGTACAGCCTTCCAAAATCTTGATATCAGCATATTAGGTGAAGAAAGCTTTATGCAAGTGTTTCATTGTTTTACCAATAGCATTTTGAAGTTACATCTGGGACAGAACATACAGAAGAATGGCACAGCCACACAAAAAATTCTTGCCTGAATATACGACCTGCAGCCAGCCTTACATTGTAAAGACCATTTGGGCAAAACCTTGAGCTGAGCACTGTATAGAATAATAAAAGATAACTGAATTTAAAAATTGAAGAGAGATGATAAAATGAGATAAAGATATACTGGTGAAGGTCTTTCTAAGAGCTGCTTTAAACACAATCAAGCACTGAAAACCAGCAAGTTGAAAGGTTTGGGGGTTCTTTTTTTGATGATGTTCTTTCTTTCACTCTTCTTGAGTTTTTTGTCTCTTTTAAAAACAGGATTCTTTGTATATATTAACTTCATTACAGCTTCAGAATGTCTCTGCATCAGTACAGATGAAATTGTGAAGAAGCCAGCTAAACGAAACTGTCATCAATCATGAATCCTGGAAGTTGTTGTCCCTTGCCTCCACTTTTTCTTGTTTTTCCTATTTCCCACCATAATTCCATCTCTCAGTAGCTTCTTCCCCATCTACTTAAAGTGCCATATAGAAGATAAGATTTCCTTTCTCTTCCTATAGTCTGTCTTATTTGTCTTTCATCACTTAGTGACTCAGGCAAAGGGAGAATTTCTGAGCTGTCTCTTTCTGGGTCACACTAACATGGTGTTTATTTTTTGTTCTCAGAATACTCAGCCAAAATCTAGGTTTTTTCCTCATCCAAAATTTTTTAGCTTTCTGTTTGTTGCTGGGAGGATATTTTGTTGCAGATACTTGGACCAGCCAAATCAAATAGACAAATAAGAAAGAAATTTACATATAGTGACAAGAAATGTTTTCTTCTCAAAATCAAAACAAAATCTGAATCCTCTGCCTAAAATCTTACTTTAAAATGTTTCCTGCCTTTTGTGACATCTGGTAAAAAAATGTTAGAGCTGAAAACACAATCCTGTGAACATGTCTTTGTCTACTTTCTTTTGCTTCTTAATGAAAAGGAAACTTAAAGAAATCACAGTATGGTATCCATGCCTTCTGGACCTGCTGACAGTTTTGTCAAAACTGTCATTTGAGATGTTCAAAACTCTTGGCTTTGAAGCTGAAGACCAAACCCTCTGAGCCCCACGTGCTCATGGCTGGCATATTGTCATCCTAGTATCATATGCTCTCTGAAATGAATTTCATTGACTTGGTCTATGAATCCCAAGTCCAAAACTTCCTGTTCATACACATTCAAACCATTCACATAAAACAGCCTTTTAAAAGTACTGCTATTTATCTATAGGAAAAAAACTGAACCCCAAGCTCTCATGTTTTTCTAATATCTATACTTTGTTTTACTATAAATACACGTGTCCATAGGAGGCCATAAATATCCGCTGCTGTATTGTGTCAGCCCCTCAGCAGGGCTTTTTCATGGTGAAATTACCCTGTGTATACAGGAAAAGAAGTGGTGTGAAATTTGTAAGTGTAACATCTCAGCCAAGGCTTTGCCTCTTGACCTGGATGGTAAATTTTTGGGGACTTTTGCCAAAGGACGTCCGTTTGTAGAAGGGAGAACGGTGCAACGACAGAATTAACTTTTTTACTTTCCACATATTTATACAGATGATGGTGAATCCCCTGAGAGAGATTGACAAGACAGTAGGACAGCTCATGGATGGACTAAAACAGTTGAAGCTACATAGATGTGTCAATGTCATCTTTGTTGGTGATCATGGTAAAATAAAAACTTTGCTTTGCTAGTGTATAAAAGGTTGTGCATGTAACAGGTGGCTTAAATGAAAGTTCAGGTTAAGATACTGGAGTGCTGATTTTTTTTTTTGGTCAGTTTTTTTTGGTCAGTTTAAATCCCCAAACCCTGACAGATAGTGTAGATTTGCCACACGGTTCACCTGGTAACTGTCATTGGAGGACTTCTCTTGCATAGAAGTGATCTGGTTCTCTACATCCCCACTCAGAGTTTTCAAAAGTTGTCATTTTTTTATAACACATCCAAGTACAGCTCTCCTTGCATGTTTTGGGAGGCTATTAATATGCCTAGAGTATTATTCTTTTTGGCAGTTTTAATGGAAGGAAACAATTTAGTAGCACTGTCCTCCTTTGCATGAGGAGAGAAGTAGGTCTTCAGAGCAAGACAATTCTGTGACAGGAGGTTAAGTTACCCTACTAGAAAAGCTGGAATATCTAAGGGACTGTGTCCAGCTTGGATGGAAAGTGCTATCAAAATAATGGAGGAAAAAGGAAAATTATAAAAATTACGGAGTTAAACGGAGAGTCATCCAAAAGCAGAGATATTGTTTGGTAAATCTCATTCTTTTGGACAGCGGAGGAAACTTACAACAGGAACAGTAAATACTAGCAAAGACAAAATGAAAGTTTTGCTGGAGAAACGTGACCATGTTTGAGACAAACCTGTTTTTACCTAACTTTTTGGCAATGGTACCAAAGGCCCTGTTCACTTAGATTTTTGTCTATGAAAGTCTCCCAAGAACTGGTACATTAGCAATGAAATGGAATTTGCCTCCTTCCTGCTGTGGGGAGGGAAGGGTTAGGAAGGATTTCCAGGGGAGGTGGCTTTGTGCTGAGAGCTGCCTGTGACTGGTGATACATTCCTGGTGATACAGCCACAAATGGCTGTAGGAGAGAATTGTTAATCTGTGGCTGCCTTAGAACAGACCACCAGCAGACAATACCTTTTGTGTGTGACTTCTCTTAAAATCCTATGTTTAAAAAAAAAAAAAAAAATCCCCAAAGTAGTACACTAAACTAGAAACAGACTTAGATTTTTCCATGAGCTCAATTTGGAGATGTGTCGGTGCACACATGGTATGTGTAGTGTCTGTTTCTATGACATTGAAACTAGTACTTATCTGTGTAGGCTAAAATCACCCCTAGTTTGGCTCCTACCAGTCTGTGATGTTGGAATTATATGACTAGAAAGAATAAGAGTAAAATTAATCATCCAAAACAAAAGAATACATAGGCTGTTTTGGGTCTCTTTCTGTGTTGTTTTGGAAAATATCTTTATTTTAAAGCTGGGTTAATTTTGCATTTTCCTTCTGCAGGGATGGAAGACACTACTTGTGAAAGAACTGAATTTTTAAGCAACTATTTGACGAATGTGGAAGATATAATTTTGCTGCCTGGATCTTTAGGTAGAATTCGCCCTAGGTCCAGCAATAACCTAAAATGTAAGTTAATTTAACTGCACCCCTTATGCCCTGAGAACTAAACTCCATCCCTTCCTTGGGCTGACATTGTATAAAATGTGTAAGTTTGAAATTTGTATGAAATTTGTAAGTTTGTCAGCAGAACATTCAGAGCGAACCCCAATAAGATCAAGTGCCTTGCTCCTTTCCCAGTCTGTAGCTCACAGATCCTAGGGTGGCAGAGCTGTGTCAGGTGTATGGCTGAAATGTTCTGGGCTAAAATCCACCCTTTTATGACTAGAAGTGGGGGTTCTTGAAGCTAGATTTGCATGGCAGCATCATGTTATGAGTTTATTCACACACTTCTCCCCTCCCAATGAAAATGTGACTTGAGGGAGCTCAGCATTGCATGGGTTGGATAAAAAAAACCAAGCAAATAAAAAAACAAAACAAAACAAAAACCCTAAAACTGGTATTTTTCTGACCCAGTGGAAACGAAATGAATTGTTAATTATGAATTTAGTAGCTTCTCCATACTTTTTGGCACAGATGAGAATCAGCATGGGTTGCTAAACAGTGACAGACTTGCAATGGTGAAGGATATAAGGGAGCTGTATTCAGGGGCAATGTTGACAGTAAAACTTGCTGCTTTTTTGTAGCATGCTCTTAAAAATTCACCCTGACTGGTGTTTGAGATTAGCTGATGAGACTTGGGCAGGAGTCCCTGTGATTTAAAGCATCCAAACCCAATTGCCACCTTACTGAACAGCTGAGGGCTGCTGCTTGAGCCATCATCATAGTTGCTCTGGCTCAGTGAACCAGGGCAAACCTGGCTTTGCCAGCAGTTTAAACTACCCTATAAACTGTGAAACTCTAAATCTAAGTACCTGTGTTTTTTGCAATGTGTGCTTCAAAGATTATTACTTTTTTCCTGGAAGATCAGATAACTGACCCTCATAACAAGTGGGGCATACTTGGCTGAGAACAAATTTCATATAAAGACAGTCTTTGAAGCTTTCTAAAAATATAAATCATAATAACTTTCATAGATTCTAGTTTATATATTTTTTATTTTACTGTAAACTTATTTCCCTGCATATTTTCCTATAGGAATATGGGATGGGTGTGTAAAGGCCCATTGAAACTATGGGCATAAAAAAAATCCCAGACTACCACTAGGACTGAATTCCTGCACATCACAGTCTACTTATATTTTAGTTCTTCCAAGGAAATGGGTTTTTTTAAGATCTTGCAATTCCTAAATTTCCAAAATGGCGAGAAAAATTACTTTGGAGGATGAATGAGCATATCTTCCAAAAAGACCCAGGTAGTCTGACCTCTGAGTCGTGCTCCTGGTGTTCCCACAGAACCCTGGTCCTCCTTTGGTCTCTGCTCACAGCTTCCTAGCTTGAATATTTGCAATTGCTTCTAAATCAACAGTTTGTACAGAGAACAAAGAAGCATATTCCTTAGGCTTAGGACTCAGGTTTGTCACCTTAAATGGCAAATTACCAGCTTTTTTATTCCTCCTCAGTTTTCCCATTGATGACACTGCCTCAAGCTCTGTGGACACCTTTGCAATTGATAAGCCTCTAGCTTATGTTTTGAGATTCAGTAGAGTTCATTTCAAGCTCAGCAAGATCATGTCTTAAGCAACCAAAACAATAATAGTTAAATAAGAGAGCGTAATTTAATAAGATTTTCTCTTAGCCTGTTTTTTGTATAAGGCTTAAAAAAATGCTTTCCTCCCCCACATGCCTCTCCACCTTCCTTCCTGGAGGAAAGCAGAGTTAGTGTGGAGTGTTGCAGGTTTTGGGCTTTCTGCATCTTGCATGTCCCTTAATTGTCCAAAGGCACATTGAGAATATTTTGCTGTGGCTTTTCACTTACAGTATGTTTAAATAATAACAAAAAGTGCTCTGTATTTATCTTACTGCTTCTAAGGAAGTGCACTGTTGCATTCAGATGTGCCTTGAAAATTTTTCTAGGAAAGTCTTTATGTCTGGGGATTTTTTTATTTTAAGGGAAAGAAATCAAGACTTGAAATTATGTTTTCAGAAAATAGAATAAATATTAAACTAAAGGCCAAACCATTGAACAGCGAGCAAGATCACCTAAGAAACTAAATACCACTATGTAAAGAGTATTCAGTTAAACTTGAGTTCATACTCAGGATATTTATCTTATATATACAAGGTACTTCTAGGTCAGCCATCTCCTAGGAAGAACACTTCTATATAACTACATTATTACCTCATGTTTTATTTGAAAATTGTTAATATTTTCTATTTTTTACCTTTTTTCTCCCCTTGCTTAACAGATGACCCTAAAGTGATTGTTGCCAACCTTACAGTAAGTATTTATCACTGGGAAGTACTTAAGTCTATACTGCACTGCTCATTTCACATCTTAATTTGGGGCATTATTCAGCATTCTCTCCCTAATCTTTAGGCAGGAAACCCAACCGTAAACATGAATAAAGAATGTTAAATGGTGCTCTTCATGAGTACAGGTTAATGTTTGTCATAAATTCCACTGTTTGCTACTGTAGTAGCTTTTATAACCTTTTTGGGCAGAGCAGAGCCAGAATCATCCTGACCATCTTGACTCCCTGAATTGAGTCTATTTATTCATTGCTTCAGAAATGGAAAGTAATCTTTTAGGGTAAATATTTTACTAGCACTTTGAAGACGCTGAAAACGTTCATTTGATAGCCTTCAACTATAACCTTGTTTTTAAGGGAAAAAAAAGTATTTTAAATACAAACTGATTTTAAAAAAATAATCAAATACTGGAACCAGGTGGCTTTAAATATATCTGCAGACAAGATGTATTTTGAACATTCAGCTTTCCTCTGAAACTTAAGCTTTCATCCTGTTAGAATAAAATTATTCATCTGCGACCTAAGTAAGTGTAATGTTTTGCATGATACTTTCTAAAAGATTGTCATGTGGATGAAGCTTTCCAGATACATATTTGAATGACTCCTTGGGCCCTGGAATCTCATAAATACTGCACAGAAAGGGCTGGACCACTTACTCTAGATGTACACTTTATTTTTAAGATGTCATCAATAATGACCTTAGCAGCTTGGTTTCTGTAGTTCAGTGTTTTGTGCATCTAAGCTGTGAGAGCAGTGCCATCCAGAGGGACCTTGGCAGTCTTGAGAAGTCAGCTCGTGCAAACTGCATGAAGTTCAACGAAGCCATATGCAAGGTTCTGCACCTGGATTGAGGCAGTCCTGTGCACAAACACAGGCTGAGAGGAGAAAGGGCTGAGGACAGCCCTGAGGAGAAGGGCTTGGGGGTGATGCTGAACCAGAAGCTTAGCATGAGCTATCAGTATACACCTGCAGCACAGAAAGTCAACTGTGTCCTGGGATGCATCAAAAGAAACATAGATAGTTGAAGGAAGTGGTTCTCCCCCTCTACTCTGCTCTTGTGAGACCCCACCTGGAGTGCTGTGTCCAGTTCTGAAGTCAACAGCATAAGAACACACAGCTCCTTGAGTGTGTCCAGAGAACCAGAGGGCTGGAGCACCACCCCTATGAAGACAGGCAGAGGAAGTTGGGTTGTTCAGCCTGGAGAAGAGGAGGCTCCAAGGTGACCTTATAGTGGCTTTCCAATATCTGAAGGGGGCCTACAAGAAAGCTGGGGTAGGGCTTTTCGCACGGATGTGTAGTGAGAAGAAAAGGGCCAATGTTTTAAAGCTTGAAGAGGGGAGATTTAGGCTAGACATTAGGAAAAAAATATTTCCTGTGAGGGTGGTGAGAAGCTAAAACAGGTTGCCCAAGGAAGATGTGGCTGCCCTTCCCTGGAAGTGTTGAAGGCCAGGTTGGATGAAGCTTTGAGCAGCTTGGTCTGGTGGGAGCTGTCCCTGGCCATGCAGGGGGTTTTGAACTAAATGGTTATTCCTCCTCAATTTTCCCATTGATGACACTGACTCAAGCTCTGTGGACACACCTTTGCAATTGGGAAGCCTTGTAGTTTGTGTTTTGAGATTCAGTAGAGTTCATTTCAAGCTCGGCAAGACCATGTCTTAAGCAACCACAACAATAATAGCTAAGTAAGAGAGTGTAATTTCATAAGGTCCCTCCAACCCTCGCCATTCTATGATTCATTTCCAACCATTTATTTTTCAGTGTAGAAAGCCAGACCAGCACTTTAAGCCTTACCTGAAGCAGCACCTGCCCAAACGCTTGCACTACGCTTACAACCGAAGAATTGAAGATGTCCATTTACTGGTGGATCGCAAATGGCACGTGGCAAGGTAAACTGCTTTTGCTTCCATCCTGATTTTCAGTCTCTGTTTTTAGGAAATGAGACACCTGGGATTACCCTGTCTGTCAGCATCTTGCTCCTGCCCGTGGTGAATAAGAAGGTTGGAACACCTCTTGGTGAGGTGTTTGATTACAGTTGGTGCAGGGGGATGTGGCTCAGAACACAAAATTGGTTTAAAGTTTGGGGAAATCAGTAGCTGGATAGAGGGTAGAAAACCAAATTTGATTTCCTCAAGCAGCAGTGTATATTTTGACTGATTAGCTTAAGTATAAGAGCTGACAAGCTTTTATAATGAGGTGTGGAATCTGGGAGTACAGGAGGAAAGCCAAGGCATCTGTGACCAGAGGAACAAGAGGCTTGAGTGGGTGCAATGGGTGTATGGAAAGAAAATGGAGATATTGGATGAGTGGGCGAATACCTGAGAACATGTGGAAGGGGATGACACAGTGGTCACCAAGGTGCTAGCAGCATATTATGTTGCTGAACCAATCCATAGAAGACCAGGAAGTTTTAGCTCAGAGAAAACCCTGTTTTGGGTTGTTCTTTCTCATATGCATCTGAATTTTCGGTTACAAAATTTGGGTAATTTTTAATAGTCTTAGCTAAAACTTGAGTGAGAAAAATGAAATTGAGACATACTTAGAGAGTGAACAGGAGACAAGTAGCTTTTGTTTATGAATTGTGCACCCCTTTCTGGTTTAATATATATTTCTGCTTTGATCTTTCGACACATGTACCATATAGTAAGAGAACGGCTGGGTCTTCATGCATAAAGCTGACTAAGTGGTTCTTGGAAGGTGACACAGCTTTTGGCTCATGGTAGTCTGTTAAAAGCTTTAAATTATGGTAGAGTTTCTTTGCCCAAATAGCTGCCAGGCAAACACAGAGTGTGTTGTAAGTGCCTTTTGACATCTGTGCTTATCTTTCTGTGAATTATGCAAGGATGGCTCTGCTGAAGCAGTGAATGAGAAACCCCAATTACTTTCTTGCATAACTCCACTAGCTGCCTGGCTGGTTACCCTGTACAGTTTCTGTGGTTAGGGTTCATGTACATTTCAAAGAATCCCACTCAGAGTTTTAGGCCTATAAAAGTCTTAGTTTTAAGAGTTTTACTGGACCTGATGGGTTGGCCCAAGTTAATTTATATTTAGTTGTTTCTTATTAATTACAGCACACTTTCTTTGGCCTATTTATTAATTAGATTTTCAGAAATCTCATTCCCCAATAATTAATTTGTTCACGTATCTGTAATTCCTTGTATTTTCTTAACCAGCAAAATCATAGCTGTATAATACCTTATCGCTGTAACTAGTAATTTACAAGGACAAAATCAAACTTTGGCAGAACATAATTTTATTGCAGATGAAGAAATTAACTTGTAGGATAATCCAGTCCACTGCATGTATTGCTTGTCCGTGGCCCTCATATAGCTGTATAAAAGTACACTGGAACAAGCTGGTAATTGTAATTCCTATGACACAACACTTACTCTTCCATGTATTATGTAAAAAACCCAACCCTCAGGAACAAGCTGATAATTACTGTTCCTAAGATACAGTGCTTATTTTCTCTGCTGTTTCTCTTTGTTATTATTCTTCTCTTTTCATTACAATCCTTTTTCTTTTTCTGGGAAGCTTTGTTTCTACTTCCCATTTTTCTTTACTGGGTGGAAGGCAAACAGGTGAAGACACTGAGTAGAATTCTCTGACTCTTGCAGCACTGTAACCTTTCAAAAGTGCTTTTTTTTTTAAGTCTCCATTGGCCTTCTGTGGATTGAAAGGGTATGGTCCAAAACATCTCCAGTTGGTAGGCAATGATGTGATATGAGAAAGTCTGAGAAAATGGGTGAACAGATGCTGAGGTTTTTATCAGTGAGTCAGAGCTGGCTCTTAGGTTGGCACTCGCTTTTAGTGGGAGTAGAGGGAGCATACACGGGGTTGTTGGATGAGCCTGGAGTCCCCACTACAACTGTTCAAATAGATGAGCAATGTACCCTTGTAACCTTAGTCCCTCTTCCCCCAAAGTACATTGTCAGGCACCATATCTACATATTTGAGGAAATTTTCTAATACTTTTTCAATTTAGGAAAGCTATGGATGTTTACAGGAAACCAACAGGAAAATGTTTCTTCCATGGAGACCATGGCTATGACAACAAGATAAACAGCATGCAGGTATGAGAAATGCAGCAACCTTGTGGGAGGGTTATTGAAGGCAGAAGAAATTGGAGGTCTCTAAAATGTAAATATTCACTGAAAAAAATAAAGCCCTACCTTTTAATGCTCTTCTTTTGTATTCTTCTGTCTCCCTCTCTCTTTTTTTTTTTTTTTTTTTTTTATAAGACTGTCTTTATAGGTTATGGCCCTACATTCAAATACAAGACCAAAGTACCTCCTTTTGAAAATATTGAACTTTACAACGTCATGTGTGGTAAGCCACTTGCTTGAGAAACTGCAAGAGAAACACACTGGTTTAGCTAACAGGGCTTCATTTAGACACCCGTGAATTCTTGCCCTGACTCCCTTACAGTGTCACTTTCCCCTCTCCCTTCCCAAACACTTATTTTTGGCCTTCTTAGGGCCCTCAGTTTGCTCTACTGTAGCAGCTGGCCAATAAAGGAGGTTACCATACTTCTGCTTCATGCAGCTTGGCAGAGATCAAAAACACACCAGTATGGTGCATGGTGTCCATCCCTCAGTCTGGTAAGGAGGTTTCCTTGCAGAGACAGCTTCTGAACTTGCACGTCTTATGGAGCAGCTTAGGGCCATGATTTAGTTTTCTCTGACATCTCCCAGTATGGTTATTCTTCCTAAACTCCTGCTGTAGCCATAAAGCAGAATCTGGTGATGTGTACAGATACTAATCATGATGTTTTCTTTAATCCTGATTTTCCAGAGTTAAAAACTTCTTAGCTGAAGGTGTAATTCACTGGTTTAATTTCTTTTTTTCCACCATGAAATACCAAAAATGTAATTATCCCATATGTCTAAAGCAGGTGACTAATAACACTGTCCTAGTGGCTCCTGTGAGTCAACATACTGACTTTAGGTTTGCCATAAAAGCTGCAGGAGTAGGGATAACAAAACTCTTTTTAAATGTCTTGCTGCAAATTAACCTCTGTGGTATAAAGACCACCATAATATTCAGTCAGTATTTTATGATCTAGATAAAAGGTTAGTATTTTTATTACATTAAAAGCATTGATTACATAGTGTGGGTTTAAACAGTATTGCAAATAAATGTCTTAGCTCAGTAGTGATGTTGCTGGATACACATTTGCAATTCACCCATCACTGCTTTTATCTTTGGTGTTTTCACAGATCTGCTTGGATTGAAGCCTGCTCCCAATAATGGTACCCATGGAAGCTTAAACCACCTGCTGAGAGCCAATGTTTATAAACCAACTGTGCCAGATGAAGTTGCAAAACCACTCTATCCTGTTGCTCTACCTTCTGCATCAGATTTTGATATAGGATGTACATGTGATGATAAGGTAGGTATTTAGAGTCTGCTGATGCTTCTGCTATTAGCAGTAGCTGCTTAGTAAAGTTGTAGCCATTTAATCTGAGGGGGTTTTATCTGTGAGAATTTCCCACATCCTTCCTGTGCAGTGTATGTGCCCTTTGCTTTTTGTAAAGCAGGAAACAAAAAAGTCATCATGGTTTTATAGAACTAGTTTTTGCTAAATGCCTATTAAAACAAGATGTCAGAATGCTCCAGTGGTTCTAATACTCTTCCTTTTTTTCTGTTCTTGAGAAGAACAAGTTGGATGAGCTCAACAAGCGCTTTCATGTTAAGGGAACAGAAGGTAAGAGCATGGTGCCTCAGTAAATGAAATTTTTTTTAATTTTTTTTTTTTTTGCAAGCTAGTTTTTATCACCCATAGCAGACAAACTCCTGTGTTGCTTTATTCAGTGTACAGTAAACTGTTTTTTCAAATGACTGTCAAGACAGTGCATGGACAAACGTGAGATATCTGGGCAAGATTAAGTGCTGCTCATGTGAGGAAGTGTGCCCTATCTTGTGCTGTAACCAGGACTAAAGTATTACTCAAAGTGATAGAGATTTAGCTCTTCCTTTCCATCTCTGTTAGGAGTGTTTAATCTCTGCTGGGGAAGCAGAGAGATGATGAAAGGAGAGGTGGGGAAGCAGAGAGATGATGAAAGGAGAGGTAGTTCCACTCAAACACAAGCAATAAGTAGTGTAAAAAACAGACCACATCTGCACAGTGTTTTGTCAGTATTGTTCAGACTTAGATGTCACCAGGTCAGTAGCAGAAAAGATGGGACAGCTGCTTTTCCAGTCCCTGATTTGGTCATTAATGCCTGGATTTTGGGGTACAGGTTGTCCACTGAAAACAGTGCAGAAATGCTTTGCTAGTTCTTGTGTGCTCTGCAATTCTGTCCTTCCTTAGTGTTCAAGAAAATAATACTCCCAGGAGAAAGCATCCTCTGCTCTCCTGGTCACTACTTCTTGCATCCTCCCTGCTGTTTGCCAGTGGCTGTGCTTGCAGCTGCCTCAGGGCTGTGGTCCAGGTAAAAACACAGCAATCAGACTGGAGGGGGATGGGATGGGATAGGAACTGCTGTCCTGAACAGCAATGCTGTCTTAAAGGCACACCAAAGCAGAGCTTTTCTTCCCACAAGCATGATCTGATTCAGATAACAATTCACATCCTTCACCTCCCTGAGTCAATTGTCCAGATTAGCAAAGTCTGAAATGTTTAGATACAGATGCTTAAAATTGTACTGCTCAGATAACTAAGATTTATTTAAAAATTCCCTTGTGAAACTACTTCAGTTTTTCTGTTGTGAAAGCAATCCAACCTATTCTTCAATTTCTAGAGGTGAAATT
This sequence comes from Heliangelus exortis, assembly GCF_036169615.1. NCBI lineage: Eukaryota > Metazoa > Chordata > Aves > Apodiformes > Trochilidae > Heliangelus > Heliangelus exortis. Next base: position 137,634,289 of record NC_092423.1, on the reverse strand, counting down.
ATTCCTTTTCTTTGTGATTTAAATTGCCTTCCTGCAGCTTTCATCTTGTTAAGCTCATTTTGCCAGTTAGTGAAGAGCTACAACCTGCTGTGGGAATTTCTGGCATAAGGATAAAACAACCTCACTATTGTACTCCTAGGCATCTCAACGTCTTTATTTTGATTTCAGGTTTTAATGCTTCTTCACTTCAGTAGCATAAAAATACTATTTTGATGTATTTTAAGATAGAAGCATTTAAACCAATTTCACTTACTTGTAAGTTGTCTGTTAAATGCAATGAAGTGCCTCTTATTTAAACAGCAAGGAGTTCTGCTACATGCAAGTTATTTTGTTGTATTTTATGACACTCTGTAGCACCTGTTCATGCATCTTCCTGCATTTAGTTTGTCATTCCCTTCTGCCACACCAGCTACCATGCATATTTAGCTGATGTTGTTATTCACACACAGAAGTAAAAGATTATTTCATCTACTCTTAAATACAGAAAGTTTATAATATTGGTCCTTAGACAAGGCTTTTCCTTCTTTTCTTTCTTCTGCCTTCATTTGGACTCCAACACTAATAAAACATGCCATTTTTTTCCTTTTGGGTTTCTAAAGGTGAGCCAAGTGTGTTTGCCAAATGGTTATCAAAATCAATGAACTATGGAGAACAGTGAAAGATTAGCCAGGGAATTTATTTTTCTTCTGTATCTCTCAATGATATTTCTTTTAATAAGCAAGCTTGTAACAGATATCTGGTGACACTTAACCATAGCATATCACCCAGACAGAAGAAAATCAAGTTTCTTGGAGCTGGTGGTATCTTGTTGTAGCCAAAGTTAGGAAAAGGGCTTGTTTTGTTTGTTTGCTTTCATATTATTGACAAAAAATAGCACATCAGTCTTCAGAACATTGTCCTTTTAAGCCAAATGGGAAAAAAAAATTTTCTTCTAGTGAGTGAGCACTTATTCCTCCCTTTTGCAAGGGACTTTACAGAAAGCATAGGAGGGAGAGAAAGGCTGAAGTAGCAGGACTAGGGGCTGCTTAAAAGCTACAAAAAGAAGTGCTTTTCACCTCAGGTGTGACTGAAATGTGGACACAGGTCCTTGTGGAGTTTCCTGTGTTTGGAGAAACACCCTATCTTCATCCTTTGACCCCAAAAAGCTTTCAAGTGAAGAAAGTGGTAAACTGGAACTGGAATCCAAAACTGTTGAAAAACTGCTGTTCTCTCCTTTACAAGTTTTCCTTAGCAGATATTTGTAGTCAGTAACCTGTTAAGGATAATTAAAATCAGTATGTGTTGGAAAACCACCCCTTTTTTTCATCTTTAAGGGTCCCATAATTAAATATAAATGTGATTTCTTATGATCTGTAGAGAAGCATCTCCTTTATGGGCGCCCTGCAGTCCTGTACCGCACAAAATACAATATCCTGCATCACCATGACTTTGAAAGTGGCTACAGCGAAACATTCCTGATGCCTCTCTGGACATCCTACACTATTTCCAAACAGGTCAGTGCTGTCTTTTCTTTTGGAAAGTGCTTAAAAAATCTTGGGGAAATCTGTGCGGTACTTTTATTCTTGAAGTCCTTAAATTGGGGATTGAGTCCATCATCAGCAAGTTTGCTGATGACACCAAGCTGGGGAGAAGTGTTGATCAGCTGGAAGGCAGGAGGATTCTGCAGAGGGACCTGGACAGACTGGAGAGTTGGGCTGACTCCAATGGGATGAGGTTCAACAAGGCCAAGTGCCGGGTCCTGCACTTTGGCCACAACAACCCCATGGGGAGCTCCAGGCTGGGCACAGAGTGGCTGAGAGCAGCCAGGCAGAAAGGGACCTGGGAGTCTGGATTGACAGGAAGCTGAACATGAGCCAGCAGTGTGCCCAGGTGGCCAAGAAGGCCAATGGCATCCTGGCATGTATCAGAAACAGCGTCACCAGCAGGTCCAAGGAGGTGATTCTGCCCCTGTACTCAGCCCTGGTAAGGCCACACCTTGAGTACTGTGTTCAGTTCTGGGCCCCTCAGTTCAAGAAGGAGATTGAGGTCCTCGAACAGGTCCAAAGGAGGGCAACCAAGCTGGTGAAGGGACTCGAACACAGGTCCTATGAGGAGAGGCTGAGGGAGCTGGGGGTGTTCAGCCTGAAGAAGAGGAGGCTCAGGGGAGACCTCATTGCTTTCTACAACTCCCTGAAAGGAGGATGGAGCCAGGCGGGGGTTGGTCTCTTTTCCCAGGCAACTCTCAATAAGACAAGAGGGCATGGTCTTAAATTGTGCCGGGGGAAGTTCAGATTGGATATTAGAAAGAATTTTTTCATGGAAAGGGTGATCAGACATTGGAACGGGCTGCCTGGGGAGGTGGTGGACTCTTCGTCCCTGGAGACATTTAAAAAGCGACTCGATATGGCACTCAGTGCCATGGTCTAGTGACGGTGGTGGTAGTTGTTCAAGGGTTGGACTCGATGATCTCTGAGGTCCCTTCCAACCCAGCCTATTCTATGATTCTATGAAATTCCCCTTCTGCAAGCAGTATTTCCCACCAGAAATTATATCAAATACCTTTGAAATAAATACCAAAATCCCTTTTTCTTTCAGGAGAAAAGAGTTTTAAGGGCTGTATATTTCTGTTCCTGTTTTCATTTTCTTTCAAAGTTTTGCTTGATACAGGTTTGTTTCATTATGGTAGCATAATCAGTGACTTCATTTGAATTATTTGCTGTGGTGACTGCTGCTACCTGAAGGGGAGGGGTCTGTGGTAGGTACAGGAGCAGGACTGGTGCTACAACCGGGGGGTTTATTTTACTTGACACAAGGCTTTCCATCTGGTCTGTCACCTACACAAAATTGTTTTCTTTTGGCTATAAATGCTGAATTTACCTTTCTTGTAATTTCTGTGGATGTTCCTCAATGCAGGCAGAGGTGTCAGGTGTCCCAGAGCACCTTGCTGGCTGTGTGAGGCCTGACCTACGCATTTCTCCTGGAAACAGCCAGAGCTGCACAGCCTACAGAGGAGACAAACAGCTCTCCTATGGCTTCCTTTTCCCTCCCCGTAAGTTCAGACAGCTTTTTTAATACATAGAAGTCTTGTGATTTTCTGTTAGAGAAAACCTTACGTATGAAAAAACTTCCCATGGATCTAAATAAGCTAAGATTTTTCTGACATTGCTAGGAAAGGATATAGATAGGAATGGTTTAATTTACCCAACCCACAGGTGATTCTTTCCTCTGTGTGCTGTGGTCTCCTCAGAGAAGCTGCTACTGCACTGTTGTTGCACATGGGGCTAAGCAGGTTGGAGACATTATTCTTGCTGCACTTGCTGGAAGGATAAGCTTAGAAGACTTGGAAAGCTGGCCCTGTAAATTCAATGGATAGGTACCAGCTTGTATGAACTGGGAACCTTGCCAGAATTTTTAATTTTTAATTCAAACATCAGAAAAATAAACATTTATTTTACAAATCCATATTAAACTCTTGCATACTGTAAAAATTTCTACCATCCTATAGAAACGTGCATGTGGCAAGCCTGTGTAAATGAGTATCCTGGACTTTTCTGTTGTAATTACATTGGTTCAGTCTTGGAGGAATGATCTGCAACTAGTAAATAGTCAAGGGACATAATTGTCTCAGCTGTGACCTTCACTGCTCTGCCTTCCTTGCTCAGTGGCTGGAATAATTTATGGTAGATTTCTGATACAGAATTACTGGTGCAGAGGTCTGCTCAGAACTAAAAGATAATCCCACAAAACTCTCACTTGTACCTCTTTTGTAAAAACCTGGAGAGCAGATTTTTGAGAGTGAAGGAAAAAAAAAAAAAAGAGCTTGAAATAGTTGACAGAAAGAAATAAAAAGATAAAATCCTTACCTGCCATGTCCAGCTGTCACATAAAGGAAAACTGTATGACATTGTATGTGCACTGCTGAATACAGCATTCAGATTGCTGTTTTGATGACAGTATTCCCTTTGGTTGATCTCTGAAGCTAATTTTTTCAAAACATTTTTATGTTCCTTGAATTTCTGATATTTCATCTTAATAATATTTTTCTGGTTTATTGATTTCAGAATTAAGTTCCTCTGCAGAAGCAAAATATGATGCTTTTCTAATAACAAATATCATTCCAATGTATCCTGCCTTCAAAAGTAAGTGCCCTTTCCCTGGCTTTACAATTTTTCCCAATATTTTCTTTTTTTAATATAGGTGTTGGACTGTGGAGTGAACTGATAGGAGAAGTTTAGAACAGAACATAAAGCTGTTACCTATAGCCAGCAGTTTTAGTACATGTGGCACCTGTATACTTTAAGGCATGAATAGCTAAAATACCACAAGAAAGTTTTAGGCTTTAAGAAATTTTTTGGGCAAGATATGCTGTAGTTCAGTAATTTTGCTTCATGCCACAGTAGTTCAGTTTGTGCAAGACGATTCAGATTTTCTTTTCTGTAGCCCAAGCTGGTCCAGAATATAATTAGGCAGCATGTTTTCACTTCTCAATTAGAGCCTCTTAAGTGTGTGCCCAAGCCTGGGAGTGTTTCCGTAGCATGTTGTTGTATTTCAGGGACAAGTAATTATTTTTTATTTTCTATTCATGCCCTTAGAGGGAGACCAAACATATTTATTATCTATAAAGAAAAAGGAATAGGAGACCAGTTTACGGAAAATGAGGAATTACTTTAACCTGGCTGAAACTTTCAGCACTGCAGGGATATAAATTAACATTTCTTTTGTCTGCACATCCCTTTTCTCTCTAGTTTTGCCAAGAGGTAGGAAAACCATCAGACTATTCTGGTGGCATTTTTGGCTTGGCAGGAACTGAGAAGCCTTAGAAGAATCTCAAGAGCATGTTCTGGTGAGATTTCCAATTCAGATTTTAGGCGAGAGAGGTTTGGATAGGCATCAAAGCCTATGGGAGGCTTTTCTTTTTAACCAGAAAAGAGTGTTTTAACTGAAAAACCTCTGAGTAGGAACAAGTGGTAATGGTTGCTGGAAATTTGAGCAAAGGCACTTAACTGATTACAGAGTGCAAAATTATTGAGGATTTCCCACTCCCAACTCACTTCATAAAAATGTTCCTTATGCTAATGTTAGTCTAAGCAAATTCTCCAAGATGCAAATCACAGGAGAACAACCCATGACCAGGAGCTCATTTTGTCTTGTGGCCTTTTCCTCTTCATCACAGGTGGGTGAAGGATTCCCTGAAAACAAATGTTGGAACTGATACTGTTTTCTACATGTGTGCAGGTTGCAGTGTAGAGAGCTGATTATAAGCTCATTGTTTAGAACTTTTTCCACAACAGGAAAAATACAAGCTGGCAATTTTATACTATGTTGGCTTTGGTGGCAGTGATGACTGCAGTGACCCACTCCTCTGCTTTGTTTTTTTAGTTCACTGGCCAATCTCTCCAGGCAATGGTTCTGTATCCATTTTTTTTCTCTAGTGAGTCTGGTTTATGCAACTCCTACTTTGCTAGAGCTGCAAGATGATGCCCCTAGGCTGGGCTTCATTGCACTGTGGCTGCAGTGGGAAACCAAGTGGGGAACTGATTCAGCTGGAATCATTTTTTTAATTAAAATTTTAAAAAAGGAAAAAAAAAAAAAAAGGAAAAAAAAAAAGTTTGTGTTTTTTGCTATTGTTCAATAGCCTTTGTTCATATATCAGCCTTATTGTTAAGGCTGATATATTGGAAGAGAGAGCAGCTGGAGGAGTGGTGCTGCCAAGCAGTTACCACAGCTGAGGTTCTGGTTAGACCATTGCTTGTGGGACCCTTTGCATCAGAAAGAGCAGGGAGTTTGTGTGACACTGAACAGGGAATTCGTGTGGCACTGAGCAGCCTTAGGACAAGGCTTACTGGGGAACTTCCTGAGGCTGGCATTGCCATCAGTGTCAGGGAGCCATGAAATTAATGGTCGGAGCTAGGAAGACAAAAATTAAACTTCTGCAAGTTTGAGGTGTTTTGTTTGCACAATTATGCTAGTGTTAAAATAAAAAGGGGAGAAAAAAAGAAAGGAAAAGAATGATGTAATTGGATTGGATGTAATTCCAGTGTGTTTCCTGTCTCTTCAAGCATCTTAACTTCTTAAGGTGGAGAAGGGTGAGGTGGGAGAAAGTGGATCACACTCTTCCCGAAAGGCTTTAATGAAATGCTATGCCATAACTTTGTAATACTTGAGGCCACCTAATTTGAAAGTTAGATATTTTGTATGCATGGAGAATTTAACTGAAAGACTAAATAGAATCTATATTTAACCTTTGTACTTCAATTTCTCCTAAAATGTTTGGGGGTTTTTTGTTTGTTCTTTTTTGTTTGTTTTGTTTTTTTTCTTTTAATCTCGGTGCTGTTTCCTTTCTGGCATGAAAATAACCAACAGTACCTTTCCCTGTAACTAAATAAGAAAGACAAAGGGAGTGTTTACAGGGATAGCAAAAGTGTATGAATAGCTGTTTCTGCTGCATGGTGAAGGAACAGCAAGCTCTCTGTGTAATGCCTATGGCAATGCCAGCCTGGGAGTGGTACCATGCATTTCATTTACCACTGGAGAAAAAAATCCATAGAGAACAAAGAAGTCTGAATAGGCTTTATTGACCAAACTGAATGAAGCTGTAGTAAATCTGTAATGCTTAGTCTGTGATTTCCTCTGCCATAGTGTGAATGATGTCCACTGGATTTTTATGTTCAGGAAAAAAAAAAAAAGGGTTATAATAAGGTTTATAATTTTGACATGTTTTGGCTTATCATAATTTTGGTGTGGTTTGTGTTTTGTCTCTTTTTATCTTTTCCTTCACAGAGGTATGGAACTATTTCCAAAGGGTTCTGGTGAAGAGATATGCCACTGAACGAAATGGAGTCAATGTTATAAGTGGACCAATCTTTGACTATGACTATGATGGTTTACATGACACACCTGACAAAATAAAACAGTAAGTGTACATCTTTAAATTAGTTTGCTGTTGCTTGTCCCTATGATGGCTTTATCCTAAACCATTCATTGTCTGCACACTATTCACTACTGGGGAGAAGATGAAATTTTCTAGCTCTTTCTAAAATCATCATTCACCAAGACTGAAAGGCCCTGTAGGTAGGACAGTGGTAAAAGTAAGAGAATAACAATTCAGCAAGTAGCTGTTTACGTTGATTTCAGAATTAAGCATGTGTTCATCCTTGAGACAAAGCTGAATTATTTTCCACATAATGCTTTCTATACAGTTCTCCAGAACTTAAAGGTTGATAACTGTATACAAGAGCAAGCCATAGCAGTGCTATTGAGTTACATACTCAAGTCTTTTGTTAATTCAGTAATGCTTGCACTGTGTCACTGAACTCAGGAAGCCTTTCAGCACTGATGTGTGGTATTTCTAGAATACAATATCAAAAGATTAACTAATTGAGTGCTCATTTTCAGGCTGTGCCTAGGAACCAAGCAATCTCAACAACGTATGTGTGTCCTCACACATAGAGGAGGAAATACCAGGCTGTTTCTGTAACCTTCTTCCAAACAGGTTTATCCTTTGTGGATAAATGTTTGCTTTATTTCCCCCAGGTTTGTGGAAGGCAGTGCCATCCCTGTTCCTACTCATTACTACACCATCATAACGAGCTGCTTAGATTTCACTCAACCAGCTGACAAGTGTGATGGACCACTCTCTGTTCTCTCATACATCCTTCCCCACCGGCCTGACAATGATGAGAGCTGCAATGTAAGTTCTGCTGCATTCCTGTAGCCTCATGGAAAATGTCCCTGGGACATGTGAAGCCCCATATTTAGATACTTGTGCTCACTGATGTCTTGAATGAAAGCAGGACTTAACTGTCATGTTCAACTTCTAAGACAAAAGCTCTTCTTCACAATATCAGAGAAAATATGGAACTACTACTGCATCTAAAATTATCTGGAAGAGCTGACATACAGTAAGCTGGAAGTTACCAGCCTCTGGGCTTCTGTGTTTGGCAGACACTGCCAATGTAACCTCAGAGCAGAATGGGGGAAGGCTGTGTGCATAGGTGAATTTTGCTGGCAGCCATCCTGATGTTTTCATTGAGATCTGTTTCCATATGCAAGTACAACATAGTCTGTCTGCCATGGCAGTCTGACTGCATCAGAAAACATGATTACATCCAACCCACACAGTATTACAACTCTCTGCTAAAACCTGTTGAGGGCAGAGTACCAGCTCTTCCTGTTTCCAGAACATGCCTTGATTCAAGGGATGAGTTTGGATTTTCATTACCAGAGATGACCAGGCATCCTCCTGGTTCCTTTCATATTTTCCTTTAGAGTTCAAGATCCTATAGTGTAAGAATCTTGAAGTACAAAGTCTTCAGTCTGCTCAGCACTGCAGAAAGTAAAATTCACGCTCAGCAGCTCAACGTGTGGCAAGAGAGCAGTCAAGTCCCCACAGGTTCCAGCTCTCTGTGAGGACAGCAGAGACTTAGGCAGCTGGATTTAGACTTGTCCTTCCGCCTGAACTTGTTCTCCCGTTACACAGCTGTGTGGATTCCTGCACACAGACACTTCAGTATAGGCTGCCAGGAGACTGCTTACTGAATGAACACATTAATGTTATGAATTTTGTATTGGCACAAAAAGTTAAGATTCCTATTCCAGCTACAGGCAGAAATAGTCATTCTGACTCTGTACACAATTCACCTGGAACACTGTCTCTTTCTCATTCATCAAACATCGCCTGCTTTCAGGTGCCTCTTTTTAAAACCGTGCTTTTGGAGCAGTGTCCCTCTCTCTTGAGCAGGTCTGGCTTCCTCCTGTTTAGACTCTTAACTACTTTGGGCAGAGTGTGTCATCCACCTGAAGTCTCGGAAAGTCCTACATATATTTCGTTGTGGTTTTTCTCTGGGCTGGCTTCCTCTGAATCAAGATCCAATTGGTGACTGGAAGTTACTAATCTGGCAGTTTTTAATGCCTCTGTCCTTGTATTTCTACCCATATGTAATTTTATGACAAAGTCAATTTTTTTCCTCCCTATATTGTGTGTCATCATCCTATTAAGCAGCCAAAATATTTTTATGAACTATTTAAAACAATGGCCTCTTTTACACTTTAATTTCTTGTATTATATCCAACTTCTCTGTAGCTCATGCTTCTTGTGGTGTAAGTATTTACTGTTCTGGGAGGAACTTCAGTGCTACTACAAGGTCATTAGCAGATATTGGTCTATGCTCTACATAGCAAAGAACTACTGCAAGCATATGTAAATGTGGCTCTTAAAGGAAAATGCAGTCAGGCAAAATTTTTACATTCTAATACAGCATCAGTTTTCCTTTTGCACATGATGTTCCATCTGATTTCTTCAAAGAAGTGGTTGTGTAAAAGCTCACATACTTCATGGTTGAGATGCATGGTATAATACAAGAATTTTTCCTTAACCTCTCCACAGCTTTCTTTTAAGGTCTGAAGAAATATTAGCTTTCCCTCTGCTCTGTTCTTGTTGTGCACACTTTCTCCCTTTTCACATGGCCATTGGAGAACACCACTACTCTTCTAATTTGAACTTGTTCCATTTCCAAACTGTGTTTATTCATGGTGAGGTTATATCCATTTATTCTTATGTCAACATTTTTCTATGGCTTAAATAGCCCTTCACTGGGCTTCTTTGGGATTTACCCTAGAGATGATTTATGATGATTCTCAAGGCATATACTTTCCTCTATTCATGGGAGACCCATGATCTTTTTCGCTCTTCTTGTAAGAGAGGGTGATTATTTCAGTAGCTTTCCTGTGCAACCATTCCAGTCTGATTCATTTCTTTTCTGGAACATGAAAAAGAAAGTACTCCAGCATGTATGAAAGCATTACAAAAAAATCCTTTCCAAGACCAAAGCTGGAGGAACCCTACTAGAAACTTCCTCCAGGCCACTATTTGCTTTCAGCAAAGCTTTTGTATTTCTGTTTTAATAACTGAGTTCTTCACCCACCACTCTACACTCTGAATCATGTTTAGCTTTCCAGCTAATAATCTAATGTCCAAAGAGATTATCTTGTCCAGAGTATCTGTTATCTTTTCCAGTGGATTTCGTATTACCCTCCTGATTTGCCTATTTCTATTTACCTGCATGTTATCAATTGCTACTTTTTTTCTTCGAAGACTCACTGTACTGCAGAGGTGAGATTAACCAGCACATATGGAGAGAACTATCAGTTTAAATGTGTATACTTCATTCATTGTTCTGCAGTACTATAATACCAAGGTAGCTGATCACTGTGTTGTGTTTAAAATCCTTGTTACTGGAAATGAGGTTTCGTGGACCAGTTGTGGAAAAGGGAAAAAAAAAAACCTAGATCAATTGGTTGATTTTCTGAGGTCATGCAAATGCTATCTTGCTGGACTTGGTTTAAAACCAAACTCTAAGTCCTGTAATATATTCATACTGCTGTTCATTTTGCAAACCTTAAGGAATACTCCTTGAACTCCAAATAGAGAGTTTTGTAGGGAGGACTTCCCTCTAAGGTCTGTAAAATGCAGATTGCCTGCACAGAAGGAAGACTTGAAGACAACAAAAGAATCACAGTGATCATATTTGCAGCAAAAATCCCTGCTGAGGCCAGTTTGCAGACTGGCACCATGATTGCCAGGCTGAATACTGAGCAGGAGGCTTCCTTTAGCTGTGTGATGCCAGACAGTGGAGCAGGGCACTACATGCTGTCTTCCCTTTTAATTTACACCCTTTTTTTCATGTTCCAGACCTGGTCTGGGGCCTCAGGTTGCTAGTGAAAAGTTGAAAGTTGGTTTGGGGCTGAAAAGCTTCAACACAGTCAAGTGCTAACTGGGTCATGGATGTTTGCTTTAGAGCAGCCAGCTGTGATCTAGTTGGTACCTTGTGTCCTCCCTGTGCAAATGATCACAATTACCCTTTTGGCCTTTCTGGACTGGCCCACAGCCTGGTCTGTGACAAACCTACTGTGCTGGGTAGGCTCTGGCATTGCTAAAGCTTTGTCTTGAATAGTGAGAGGACCACTTTGTAGAAGGACTTTGCTAAGACAACTGAGAGGCTCATTTTCAGGAGTAAGACCAGAAATAGCAAGATGTCCACAACACAAGGGGTTCAAATATCCAGAGGCCTAACCCTCCTTTCTTAACTTGCTTCACCAACAGTAGTGTAGACGTGCCAGCCTGAGAGGCTAAAGGGGGAAAAGTCCTGTTTGTTCTGTCCTTTTCCCACATCTGCTTCCCGACCAGCAGTCTCTGGGGCTGGCTGCAGTGCTCGTGGGACACGTCACTAGGCTGGGTAATGCACTCAGACATCCAGTAACTGCAGTGTTTTGCAAGGCTGATTTTCTGATGTGTTAGTGGGTTGCATCAGTTTGTGTATGGCTCCAACAGGTGCTGGAGCTGGCACAAAGTGTGCAGCAGGAGCAGTCCCCTAAGAGAGATTACACCCAAGCAACCTGACTCAAATCCACTCTAGCAGCACATTTCTGCTTACTTTTTTGCATGAAGAAATGCTTAGTGAAAGTCATCTTCTCTGTCAGTGAATCATACGTGTACTCCAATAACAGGATTTTACAGCTACCAATACAAACCGTAGTTTGTGGTTTTTTTAACGTTTCAGAGTGTGGAGGATGAATCAAAGTGGGTTGAAGACCTTCTGAAGATGCACACTGCCCGTGTGCGTGACATTGAACAGCTCACAAGCTTGGACTTCTTCCGGAAGACCAGTCGCAGCTACACAGAAATCCTTTCCCTAAAGACATACCTGCATACGTTTGAAAGTGAAATTTAGCTTTCTAACCTTACTCAGTGCATCCTTTTATCAACTGGTGTATATTTTTATATTGTTTTTATATTTATTAATTTGAAACCAGGACATTAAAAATATTAGTATTTTAATCCTGTATCAAATCTTAAATATTAAACCCTTGTGTCATTTGTTTTGTTTCTCTAATGTTTAACATAGATATGTCTCTTCATTTATTAAGTAGTGCTTGTAGTACTGCAGCTTGAGTCCTTACCCCGAGCTGTTAAATAGTGCTGCAGGATTTGATACATGCATCAAGGAAATAGTAATTTCCTGTGCTCCTTTACCACACTTGTAGTCCTGTACTGTGTATCAAAATACTGAACATGTAAAATTACATTCATTTACTGTTAACTATGTGACAGACATATTTAAACCCTATAGACAAATAGCATCTTAACTATAATAAACCACACATTCAGTTTTTTTAATGTGTTTTGATTTCCTTCCACAGGGACATTCAGAGGGACTTATGGGCAGCACAGTGCTTCCAGATCTCTCTTACTCACTGGGCAGACCCCTTATCAAGAGCTTAGGTTTGCTGGTAAGAGGACTGCCAGGGGCCCAGGTGCCCTGTACTCACCAGTGATCCCATTGCACAGAGCAGACACCCACAGCAGGCAGTACTGGTCAGGTTTTGCCACCGAGGCAGAGCTGGGAGAGGAGGTTGGTTGGTGTCATCAGCTTATGTGGGGTGTCCCATGCTTGAGGCCACTTGGCCCTGCTCTGGAGCTGTGGGGAGGATGTGAGGTAACATCTGCTGTCACCAGTCAGGCCATGTTGCATCCCTTCTCAACCACCACTGCTCTGTCCTGGTTCCTGGGAATTCCCATTCCATCATCTTTTGCTCTGAGGGAAGCTGAGCTAAGGCAGATGTTTACAGAGGTAACATTGTTAAACACCCAGCAGTGGGCTCTAACCTGGGAGGAATAAACCTGATTTTCATCATCTTGTTCTAATGGTCAGAATTTTCAGTTTCCCCCTAAACTGAGGTTGAGGTTTAATGCCAGACATCCTTAGCCTGATTGCACTATGTAACTTCAGTACTGGAAACCCTATACATTGCACATGTTTTAGAACCACCACCTACCTGCTGAAGTTGGTTGGCTGCTTCTCTGCAGCCACACACTCACAGTCCTGGCAAGCTCCTATGGGTGACATTGATAGCACAGCCTTAAGCCAATGGAAGAAACACTGCTGTATACTGGTACCTGACTAATGGACTGATTTGGCTTGCACAATTTTTATAGAAGGTAGGGAGCATTCTCATACATGATGTAAAAGATAAATTTTTGTTTAGAATGCCTTTGGAGGCTGAGCCCACTAGTGGCACTATTATAAAACCCTCATTTGGGGTTACAGATTTCCCTCTCTACAAAGCAGTTTGTGTCTGGTTTCTCTTCCCAGCATTGCAAATGCTGGAGGGAAGCAGGAAGGGCTGGGAAGCATCTCAGCCATGTACATAGATGAGAAGCCAGGTCTCCTAAGTAAAATTCATGTGCCATGATTTAAGCAACTTGCATCCCTGTAGTATTCATCTAAGACAAAGTAGTAAACAGTAATTAATTATGTTAACATTGATAAGGTTCTTGTGACCAGTAGACAAAATTTTATTATTCAAAGTGTCAAATTCTGTTTAAATTGGAAGAGCACAAAACTTGGGTGCTTTCAAATCCCCTCAAAATATTAGGATGGAAATTCTAATAAATGCACAAAGCTCTGAGAAGCATCCTATTCTTGCAATTTAAAAATGTCTCTTGTGGTTGTCTGGTAGCACAGAAATATTTTTCTGTAAGCTTTTGGCAGGGCTTCCTGCCATGATAAGCTTTATGTTCTTACATGTGCTCCAATGGGTATTTCCTCTGGATTTAAAACAATTTTCAGTTAAGACCTAAATTCTCCAACACTGACTTTAGTAATGAAATAATGTGGCTGTTCATAAACAAAACTAAAGACCACCACTGCTGTCTTGCTTTGTTTGTTTTTTTAATTAAATCTAACAAATGAAGTAATTCTTTTCATTTCTCCCCAAATAAGATGACATTTCTACCAGAGGAACATCTAAGCTCTGAAATATACTCTTCCTTCCTCTTGTCTTCAGAGAAGTTTGCTTTTAAAATAGTTTCGAAATCAATTATTGGGAGAAACAGCTGAACTCTGGCTCAGTTTCACTGAAGAATGGCCATTTGTGTGTAGACAGATGAGATTTTTTGTTGTTTTTTTTTCAGTTGCTTACTGTGGGATCAAATACTAGGAATTTATTTCTTTTCTACTTCTTTCTCTTCAGCCTTTGCCCCCATGCTCTTGTATGGTATTGCTGTTTTATTTTACCCTGCTGGCAGAGGTAGCCGTGCTGAGAAATGTTTGTGGTAACTTCTGTGAACTGCATGGGGTCTTTTTCCTGTGAAAGATGCTTTATCAACACAGAAGTTCCAGTGCAAAGCTAAAGCCTCATAAATCCCTCTAAGAAACACAACCTCTGCAAGAACAACAGCCATTTTTAAGGAAACTTGTAATTTCCCTTTGTCATTCCTCGGGGTGAATGTCAGCTTAGGGCAGTGTGTAGGAAGTAACCCCTCTGCTTTCCATTCCCATTAGACCATTTTGAAAAGATGAAATACTCCTTGCTTCTGTTACACATTTCCTTTTTTTTTTCTATTTCTCTGACTTTTGCAAGAGGTCCATTGAGGAGAGCAAGCACTGGCTTTTTCTGTCGAGCAAACACCAGTTTTGAGGGTTTGGGTAACTCCTGTTTGCAGTCAGTGATATAAATTTGAGACATGTTTAATGAGTTCGAGGCAGTTCAGTTGAGCAATTGTCAAGGTAACAAAAGCTGTAGGTTCCCTGCACACCTAACAAAGTCCTTTTTGCTCTGTGAAAAATCCTCCAGAGGTTACTATTCAACTGGAATATTTGCTGCTACAGGAAACTTACTTTATTTAAGTCACATACCAGAACAAAATTCTTAATAGGTAAGCACTGAAAGCAGGTCAAGTAACCTGGCCAGCAGCATAGTTATGAACACAAAATTAGAACAAAAGTCACCATTTTATACTGGCAGGATGGCCATACTTAATTGCCACAGATGATATCCTATCCTGGTCATCTAGCAGCTTCATTAGATTGATAACTTTGCTTGCTGCTACTTGGACATTTCCAGCCTTTAGTCCCCTGATGGTGTTAAGTGCTGTGTTCCAGTTTCTTCACTCAAAACAGTGAGTGTTTTGGTAATAGCACATCAGCTTGTATAGTTTTATAGAGCACTTTCAGCTCCAGATGCACTAGAAAATTAAAACATATAATCATCATGTCTGCCATCCTGTGAGTGTTTTCCAGTATTCAGAGGGATAGTGCAGGAGTAAATTTAAATGCCCAGTGTTCAGTTAGACCAATCTTGCTGTGTAGCTAGAGGCTGCTCCAAAGCAATCCTGCTGTGGTCCCCAGCCTCTCAGTGTTTTATATGCAGCTGCCCAACTGATTGCATGGAGATTTTAGCAAATGAAAACCTGTGCTTCTTGTAGAGAGGCCAGCAAACAAAAACAGTGGTAAAGAGATAAGAGAGGAAGTTTCCCACTTCAGGAGACAGAAGAGGCTGAACAGGTTGAAGGTCTAGGAGGTGCTGCCAGAAGGGAACTGGAGCTGGAGAAGATTTATTTGGCAGGCTTACGAAGTCCCTGCTCCCCCTGCATCCGGCTTTTTCCGATAGATCAATCCTTCGTGTACAACAGATGGAATAGCTCCCTGCTTTCTGCATGCAGCCAGGAAGCACAAAACTTCTCAGGAAAGAGTTCCCCTTTGGATGTGTTGCTGGTTGCAGGAGCAGCACATGAACTCTGGAAGTCTCAGGGCCTGTACAGCGAGGACAGAGTGCAGGATCTGACCTGAGGGAAATAAATTTGTAGCAGCTGAAGCTGCTGTTCCAGCCATAGGTTCCCTTCAGTCTCATGTCTACCTCAAACAACTTTAATGAACATTACAGAGTTGTGCAGCTTACCTCAGCTGTTGTCTGTAGGAGTCAAAGGAGATATTGCAGGTTGTTAGGTTGTTCTTTGTTGTTGTTTCTTTTTTTTTTTTTTTTAATTGCAAGGGCAAATGCACTGTTCTGCCTCATGAGAAAGATGGGAGAAAAAAATAATGAGGCTTTGTCAAGACATAAGTATGAGTGGTGCAGCCCTGCCACCTCTCCTCTGCTCCAATATGGTTTTTTTCAAACACATTTTGCACTCATGGCAGTGGAGTTTGTTCTGCTGTTTTGTCATGAAAACACAATCAAACTTCACAGCCTTCCCTGGAAGTGGCTGTTGTCACAGGCATGGGTGAAACTTTGGCATGGAGAGGTTGAATAATATGTTTAAGGACGTGCACAGAGTAAGCCCAGCCAAGCTGGACACAGAACTCTAGCAAGGGGGTTGAAATGTATTTTTAAAGCACTTCTAGTAGGGCTGCCACGGGTAGGAGAGCACAAGGTATATTTTGTAAAGCAGCAGCCTCAGAATCATGTGGCTGAAATGAAATTTGAATACAGAGCTATATAAAAAAACCCAAAACACCTTTCATTTGAGGACATTAAATCCTGCTGAATTAGTTTTCAACCAGTCAATCAATCAATCCCATCCAACAAAATGCTGTGACAAACCTTATTCTTTAGCACAGTCCTCCCCTGTCTCCAAAGGGCTGCCACACTATGTGTCTGTCTGTCCTGTCTGTAGTCCTACTCTAGCTCAGTTTTGTGACTCTAGTTTGTTTCCCTTGCTGCAACCCCAGACAACCATTGCACTTGACCTGAGATACACAGTGCAGTCATGGCAATACAAGTATATTCTGATCAGGAGAGACCTGCCAGCAAATGGCTAGTACTGCAACTGTGCATCTTCCAAGTGGGACCATTTGTGTTTGAAATGTTTAAAGTTCAGCCCTTGTTCAAGACAGGACAAAAAAGACATTTTAAACATTGTGGAAAAATACCTAATCTCCTTTCTTTGCACTTGTTGTGTAAATACAAGATAAGAGCAGTATTCCCAAGGTTACTGCAAACAGCCCATCACTGCAGAGTACAAGCTAACATTTACTAAATTGTATGTTGACATAAAAAGCAGCATTGCTGCAGCCAACGGTGGTAAACAAAACCACAAGTTTCTTTGCCTTTACAAGTCAAACCTTTTGGATGTAACCTATTCAGACCTGCCCTCACAAAGAAAAATCCCTTCCCTGCTCTAGCATCCACAGTATGTGCACAGCTGTTTGACCTTACCCACTGTTTTCTGAATGTGGTAGGGAAAGGCAGATGGAGGTCACCATGGTTTCATCTGCAGATTTCACCATGGAGAGATCAGCAAAGTTAGTAATTGCAGATTAGCACAGCTGTAACCGATCGACCCTAAAACTGGAATTTACTAGAAAAGAGATGGGATTATTTGTCATCACAAACCCTCAATGAATAAAGATTAAATCCTTTTCAGGGGATATTCTCCCTAGAAGTTCACTGTTTCCTGACTGTGTGCAGAAAGTAAGGAGCTATTTCATCTATTGCGCGTGAAGGCCTGACCTATGGGAAAAGGCTGGATGCAGAGGAAACAAGGATTTCATGAACCTGCCAAATAAATCTTCTCTAGGCCAGGTTCTCCTCTGTCAGCTTCTCCTAGACCTTCAACCTGTTGAACCACTTCTGTCTCCTTAAGTGGGAAACCTCTCTTATCTCTTCATCATTGGTTTTGGTTGGTGGGTTTGTTGGGTTTTTTTGTTTGGTTGTTTTTTTTTTTTTTTGCTGCCTCCCTTTTTTCTTCCAGCTTTGATCTGTTCATCTTCTCCAAACAGCTCTAGTGTTAGTCCAGCCAGTGCAATTCCTGTGCACATTTATCTGCAGTGTGCATTGCCACCAGCTCTTAGCTCTCTCAGGTCTTACTTGCTCCTCCTGCAGAAGAGATGTGGAAGATCCTGATTTATCCCCATTTTCTTCTCTAGTACAGCAGCCGTCCCCTGTACAAGTTTTTGCAGGTGAAAATCCTCTTTGGAGAGTTTAAGGGAGTGACCTTTACTTATGTGTGTGTGGTTTTTTATGGAGTCATTTAATACCATTGAGTGTAGGACATCAAACACATGACATGTCAACCAGAAGTTCTCCACACAGGCTGTGACCAACTAAACTGTCACTAACAAATGAGGAAATTATCAATTAGTAATGTCAGTATTGTCTCCTCTGGGACTGGGAAGTTCAGCCTGGTTAGATGTCCTTTCCTATGTGGAAAAAAATTGAATCCCCAAAAAGTATTGACTAGCAAGAAACAACAAACCAAACCAAAACCCTTTAATTTCAAAGTTGCTTCTTACTGGTAGCACTGAAAGAAACACTGTTGCCTCAGGGATCTAAAATCTAGCATTGTCAGAATGATTCTTTTATGGCAATAGAGAAAAAGAAGTATGCAGAAAAATAGTTCCTTTTGATTGTGTTTTGCTGATGAGGCTGTTACATGCAGCACTCCCAGATGGCCTCGCAGGCATCCTGTCTAAACTAAGGAAGCCATGCCATGGCTTTGGTCTTTCATGCCTCATGATCCATTTCTAGCCTTTCTCAAAAAGTTTCCATATGCATTCATGAAACCTGGGAGCCCTCCTGTGGTCAGAATCATGAGCTATTCTTCTGGCTGTTACCCCAAATCTGATGTAGTTCTTATTCCAGTTTCAAACTTTGTCCTTGGAGGATTCATTGAGAAAATTTTAGTTAGTCAATTAAAAAACCAGAAAGTAGTTCTGATAGTTTTCTAGGTCTTTGGGGGTGATCTGGTTATAATTCACTCCCTTTGGCCCTTATCTCAATCTGTCCACATCACTTTCCCCGGGTTGGGGGGTTGTCTGACAATCGGCCTTAGCACTTCATCTTCGCCCCATACTCCTCCTTGTTTGCTTCATAGGCTTTCCCTGTTTCACTCATCTAGCCAGTTTCTCATATCAGTCTGTTTAAAGACCTTCCACTTGTGCATTAAATAATGCAGTTAACACATATGCCAGTTTTATAGCCTTTCCAGTTGGAGAAGTATGTGATTCAGAGGGCTTCAATTTGCTTAATTTTCATGTTTCATTGAAGTTGGAGAAAAGATTTTCTGGCTCTTCAGGGATTTATTTTTGTGGTCTTTGAACAGCCATCCAGGAAAATTCTGTTCCCTGCATGGGCAATTGCTTGCTTTTTAGGTGCTTCATTGTAGGTTCAAAGCAAAGCTGTCTGTTATCTACAGCAGGTTTATGAGGGAGTAAGAAAGGGTGGGGTGAGAAGAGTAATAGCCTCTTTGCTTTTGGCTTTAGTGATGCTGATGCCATTTATCCTTCCCTGCTGTGTAACTAAAGAGGAGAACAGTTTGCTGTCTAATACCTCTGACTTCATGGCTGTTTGTGGTCTACATTGCAAATCCCAGGATGGTCTGTTGGAAATGTTGGATTCACTACAGAGAGTGACTAGCAGGGAAGGGCTGAGATCCTCAGCTCATCCCACTACCCTTCCAGCCCTGGAATATGTAAAGGCAGATGGGTATTCATAAGGGCAAATACTTCAAGGCTTGTCATTTGTAGCATGATACAGCACGTACCACAAGGGACTGAAAAAGATTTGAAGCTCCTAGCCTGCAGGACTGCTACAACATTGGAAGGTATGGAGGAGCATGGACAATCCCACTCAAAACTTCAGCATCCGTATGAACTGAGTAGGTGTCACAAGGATGGAGTGGAGTTTGGAGCTTACTTATAACATAAGCATTACCTGACAGAGAAAGAAATAGCAAAAACTCCACAGTTTAGAGCCTGCACTTCTAAATTTCACCCAAAAGAGTGCACAAAAGTTTTCAGCATTGAGACTTGACACTGAAGGCAACTGGTCCAGGAAACCACCAGCAAGTGAAAGAAGCAGCAGCTCCCAGTGGAGTTCAGCACTTGGCCTCCCTGATCTGCCTGGAAGCTAGATCCAGAACTGTAATGATAAAAAATGACAAGCATAAATGTGTTCATGGTCAGATTATATCTTCTTATCCCTTTTTATGTCAACATCATTCTTATCTTAACAAGCTCACTTCCCTCATGGGTATTTAAATAATCCACCCACTCCTTCTCAAAATGTTTTTTTTTTTGGTTGAGTTTGGTTTGGTTTTTGTTAAACTGCAAGCACGTCACATCTGAATAAGAAAAGAATCTGTTGCAACTGATTCCTGGAAAAGAGGCTTGTTTAATTTTTATTTTATGGAATTAGATTTGTGGAAGTACATGCCTACATTTTATGCCCTAGGTACCTTTGCTTAGTTCTAGTTTTACAATATGGGTGTCATAGAAAGGATTCTATTTTCCATCCTCATAATTAAATGTACACCAGCAAATAAAGCTTGCACAAAGATAATAGTTCTCCAGCAGCCACTTATTCCACCCCTACATAATTTAGTGTCGGTTTTTGCTTAGGGCTATATTCTTGTGGGACTTCCTGGAAAGGATTAACAAGTCACCAGCTCTGGCAGAAAGTTAAATTTCTTGGCATTGCAGAAGTGGATTGTGTGATGTTCCTGGGCTTTGGACACAGACTCTTTCAGCTGCACTGAGCAGGATGAAGAAACTCCTCTCCCCTCAGGGGTTATTGTTCCTTGGTGCCTGCAGTATAGCTCCTTCCTAGCCCACTCCAGTTTGAGTAACATTATTTCACTGAATAGTTTAAAAGATAGAGATCTACACATGGCCCTTTTTATTCAGAAATGGATTGGGAAGCAACACAGAGTATTCCTGTTTATAAAACAAAGAGTGGTGACTACTGACAGAGGGACTGAGTTGATCTAGTGGGGACTACAGATACTGGCATCTGGGATAACTGGAATTAAGAGAGATGATCCTTCACAGCCCATGTCTGCTTCAGGCACACAGCCTGATTATTTTAAATCATCTTTACTAATGGTTTGAACTAATCCAGTTACCCATGTTGCTGGAGGCTTGTACAAACTTGGTTGTTGGTACAAGCTGGAATCACCACCAGTCAGTGCAGGCCCAAAAGCTAAAAGGCAACTGAACCTGCTCAGCTACACCAGGTGATTGAACCAGGTGACCTATAAAAGTCCCTTCTAACCTGAACCATTCTATTTTTCTGTGATTCTGTGCTTCTCTTGCTTAAGAGAACTTCAGTCCAAGGCATGGGGACTTGTTATGTACTGAGGTCATTATTTTACAGTGTTTTAAGGTATCTGCCTAACTACCTGTTTGCTCCAGGAGCCACATAACTTGATTTTTAAACTGGCAGTTTCCACTGACTCCTAGAGGATTCATTTCTTGCTCATAAGGCCCTGACTTTGTTGAGCTCTCTGCTCAGCAAAGCATTTCAGGAGCAGCCTAAGTCCATGGATGTGTCAGTGTTTGAGGCAGCTGCTGGAAAAATATACTCCTCTCTGGAGTGCCAAGTATTTGTGGCCTGGTAATATGATCACAGCATTTGTGTGATCTCCTCCCTTCAACAGCCTTTGTCTCCATGGACCTATTTCAACCCATATAATCTGGTCTGAAAACTCGGGGTCCCACAGGTGTCATAAATATGAGTGAAAGTCTGCCCAGTGC
Organism: Heliangelus exortis; assembly: GCF_036169615.1. Taxonomy (NCBI): domain Eukaryota; kingdom Metazoa; phylum Chordata; class Aves; order Apodiformes; family Trochilidae; genus Heliangelus; species Heliangelus exortis. The sequence continues at coordinate 137,612,999 of NC_092423.1, read as the reverse complement.
TCCCTTTGGAGAGGGTCTTTGCAAATTAACACATGTAATCTTGCAGATCATAGACCTGCTAGTCAGGAGGATGCAGATGATGCCAACAGTGGGGTTATGTTTTGGCTTCTATACATTTTTTTATGTCCTGTACAGGCTACTTTTCTGAAACAAATGTGATGGGTCTGACAGGATTCATTTCAGCCTTTTCCACCATACCAGACACTCGTCCTGGAAAATCCCTGTTAGATGATCTTATTCTTGCCTGTGCAGATGTTCCCTGCAGTGTGTTCTTGCTTCACTTCAAATGACCCTAGGGCTCGAGTTTAACCACTTCATGGGCAGCCTGTTCCCCTTCTTCACCAGCCTCCCTCTTGGGATTTTTTTTCCTGCAGCCAATATTTTCTTTGCTGTTTCATGTTTTGCTTCTGTCTCTCACTGAAGTCAGTTTTAGGCAGTGCCATTTTTTTCTGTTCACTTTTTTACCTTTTCAGTGGGTGTATATACAAGACTGAAAAGAACAGTAGAAAGGGTTTTTGGAGCACTTCACTGCAAGCATCAGCTTCAGCATCTGCAGGATCTCTGATTCAAAAAGTCCTTAACATTTGAATAAAAAGCCTCCCATTATTATCTGATTCACCTGTCTTTGATGTCCCCTATTTGCAATGTAATGAGCTGTATTTCCCTCTGAAAGGTGCTTGATCTTTTTGTGCCTTTTACCCTGGTCTGATACTGAATTATCTTTAGATCAGAATTCTCGACCATTTTTTTGGGTTTTTCTCCCTGCCCAGGTAGAGCCTTGCCAAGCAATTTACTCACCGCTTTTATTGAGGGACCAAGGAGATTAGTTTTATATAGGGTCCTACATGTGGTTAAATCTTGGGATTCTTCTGGTTACCCAAGTTGTACAAATTAATAAATTTTAAACTTTAAAATAGTTTCAAGAATTTCCTTTCCAACCAAAAGGAATTTCAGTGTTTCAGACCTTTCTTATAATTTATTGTGGAGACAGATGAACGCTGACTATTACTGCAAAATAGATCCAGTCATGTTAAGTAACAGATACTTTGTTCTGGCCTAGCCAGTTGTTAAAAAATCTGGAGTCTTGAAGGCTGGTTAAGTAATGAGGAAGAACTGGTGATGTCTGTTCTGTGATACTGCTTATTTCCAGGGAATTCTCCTTTAATTTATCCTGGGATTTGGGAAGATGGGTTCTGTGAGCAACAGACAGTCTGTGGCACAGCTGGAGCCTGCCCAGGACTCTTGGGTGTTCTGAACATGCTGGAGTCATGGGTGCAGCACCCCAGAGCCCCTGGATCAGACACACAGCACAAGTAGGGCACATCTGCTCAGATCAGAGTTGGATCCAGAGCCCCTGAAAGCCATGACTGAGAAGAAGCAGTAACCAAATCTTCTATATAGAAGTTGACTGGAAAAACTTCCCAGACGGAAATAGAAGAAGCACTGAAGCCTTAGGGTAGCACTGATTAAATGGGAATTCAAAATCTGTGTTTTTCTAGATAAAGCAGTGTGCTAGCAAAGGGGGAAACTCTTCCTAGTGTCTCTACTTTTTTCTAATTCTTTCCTGCAGACTCCTGCCCCTTCACAGAGCAAACTCCTGGGCAAAATCTTGGGGTGTTGTACAATGGATAGGTTGTACTATGCAGCTGCCTTGGCTTTAAACAGTTGCCTGTTACTGGACTGTGGATTCACCAGGTCTTATCAAATTTGTGCCACTGTGTAATCCAGCAGGATGCTTAAATGTGCTTAGCCCACATCTTTGTACTGAAATCCCTTTGATTTTTGAGGGCACTTGAGCCTGGGTATAAAGTTGTGAAACATTTTTCTTCTTTGGGTTTTACTGTGAAGCAAAAATGCATTGGGGTGTCTGAGAAAAATATTTATAAACTGAGAATCATTTTATATCTTTAGGCTTCCCTGCTGTGTCTGCCCCCACCTCTGCAAAGCAGGGTAATAATCCAAGCACATGTGCTAGAGCATCATGAGGATTAGACAGTGCTACACTGCACTTTTTAAGTGTAGAATGCTGTGTCCTACTGAGTCCCAGGGAAGGTCCCAGACTTGACCGCTCCAGGATAATTCTTATTATAACAGGAGGTTTTGTGTTAAAATATGTTTGGTCTCTTACACCATGAGTTATAGGACTGAAGTCTTCCACGTAGTGATACCAATAGTGACTTGATACGTGTTCCCTTTGGAAAGACCTCACACTCCCCAGTTTTCCAAGTCTGTTTAACCATGTCCTTGGCAAATCATTCACTCATTACTCCATCTCCTAACCTGTGCTAAAAATAACATAGATGGATTTTCCAGAAATGGTAATGTATACTTGAAAACAACCTTAATTTTTATAAGTATTATGTCTGTCATCTACAAATTGTATCTGTAAATTTGATTACCCACTGCATGCCTATATAACTTCTGCATGCTGGAATACTAATTGTTTGCTCCATTAGCTGAAGTTTATTGCAAAACCTATGGGTTTGGAGGGCTTCTTGGCTTTTTATTTTGTTGTTTGGTAAGTATACTGAACTGAAGTGAATTGTTATGTTCATTGGTTATCCAAATTGCATATAAAAGGAAATGAGAAAATAATGAGATAACTCTAGGAGTCCCTGCAAAACAGCAAGATGATCAGTGTGCAGTGAGCTCAGTATTTCATGGCCTACCAGGACTACCATAGACTACCAGGTAGTGAGCTTTATTTAAAAAAAAAACAAACAAAGAACAAAGCAATCTTTGTCTGTTGATGGGATGTTGATGATTATAACATTGAAGAATAGAAAAATTGTCTTTTGCTTTTGTTAGATAAATTCCTCTGACCTGAAGTTGTCCAGGAAGATGAGAAAAGTGTTTATGCAAAATTTGAGGGGAAAACAAAATAATTTTTGGCATTTTGACAATGTTCTTTACATAGGCTTTCAAGTACCCTGTAGTGTTTGTACTGTTCCTCATTTAGCACACAAGCTTCAGCCCTTTATAGGGAATCTCTTTAACTCTTTTAAAAACACACACTTAATGCAAATGCCTTTCAAAATCTGTTTTTTTCCCCTGTAATTTTAAGTAGTATATTAATCTCAACTGATTACTTCTCCATATAGATGGAATTTTAAATGTTGAACCATGGAGGATTTGTACTCTCAAACTATTTTTAAATAAGCCCTAAATGTTGACTTAAAGCCTGTTTACAATGAGGCAAAAGACAAAATGAGTATGAAACAGGTATTAAAGTTGTAAAAGATTAAGCAGCACCCAGGCCAAAGATACAAATATCAATCATGCATCTTTTAATATGTCAATATATCTGTTTTACATGTACAGCTCAGTCTATTTTTGACCTCCTGTGTAAATCTGTTCAAATGTATCTGTGAAGCTAGTGTGTTAAGAAAACAAGATGACATGAAAATCAAGCAAAACAGCTCCTGGGGCCTTTTTTTCTTAATGGGGAGACTCAAAACAAGTGCAATTTTTTTTCTCCAGTTGAAAATATTAATTCAGAACAGAAGTTTTTCTAAACCTTTTAATAAAGCAGGTCTCCCAGCTAAACTTTTCTTAAGCAGCACAAGGGATAATTTAAGTTAATAAATTTAAATTGGGCAACAACCCTTGAAATTTTTCTAGAATGAGAGTTAAATCTGGGAGTCTCTGAATAGTTTCCAAAGAGGTGACCAACTGCTTTGCTCCCTCATCTTGTTGTCCTTGTCTGAGAAATGCCATTGCATCCACCTTGCCGAGGTAAGAGGGTAAGGTGAGAGGGCTCACAGAAGAGACTGATGATCAGATAGCCTCAGAAGGGAAGAAAATTCCCATACCAAGAGGGAAGCCCCTGCAGTGGACTCCACCATCAGCATCACTCCTTGAAGCAACACAGTGGATGCAAATAAGAGCCCGGTGAGCTTTTCGTCCAATTTCTATTTCTGTGTAGAACTGTATGGAAATAGTTATATTTCCAGTCCTCCTTGCTCCCAGGGCTTGCATGCCCCTTTTTGCCCCACTGCCCTCCAGAGGTCCCTGCTGGGGTGGCAATGGGGAGAGGAGCCCTGGCTCCCCACCAGCTGGGTGCAAAGCAGGGAGGAGGCAGCTCAAGCCAGGCTTGTCTATGTGTTTGCAGTTAATTTCTATAGGTACTTGCACCACAGTCTGGGAATCCCATTTCAGGCAAAAGAAAGAAAGGAGAGGTAAGAAATTCTCAGCTCCTGCTGTACAATGCTCAAGGACATTTCTGAGCCGGGGCAGGGGGTCCAGCCAGCCACAGCCTCAGCCTGGCATCTCAGGGATGACGAATAATAGAATTATTTAGGTTGGAAGAGAACTTCAAGGTCATTAAGTTCAACATACTGGTCATTACCCAGTTGCTCTTTTCTCTCCAGGCTGTCCCTTAAATGTGGCAGAAACAGGCAGCAAAGCCCTGTTTTGCAGAACATGTCTGTGGTTGCATTTCTTCCTTTTCTAGCCAGCAAATATCTTACTATTCCTTTGGTTGTTCATCTCTTTTTTTTTCGTTCTTGAGAAGGATGGGCCACAAATATATTATTTGAAGGCTTCTTATGGAACTAGGCAATACCTTTTTTCCTTCTTTTTTTTCTTTTTATTTATTTTTTTTTAATTTTTTGAGTAATATTCAATAAAAAACAAAAAAAAGTCAGGAAAGGGTAGAATTGTGGCAAAAGCCCTCAGTGTCTTGACTGGGTTTGAGCCTTGGCTCCAGATGGTCTTGGCTGTAAGAACAGGTGATACCCAGTGCTCTGGGGAGGATCTGTGCTTTTTTGTGTGCTTTTTTTTGTTCTGCACAGCGTGCAAGTCCAGACATGGCAGAAGCTTGTGAACTCCATGGCCAGGCTTTACTGGAAGAGAAATTACAGCAAGAAAGCTTCAAGGAAGCTTGGGATTAAATTAAGAAGATGTGTAAACAAATCTTGCTCCTGCTCATTGTGTCCCTACAAACAGGCCCTTTCCTACCAGCCTCATATCAAATTCTCCAATTGCATTCAGCCCTCCTGGACCCCTCTGGGCATCTGGGAGAAGAACTTCTTTTCACGTCCCACTTTCTGCTCCATGGAAGGCTTCTCCTTTGCCAAAGGAGGGACATTTCCTCTGGTCACAGAATCCTCCTGCCTGACAGTTTTCTCCCTTCCCCAGGATTTTCAAGAAGGGACCATTCCCCCTTCCCCATGGATGACTCTGCCTGACCTGCAGCGCAGCAGCCAGGGTGAGGCAGAGCTGAAGTTTTTCTCTCTGTTGCTCAGCCAAATCCTTTCAAAAGAACATAACCTATTCACATACAACCAGCTGTGAGCAAAACACGTACCATCTGTCATAGCAACTTAAAACCACTGTTCTCATGGCCTGACTTCTTGGAAGTAATCTTAAATGCCATGGATCACGTTAGCATGGGAGTCTGGGCTCTGCAGCCACTTTATGGGTGACTCTTGCAAGGCAGATGAGCAAATTTCCAGTGAGCACTAGCACTGACATCAGTAATCTTTCAAGGGTGGGGTGTCAGACTGTGTTAAAGCTAAATGAACTGGTAGAAAGGCTACCAAGTTCACAGGCTACAAGAGACTGTGTGCCTGTGTAAGGCCCCCAGCATCACCAAGTCAGAGACACAGGTAGTGAAGGACAATTCTTGCTGGCTCCACTCCTGCTGTCCAACTCTGCCCCATCTGCTGTTGCTGCTGGCTGTGGGGACCAGTGTTTAATGGGTTCAGTGTTTAATGCGTATGGCCTTGGGTAGATCACACTTAAGTTGCTTTTAGGGCTCCTGTAACTTAGCACACAGACTGTGCTGATGTGGGTACAGTGAGTAAAGGTGGAGAAATCTGCAGCTTGGGAGAGGCATCTCCTGTAGAATATTTCTGTCAAAGCTCAAGTAGGGTGGCCTTTTTCTTCCTAACATGTACCCTCTGAGAGCCCAGGGGCACTGGATGCCTGGCTTGGGACCTGTGGCAGGTCAGCACACAGCCAGACAAGGTCCATCTTTTCACCTCCCCTGCCAGTCCCCTGGATTCTGATGCCTGTCTCACTGGACAGTGCCACTTCAGACAGACGTTTTGGAACATACATATAATGTGCATCGTATTGAATTTCTACTATTGCTTTACTTTCCCCCTGCTCTTCAGTTCTAAATCAAATCTTCTTATAGAGTTTTAAGTACATAGTGACAATATTATGACCTTTCTCAGCAACAACTTGTGTTTGTTTGACAAGTTCTATTTCTCATGTACCTATTGCCACCAGCTCTGTTTCTGCCTTCCCTTCACTCCCAGTTCTTCACTATCTCAGCCCCATCACATCTTTCTGGTACTGTGCCATGTTCAGTACCAGGCAGGTAAGTCTGTAAATCCTTCAGTTGCCCTTGGTCAACTCTGAAAACTGACCAATCTTTAACTTTCATACTGTCCTGTATGTTTCTTGGTACACTAACAAAATGAAAATCAGTAATTAAAAACTTAACTTCTGAGGGAGATATTTGATGGAAAGCTATATGGGCTTGGCACATTGAGGCCTATTTTTCATTCCCTTGTTTTCACTGCATTTCACCAGCAGCTCAGTCAGCACAGGACAGAATTACACTAAGATTTTTTCCCCTACAAATGGAAAAGAAAAGATTTCCTGATTCATAGTTCTTCTAATTTTACCATCTAACAGTGAATATTAGTACTTTTAGGAGTCCTTTTTCCTATGATATACTTAAGAGAAAATATCCCTTCTTACAGTCACTCCCATGGCCCTTTTGTATTCTGTTGCTTTCTGTTCCAGTCATCTGCATTTGCTGGTGTCTGATACACAGTTATTATCAGCAGTTCCTTCCTTATCCATTATGATATATATGGTTTTGGTTTGTTTAATATTTTGTTGCTGGGAGGAGGGTAGGAGGAGATTGTTTGTGAAGGTTTTTACAAAAGGTGATTGAATTTCCTCTCTAAGATAGATTGTGCTTTTTTTCTTTTTCTTTTTTGTTGTTTTGCTTTTGTTTTTAGCTCCACTTGACCTCTTTTGTGCCATGAGAGAATATGCCTTTTGGGACACTTAGTGAATTGTGTTTAAATAGTTCCCAATTATCATTCACATTTTTCCTGTTTAAATTCTTTCTCTGGAATAATTTGTCTCATAATTGTTTTCAGCCTTGACTTCTTGAAAGCACTAAGTGTATAGAATTGCTGGTTTGGGTTTCATTCTGGTTGCATGCAATTAATGTAAACCAGCCCCTCTGACTCCTTCCTTGTTAAGACAAGTCCAATGCCAGTACCACCCCGAGCTCTTATGTAAGAATTTCTCTCAGTGTTGTTACATGTCAATCCCTATACAAATTGTGTGCTCTCTAGACTTTCACATATTTTTCTACTTGTACCTGGAGATTCCCCTTCTTTCTTCTTGAGTTGAAGAGGTTTCTTGATGCTATTTACCATGATCAAGATGGGTTACTTACACCTTACTTACTCCTCGTCCAGCCTTTTGCCACTGGTGGTAGGAAGCACTGTGAGAAGAAGGGATAATATGTGATAAAAGCCAGATTAATGTTTCTTCTTGGTTTTCTGTGGTCAAAGTAGAAGAGGAATTGTGAATTTGTGACTCTCTGCTACTCATAAGAAAGCTCCAGTTTTGCACAACCCTTTGCTTCATGAGGACAGGGTCTGCCATGAGAGCCACCAAATTTATTCTTATCATTATTATTTAATCTACTAACATGCTTGGTTTGAGGGTTGCACCTTCTCCCCACACCCAGTTGCAGAACCTATCACAGAAAGGAAGCACAAGAAGTGCAGTCTGGAAGGAAACACCCCACATGATGCAGGAAGGGGTCAGCACAGGAGCCTGTCCCCACAGATTGGAGCTGGGGACAGCTGCAGAGGTTGTGAGGACCCACATTTGGTTCCCTCTTCCACTTAAGTAATTCTGTACCTGCTTTGTAGAGGTGCCAGGCATCTAAACAGAGCACCTCTGCACAAACTTCCAGTACAGAACACCACTCTCCAGGCACATTCATCAGCCTCATGGTACAGGCAAACCCCTCTGGGGTGTCCTCTGGGCTCCTATTGCTGATGGATCCCACTGCAGCTGATCAGCCAGGAGTCCTGCAGAGAGAAGAAGCAACAGTCATTCCCCAGCTTAGTAGCTGTGGCTACTTGTGATTCAAAACTAGTGAATATTTTTGTAAAATAAATTGACATGTTTTTAAAGAAAAGACAAGACCCCATTCTAGAGTTCCATGTGGTTGCCCCTGAGTTAGAAGGGAATTCAAATTGGAATTCTCCTATGCCCATCTGGGGCTTATGTCCCTGGATGTTCCTGAAAGCTAACAAACATAACATTTATCCAGCCATAAGCTATTTATTTACTTCTTCTTTTTGCTAAGTGATTAGATTGTTTCTTGTGTGCTTTTAAACTTCTCTCCTCAGCCATATTTCATTGCCAAGCATCTGCAGTTTTAATTTAATGGTCCTAATTTGATCCATAAAATTCTGCGTGTTTCATGGGAGAAAAATTTTATGCCAAGAGGGCCACTAATGAAAGATGATAACAGCCTTGCACAATGAAAGGAGGTATGGTACAAGGCAAACAAAAAGCCCTTTTACAACATTATAAGGTTGTTCCCTTCTGTTTTGCTTAAGGCTCTGTTCATTTTAAGAAGCTGAATGCTGTCTCTAATTCCACACTCTCTAATTTTTCCTCCTCCAGGGAGGCATTGATCAGTATCATTGCCTGGGTCACCACATCAGATCTCAAGCACTGCTACTGTTTACTCCTTCCCCAGAATGTTAACTTTGGTTTATTTACTCATCATTACTAATCCCTGAGGCTTGGCTATTTTTTCCAATCTGTATGGTGAAAGTAATTCTAAGTCTGCTCAGAATAAGAAGTCCAGAATGTCTTTAAAAGCACAGCTGCTGAAGCAATACATCCTATATTTGCAAAGATGAATTTGAATGGTTTAAACATCATTACACACCAAGGGCAATTGCTGTAATAGTTGCAAGTTGATCTGCCTCTGAGTTTGTTCTTGGTTTCAAGTTTCTGGACAAAGCTGCCTATGGCAATTAAAAATATTTAAATAATATCTTGAGCACATGCTAGGGAAACCTTCGGTCCCTGCTAACTGAAACAGCAGCAGCAGTAGCTTCTTAGACAGTGGGTTAAATAAACAACAGCTCAGATGAGCCAAAGGGAACTATGAAAACAAAAATAAACCTGTGAGATTTAAAAAACATCTCAGCTATGACTGCCTCTGTTTCAGAAAGACCCTTTGGTTCCCTGTCACCAAATGTCCCTGTACACTGATAAGGCTGGTGTAGAAAGGCAAAATCTGCTATCAGCTGTGATTTCCTCTTGCCCATTTTACTCTGGTTTCAGGCAGGGTTGAGCTGAACCAATGTAAATTGTGGTTTCAAGCACATTTTGCTGTGTAATTAAGAAGATGGTTTAACTGCAGCAGCTGCAGGGGATGAATCTTGGGATCTGAGTCCCTGAAAGGCCACCAACCTCCCGCCCTGGCAGTAGCAGGACCTGCTGAACTCTTCTGCCTGGCCCAGGGAGTCAGGCCACCACTGCTCTTCCTGGAGAAGGCAGGGAGGGATGGGTCCTTGGTGGTACCCAAGGTCCTCCTCTGCTGCCTTAGGCTTCCACAGAACCAAAAGGTGAGATGCAAAGTGAGGATGAATGCCAGAAAATGGGGGCAGCCTGGGGGCAACCTGTCCTGGAGCTGCTACCCACAGCTTTGCTGAGTGGGCCCAGCCCAAGGGATGTTGACTCCCCAGGGTGGTCGTTCACCTACAGCATCTATCTTGAATGCATAGATTAAGGAGTATTTACCCAATTTAATACACTGGAGGAGATAAGTCTAAGCAGGGCCTGAGCAGTACTTATGGCTCCAGAATGACTTTTTAAAAAGTAATTTTTTTCACTTAAATATTGACTGGTTTTTTAATAGAAAGAAAACCGATTCCCAGATCTCAAAACACTCCTTGGACTTGACATTTCTTGACTTTACATGACTGCACACTGCAATTTACACTGGTTTGCCTTAATTATTGTAACATCAGACTGGGGCTTTTTTCATGTTTACTATAGCTTATTTTCATAAAAGAAGTAGCAAGACAGTAATGCATTGTTGTGATTCTTTCCTTTTTTATTAGGAAAAAAAATCAGCTGAGACTTATTGCTTTTTATCAACAATTGGTTTAGACTTTTATTTTTTTGTACATGTAGCCAAAACCCTTCTCTCTAAACCTCAAAATAGTCAAACAAAATGTTATTTTTTGGAAGCAGCAGTTGATTTGAAGCCAATATGAAAATTAATGGATAAGGAAAATGGTAGTTTTAGCATGGGAAAAAGAGCCTTTCACTTTTAGGTCACTGGTTCAGATCCTGCACAGAACAGACTGCCCTCAGCTCTGAGTCAGTTCAGTGAAGACTCATGGTGCCTCACTTGTCTGACCCAGGTGCCTGGCCCATATAGCACATCGTGGCCTGCCATACATCATAACAGATGTTAATACATTCTAGTCTCTGGTGACAGACATCACAGAGTGCCATCCTACATCACAGGCCTGTGGGTATGAGAGCTGCAGCTTGATGAAGAAGACCACATTGAACCCCATCTTTATCTTCCTGCTTTCCCACAGACCTCCTGTGTGACCCTCAGCACATCTGCTGAGGTTACAGCAAACTATGGCAAGATCAAGAGACTTGCCCAAGGCTGCCAAGGAAAACGCAGACAAGTGTTCAATCTCCTCTGTCAGATGGAGAGAGTAAACCACAGGAGCACAGCCCAAACAATGCATGGTGTGGCAAGCAGTGTTGAGGCAGTCTTTGAAGGGCACAGCACCATTCTGTCTGACACTGGATGAGGCCTCTCTCCTGCATCAAGACTTGCAAGGCTGCTATTTTTGTGCATTCAAGCCTAGCATGCTGATGGTGAACAGAGATGACCCCAGGAAGCTGTCTTAGCTTTTAGGTTGATGTCAGGGTGACTGCTTTTTAGCTGGAGCTCTGCTTTTGCACCACTTCAAATTGAGGAAGGTCTCCAGTTGTAGTTCCCACTTCCTGGACTCGTGCCCCAACAAACTGGGATTTTGGACATAAGAACAGAAATGTCTCCAGCTAGACAGGAGATTTCTAAGAGTAGTCTCAGTGATGGCTTTTGGTCCTCAGTTGTCCCGTGGAATGGAGATGAGTATTTCCCTAGCTCAGGCATGCTGTGCCACAAGGAGCAGAGAGACAAGGACTGAGGATGACATTCTGTCCCCTGTATGAGGATGTCCTTGGTATTGTTCTCATGTTAGAGGTAGGAGGTGTATCTGAAGGCCACCATCTGCACTGATGGGGACAGTGGAGTGATCTTTTAAAGGGACTTTAAAAAGAAGAGTTCTCTGTTAGCTCCCTTGTGGAGTGAAAACTAAATGCACCTTGGGAGTTCAATCCCTTTCTTCTTCTAAAACAGATTTATTTTCCTAGATTAAATTTAGTTCAAGAGGATGCTACTTTGGAAATGTGTGGCAGGCCTCAGAGGCACTGTTAATGGGGAAGAAAGGGTGGGGAGACCCCACTGTGCACTGAATCAGCTGTTGGGATGAGTTAGAGGAAAAAAACCCCTCATTTTTCCTGTTGAAGTATCTGCATTTGCCAACCATTTCTTAATCTGACTTTCTCTAAATAGTTCCATTTTCAGCAGCTGAATGTCCAGATGTGTTGTAACCCTAATCCTAACCCAGATGTGTTGTGACTGTATAATATTGCTGCTATTTTATGGGCATATGAACTTCTGATACACTGATAAGGCAACTTCAGATATGCCCATTAAATGCACTGGTATTTTGCTTTAGAAAGTGGGTAGTGATAAAAGGCAGAGTAGAACACTGAAAATAACACTGGGATCATTTGCTTTACATTATCAGGAATAATAGCAGTACCTTTTACTGATCATTTGGTCATTTGAAAAATAAGGGAATGGAAACTTGCAATTTCTTTTGGAAAAGAAAATGAACATTTGCATCCAAAACCTGGCCTGGAATAAAGTGATAAAGTCACAGAGAAAAAAAAAAAAAAAAAAAATTGTAAGTCTCTTTAAAGGTCACAATGGGCATAGTCAGAGACTGAAGGGGTTACTGGTCAGGCAGTTGGGAAAAGAAATTAGAAGAATGTAAAGGGATAGAGATGAGCTAAATACACACTGCTTAGTGCCCTAATGAATGGCAAACATAGTTTGTGTAGCTCTGTGAGTCATGAGACATCTAAGGAAATATCATCTGAGTGAGCTGTGCTATGCAGTTGAGAAACATGCTCCAGGGGAGCCCAAATAAAGCTTCATTTCTTTGTGGGTTTCTTCTCTTTTCTTTCTCTGTTTACTTTGGGTGTTCACAGGCTTTTCAAAATTTTCAAGGAGCTTCCAGGATGAGATAAGATGAGAATAGGTCTGGTCTTCTTGCCCTACTTCCTCCAAGCAGGATCGAAGGTATCATGAGAGAAAGAGACCTTGGGTTCTTTCAGACACAAGATCCTACACAACAAAATCATTTTGTGAAAAACATTTTTAAAAAATGTATGCATAAATGCTCACTCACATGTATGCCCCTGTCAGAAAGAAAAGAGCTGGCCATCCCCTCCCAGAGACCTGCAAAGCAGGAGAAGGACACACAGCAATTGCCTCCCTGGAAGCAGAGCTACCTTGTCTTCAGCTCTGGGAAGAGATGTGCCAGCCCATCCTTGGCAGCTGAAGAGTGGTGGGGAATGTGGTGCTGCTCCCTGCCCTGTCCTAGCACAGCTCCATGTCCATCCAGCAGCATCCTGCAGGCTGGCCCTGAGCTTCTAAGTGGGGCTTGTGTATCCCTCTCACCATGGTAGGTTCACAAGTGCTTGATTTGGAAGGAAAGTAAGAGAAATTCTCTTTTCAGAGGGATTTAGGTTTTCTTCATCAGATGTCATATTAGTTTCTCCGTGATGGAGGCTGAGCAGCATTGGAACAGCACACACTGTGCTGGGCTGCCATGAGCACTGGCAAGCAGCAGCGTCAGAGTGTTTGTGTAAATTGAGTATAGCTGCATGATCTTCCTTGTATAAAATATCAAATCTCCATGGATCTTCCACATGAAGCCATGCACTGCTGAGATTTCTTTTCCCAGAGTACAGCTTTGCCAAGCTCTTTTTTTTTTTTTTTTTTTTCCCTAATGAAAGGTCAGGGATAAAGAAGAACAAGACAAGTTTCTCTTACAACCAAACAAAATTGAGCTGTTTAACTGGCTCAAGTCCATTCTTGAAGTAACTTGTATCTTTCCTTCACTAATATTTCACAAGAGATAAATTTGTCTCCTCAGACTTGGCCTGGGAGAACCCCTGCTGTTTCCCATGCCTTTGAGGGGCAGCATGCCACATTTGCCTCTCTCCAATCTTTTCCAGATTTTTAAATCTTACTCTTTTACTCCCTCACTCTCTATGTTAGCCTAAGTGAGAGATGCCTTTTGAAACAGTGGGATGCAGGCATGGGGTCAAGAGAACAGAACATGAAATCAGCACTCCTTGCCTTTCTGGCACTACCACATTTTTGCTGTGCAGTTTATAGTAACTGACCCAACCTTTCTGTATCCAAATGATAACACACCATTTGCTTCCTAAGAAGCCATAAATATTGTTCAAAATCCATGCCAAGTCCAAATCTGCAAATGCCAAAGATGAATTTTTCATTAAAGTGTCTTCTGAGCTTTTAAATGCATTTGCAGGGGTTCACCTTAGGAGTGGTCAGGGAGCTTTAAAGAGCCTCACTCATCCCTTCTGGCAGCTTGAAATCCTTCCTTTAGTGCTTTCTTGGACTGTACATATTGTAATAATCCTGCTGCTACCTGGGAACTTTGCAGCTCCAAGGACCTTGTCAGCTTCTCCATAAAAGTATGAATGTCACTTTTCCTTTCCAAAGGCACCACAGAAGCCTGTAAGCACATCAGTTGTACAGATTATGTGATTACAACATACTTTCACTGCTCCATGAGGTCATGGCTACACTATTTGTAGTATCCAAGTAAGCTTGTTTAGAGACAACTTGTGCTTCTCTACCTTGTGGTATCCACTGACCCCAGAAACAAAAAGTCTGCCCCTAAAGTCCTCTGGGTTTCTGAGCACAGCTCTGTGCAGTCCTCAACAAGCTCATTTAGAGATAGTTACGGGATTTCTGCACAACATCTCTCTGTGTCCTGTAGATAAACTCTCTGTATGTGTGTGTGTGTGTGTACATGTATATTATAGAAGATCAAACAAGTGTCTGCTATTCAAAGATCAATGTGTGTTTAGAGTTTGGATGGATCTAAAAACATAAACCAAGAATTCAAGAGTGCCCAAAGCATATAAGAAAACTGTATTTGGGTAAGACTCCAAGTAGTCATTTGTGGCTAAAGATCCCTGGTTTGCACTGCTCCACCTCCTTTATGAGAGGAGGAGAACCAGGCCTTAAAATAAAGACCAAAAAGATGCAGGGATTTTGAAAAAGCAGCTCAGGCCCATAAGTAGTTAAAGAATGAGGCAAACAAGAAGGAGCCCAATTAAACTATTTTATTAGATGTAGGAGAACCATTGGTTGAGAAATTTGCTGGTAGCCAAGTTTTCCTCCCTGCCCTACCACATATAATTATGCCTTAATTGTAGCTACTGGCTGTGACACAAAGCTCATGCATATAAACAAGTCCCAGGATGTGCTGCAAAAAATGCACTGTATGGGAGGCATTAGCAAGAAGACAATCAGGAGCTGAAATTGCTTTCCCACATGGAAAGCTGCGGGTGGTATAAAGAGCTCTGTATCCATATGGTTAGTTATGTGTAATATCTTTGTAATGACATTAGTACCCCACGGTTGCTTTTTCTGGCACGCTTCTAGCCTTGAGTCACTTGGACCAATAGTTACCAAATTATGGTTTGCAGACCAGTGGTGGTCCAGAGGTTATGGTAAGTGGTCCACAGCTGGGCTGCAGAACCAAACTAAATAGCTTTCAGTCGTGTTTTTAATTAAAACTTTGATGATACAGGGTACATGGTGGTCCACAAGAGAGTCTTAGCATTAATGGTGGTCCCATTACCCTAGAAGTTTGGAAACACTGGTCTGAACAATCATGCAGATCAACAGCCTATTTGAATTATGTCATTTGAAGTTAAATGTTACAGCATGCCCTCCCTCCCATGTATCAGGAGCTGCATTGCCTGCTCTGCTTGTCAGTTTAAATAATAAAAATATCATGTAGTAATGACAACTTAGTGGCCTGGTCTTTTCAGTTTATGATTTATTTAGCTCATAATTTCATTTTTCAGTAGTCTCATATCAGAAGTATTTGCCAGATATCTTGCTCTATTGTATACTTGCTCCCCCTCTCAGTATTGGGGGAGGAAAACGTTTCATTCACTGAAGTGAGAGTTGGGCAGATGTGGGGGTTGAGCTGAAGAGCAGAGACTTTGGGAAGACAGTCATTGCAATCTGTTCCCAGAGATTAGGCTGAGATGAGTAAATAAGGAGATGAACTTTATGGGAAAATGATGGAGCAGCTCATTCTGAAGGTTGTCTCTAAGCATATGGAAGAGAAAAAGGCTCTCAGGAGTAGTCAGTATGGATTTACAAAGGGGAAATCATGCTTGACTAATCTGGTAGCCTCCTATGATGTTGTGACTGAATGGGTAGATTCAAGGAGATCAGTGGGTGTAGTCTACCTTGATCTTAGCAAGGCTTTTAACATAGTCTCCCATAACATCCTTGTGAGCAAGCTCAGGGAATGTGGGATAGAAGAATCTGCAGTGAGATGGATTAAGACCTGGCTACGCAATAGAGCCCAAAGAGTGGTGATCAATGGAGCAGAGTCCAGCTGGAGACCTGTAGGCCTGTGAGGAGTGGAGTCCCCCAGGGATCAGTGCTGGGTCCAGTCCTGTTCAACATCTTTATCAATGACCTTGATGATGGGACAGAGTGTCTGCTCAGCAAGTTTGCTGATGACACAAATCTGGGAGGGATGGCTGAGACCCTAGAAGGCTGTGCAATCATTCAGAAGGACCTAGAGAGGCTAGAGAGTTGGGCAGGGAAAAATGTCATGAATTACAACAGAGCAAGTGTAGAGTCTTGCATCTGGGTAGGAACAGCCTCAAGTATCAGTGCAGGTTGGGGACTGAGATGTTGGAGAGAAGCGAAGAGAAAAGGCACCGGAGAGGAGAGGGGGGAAGGGGATGCTGGTGGATGGAAGGATGCCCATGAGCCAACAATGTGGCCTCGTGGCCAAGAAGGCCAATGGCATCCTGGGGTGCACTAGAAGAGGGTGGTCAGTAGGTCAAGAGAGGTTCTCCCTGCCCTCTACTCTGCCCTGGTGCGGCCACATCTGGAATCTTGTGTCCAGTTCTGGGCCCCTCAGTTCCAGAAGGACTGGGAACTGCTTGGAAGAGTCCAGTGGAGAGCGACCAAGATGAGTAAGGGAGTGGAACATCTCCCTTGTGAGGAAAGGCTGAGGGAGCTGGGGTTCTTCGGGGGAAGAGAAGAATGAAGGGTGACCTCACTAAAGTTTATAAATATGTAAAGGGAGAGAGCCAGGAGGATGTTAACAGGCTCTTCTCAGTTATGCCCAGTGATAGGACAAAAGGTAATGGGTATAATTGTAGCTCAGGGGATAAGCTTGAGCATAGGAGGTTCCATATAAACAGGGACCAATTTTTTTTGGTCCCAGAGCACTGGAAGAGGCTGCCCAGGGAGGTTGTGTGGAGACATTCAAGCCCCACCTGGACACATTCCTATGTGACCTCCTGTAAGTGACCCTGCTCTGGCAGGGGGGTTGAACTTGATGATCTTTCAAGGTCCCTTCCAATCCCTAACTTTCTGTGATACTTTGGGAAGTTCTGTTGGTTCTTTTTTCACTTCCTTAGGTTCAAAGCTGGGAATTTTTTTGAAAAGGAGAGTACCTCACTATAGGCTGGATATTTTGGATTAGGCAATGGAAAGGGTCTGTTCCTAAGGTTTAATTGATCATTATAATCTTTGGCTAGATACTTACTGCTTTTAAAAGAAGATGTTTACAGATTTGTCAGCTAGCAAGTAGGAGCAGCCCAAGGTTATATCTTTATATAGGCTCATTCCCCTCCTGTACCTGGAAGCTAGCTCCAGGAGCACCATGGGACCACTATGGAGAACACAGCTGTGGCCATGTTTTAGCCAACAGAGCTGGATTTAGGCAGGACAGGCTGTCTCACTGCTTGGCCCTTCCACACTGGGTTTTTGAAGGCTACTGAAGGAGAAGGTCCTCTTTATTTCCCTGTCTATTCCAGGAGATGGTGAGTTTCAGCCTCATGGAGCAATATCACTTCAGATCAGTACACCCTTTCCATGGCAACCAGTAGGATTTGCTAAGGACAGGGGTATGTCAGAAATCCCACTCCTCTCAGAGTTATCTTGAAAGAACTTTCGAGCTCATTTGTGATCCTCAGCCTTGAAACCCTCAGACAGACTATTAATCTATTGGGGACCAGCATGTCTAACCTCCACCCAGGTGAAGATGACCATGGTATAGCTGCTGCAGGACATGGCCTGACTGCATCACACACCTGATGGCACCTACCTGCTGAAAAAGAAAGGAGGGGAAGGGAATAAGCTTGCCTTTGATGGTTACAGTAGTTATCCACCATTCAAAACCATGGCTCCCCTCAAACAGCAGCCTCTTAGTCACCAGCTTCAGACTATCTTGGACTGGACAAGCTGCATTGCTCTTGGAGAAACTGCAGGGAAGAATTCAGGATGCACTTGGGAGAGGAAGAACACAAACATGACCTTTTAGTTCAGGGCACAGGGCATTTAGCTGGGAAGGAAGTGGCCTGGCTTCTCCTCTGCTCCCAGAGTTGTTTTCATATTTTATCTGAAGTCCATTACAGAGAGACTCCTGGGAGCAGGGACAGGACCTATGGTTCCTTCTGCCCACAGACTTCTGACCTCCTCTTGCCTGCTTTGTCTTGTTGAGCCATGTGTCCTTACCCCCTGCTGAACGTGGGTCAGGGTGAGTTCCCACCAGGTCTGTGTATCCCATTTCCCAGACAAATATTTTCACTTCTAAGATGTAACACATGGGAGAGCAGCACCCCTGCTGATGCCACATCAAAGAAAGAAGAATTGTTATTGTACATGTATAGGTGCTGCCTGGTGGTCCTGGGTCAAAGCTGGTGCCTCAGCCTGAAACTCTGAGCTGGTTTAGGAGGAGTAAAACACAGTTTTGGCATCCCAGATAAATTCAAGTGTCAGTGAAGTGACCAGCTTCTTCCTCTGGTAGGCCTGTGCACAGCCAGGACTGTGCAGTGTCTCAGTAAATTAATATAACTGAAACTCAAGTCCTCTGCCACTGCAATAAAACAGATGGTTCAAATAAATTTAACAAGCAATGTCATAGATATAAGAAATTTTTCTCCTTTTTCCCTTCCTACTGGAATATGCTGCTGACATTCTCTGTGCAGAGCCCTTTTGAAATTTCCAGCCTAAACTTCTTCATTGTCACTCTGTGCCCATCTGTTCTTGGATTAGCTTTTCTAGTTTGCTTTATTATCTCTTTTCCTTCTCTGTGCCTGGTCTGCTTTTTCTGTGTCTCTAGACAGTAATCACAGTTTTTCTCCATGTGTGTCTGCTGCAGGCTAACCCAGACACTTCTAATAGTCCTTTGTATGGCAGGCATTCCCCTCCTCTGTTTTCTCCCCAGCTACAGTAGTTTAAATTCACCTTTACTGAAAATTAGTATTTAAGAAACAAATAATTAGTATCAACCATAGTGCCTCACAAAACAATCTTTACTTGTGCCACATAAATCCTGGAGCATCAGGTATATTCTGAACTCACAGAAATATCTCTCCCTGTATATGCTATGATACATCCCTGGCTGCCTCACTCAGACAGCTTGGATACTTGTCAGTCATTCTCCTCTGATGTTCTCAAACCACAACCCCTTGTTTTCTATCAAATATTCTTCTTGGTTCCCAAAATGCACAGTTTTGCATTATATACCATAAGGTTTCATCCTGCTCCTCCATCCCCCAGGTTCACCCAAGTCTGATGAGAGCCAGATGCACTGAGCATCTGCACCTTACTGTGGTCAAGAGAGGGACATGTCCCAACAATACCAGCATTTGGGCAAAGCACTATGAAATCACTTTGTAAGGACTCTCCATGCAGACCAATATCCTGCTTTAATTTGGCCCAAATTGCAGTGCCCTTTAGTTGATCGAGAAGGTGAATGTTTGGTCAAAACACAGAGGGTTTTTTTTTTGAATTTGAATGGCTTTGCAATTTTCAGACCCTCAGAGGTCAGATGGTTCCAGTTTTTGGTTCAGTATAGGTGCTATCCCAGTTTTAAAAGCTCTATGTGTTTGTGTGGAGGTTAATTCCATATTTGATGTATTATTATTATTGTTGTTGTTGTTGATGTTATTGTTAACAATATTATTTTTATTATTGTTATTATTAATATTAATATTGTTAATATTATAATAACTTTTCATGACATATATTGCATTAGAGTTGTAAGCATAAGCACCACCATGGTAGGGACAGGTAGTTAAGTTTGTTTTCAAGTGGTGATATAAATATTTGAAAAATACCTGGAGAAAGATGATGGTGAGATCTTAATTTCTCTCTTAATCAGAAAA
The DNA here is from genome assembly GCF_036169615.1 of Heliangelus exortis. NCBI lineage: Eukaryota > Metazoa > Chordata > Aves > Apodiformes > Trochilidae > Heliangelus > Heliangelus exortis. The sequence continues at coordinate 137,593,373 of NC_092423.1, read as the reverse complement.
TGTTTTACATGAGTCTTACAAATTATTTGGTTTTTGGGTGAGCACCTGCCTTGTGTGTGGTGCCTGGTCCTGTTTCTTGGCAGAGGGGGCAGACACGGTAACTGGAAACTAAACCAATAAAACTCAGAGTTAACATTGTTCAGAGATTAGAAGTCCACAACACAGTCATGTTAAGGGCGATTTTCTTCTGGTGACAACTTCATGGAAGTCTATGAGATGCTATGGATCTTTATTTTGGTTAAATCTTAGAGGAATATTTTAACAGAATACAGATTTTTTTTGTTTTGTTTTGTTTTGTTTTGTTTTGTTTTCCATGCCATATGGTTATCTCTACCACAATTAAAATACTGACTTGTTCCGTGATGAAAGAAATCTTTTTGGTACATTTGGCTGTAACTAAGAGCTCTTGAGACCTACAGGAAGCAGATCAAACCAAAACTGCTTTGCAGAGAGTTCATAATATGACCAAGTTGTGCTCAGGCTGGCTCAGTACCCACAGCACTGGGGGGCATTGCCAACCACCTTTTACATTGCCTTTGAGTGTCAGTCACACTGAACAAGAGTCTTCAGAGGCTGAGCCTGAGCCTGGGCTATGTCATATTGGAAGTGATTTAACAAACCTGTTTCTTATTTCTGTATGCTGTATGATTCTGAGACTTGGGAGGTGAATAGAAGAGCTGCCTGGAAAAATAAGTGTATTAAAACACATCTTTATACAATTCACTTGTAATGATTTTCTGGTTGCATGAAACATGAAAGTATGAAACAACTTCTAAAAATTGAAATCCGACAGTAGAAAACAGACCTGCAGATGGCATTCAATAGAGAGCCCTGAAGGCCTGAGGACTGGTCCTCATGACTTGCATCTCAGCTGCCAAAGTAATTTAAGGGAAGTGTCCCCTTTGAAGAGCTCCTCTGCCCATACAGGACAAGCTGTGAAGATTCCTGTGGTCCTTGGGATCCTTTCTACTGGATGATGTCCCAGATATTTTATTACCCCTTTTCTATCATTCCTAGCTTCCCAGCCTCCTATTCTTTCCTTCTGCTGCCCTGTTGTACTCCTAGAGGTGGAATGTAAATGACATCTTCATCTGAAACATAAAAATGATCTTGAAAAAGCAAAGGCTCCAAGCAAGCCTGTGAAGAGCTCATTTCAAAAATATCAAGAGAGTAAAAAGAAGCTATGAGGGATCATAGGAGCCAAGATGTGTCACTTCCTGTGACACAAGCTGTCAGAATACAATCCATATAAACACTGCCTATTTTAATTACTGTCAGTCATTGCAAGTCATTTTGGCTATTTAGATAACTGCCTGAAGTTACTTAATTCATTTTTCCAAAGGGAAAAATTCAAGTCTTAAATCATAGTTTCACGAGGGAACATACATTCCAAAGATGTAGAAAGTGCTTCAAACCGAGTAAGGTCAGTGTATGAGTCCTGTGTTGAGGATGATGAGGAAAACATAATAAATTAGTTACTTGCTTGCCTCCTTTTTCTTCTCTCTGCTGGGGTTAGTAAGAAGTGAAGATCCCAGAGATACAAAACGTGGATCTGGTAGAGCAAAAATGCCCAGAGGAATAAGGATGATGTTCCTATGACCACTCAAAGCAGCTGTGGCATCCACTGACCTTTCCCAAAACTGCACAGACCACAGGAGGCATTAAATGAGCCTTGTCTGGGGCTGGCTTTGCTGTGGACTGTGCCATACAACAGTAAGGGTGGAGATACCTTTTCAGTAGTGACATATTACAAAGAATCATAGAATCATAGAATCATAGAATCCTAGGGGTTGGAAGGGACCTCGAAAGATCATCTAGTCCAACCCCCCCTGCCAGAGCAGGGCCCCCTAGAGTACATCGCCTAGGAACGTGTCCAGGCGGGTTTTGAATGTCTCCAGTGAAGGAGACTCCACAACCCCCCTGGGCAGCCTGTTCCAGGGCTCTGTCAAAGGTCCCAGAGTTGTTCCCCATCGCAGCTGCCTTACAATATGATCCTGGTTCTCTGAGGCTCAGTGTGCTGCTCCTACATCTGGGGCTTAAGCCAGTGGTTCTAACAGCCAGGATGCTCAGCAGGGAATGGAGGGGACACAGCCCCTCATCCCACCCTGAGCTCTGCAATGTGTCCTCGGGGTCCCAGGACAGGGTGCTGCTGTGCTGCCACCCTTCACCAAGCTGCAGGCAAGGCAACCTCCTGCAACTGAGGTGTCACATCTTACAGAAATTATTTAGTCCACTGTCTGTAGAGCAAGGCTGCTCTGAAAGGTATCCTTCCCTGCCAGCAATCCTAGGAACTAAAAAATAGGTGATGATACATCTAGAAACTTGCACTTCTGACAGTGGTTACCCCCCTTGACCTGAGGGGTGTGCACAGCCCTGCTTTGGGCTTTGCAGCCCCACCCTGCACTGCAGCTCTGGGTCAATCCCTGACTTTTTTGCCCTGTGGAAACTGAGGCAAACAAAGGCTGAGTAAGGAGCCCAGAGCTGCACAGCAAGCCTGTGGCAGGGCTGGGAACCCGAGGCAGACATTCTGACTCCCAGTCCCGGGCTTTAGCTGCCCACTGGGCTCTGACGTGGGACGCAGTGAATCTCACCAGAGACATCAGATAACCACAGTTTAATTTGGGTTCTCTGTGCTCGGTACCCTGGGGAGATAGCAAACCTCTGGCCACGAAAGGCAAGTTATTGAGAGATTTACTGTTAATTCCTCCTTATGAGGTCCATCTTGTTATGTTTGGAGTTGCCATAGGTTTCTGTTTGTTTTTCTTTTTTTTTTTCTTTTTTTTTTTTGGTAGGGGGGTGAGGGTGTTGGGGTGAGTGGGGAGGGTCTTGTGTATTTTATTAAGCCCTTGGCTAGTCTCTTAAGCATGTTTAGGATTTTATAAGGGTTTCTTTTGAGGTTATTCATTCATCATAGCTTTCAAAGGCGGCCTATTCTGCAGGCTTGCTATTGGATGCCAATCTTTGGTGGGCTGCTGTCCCACACAGGTGAGACAACCATTTCCCATATGCTCATAATTAGTGTTCCCAAAGGGTTCCCCAGCTGCTTCTCATGGCTCTACGCTTACACTGACCTTGGACTTCTAATTCTCCATGGCTTGTTGAAGTACAGTAACCAGAGAAAGAGACTGAGAAACCTTCTTTTATTTTCTTCACTTAAAGAAAAAAAAAAAAAGGTCATTCAAGAGATATCTTGCTAGTACCCTGTATTTTCAGATCTGCCATTGGTCTGCTGGTGATCTCAATTTTTGGTGACCTCAGTTGTCACTCTAAAATTTTTTATGTTCTTAGGTTTTGGTAGTTAAGTCCTTAAAAATTCTGTTTAATTAATTAGGTTAATTTGGTTGGGGAACATATTTGGAGTATGTAGAATATTCTATTAGAAAGAGAAATATTAGAAAGATAAAACAGCTGCATTTTGAAAACTAGCATGTGTTTTTTATTCAATAGGTAATATAGCACACTTGATATTTAGGAAGATTTTTTTCTTTTACCTACTCCATATTAAACATGCAATATGTTTTTTTATAGTTCATTTAAATTCACTCATAACATAATTTCCATTAGCAGATTTCCTTCCTCTGCAAAATGCTGAATTTTATTCTAAGTACAATTAATAAGATTTAAAAAAAAAACCTCTTTTCAGAGGATATTAATTGATAACAGCCATGAAAAGGTTGGTATTTTGTGGATGTCCTTGTGTTTTTCACACAAAGATGAGTTCTAAGAATGGGTGTCTGATAATTTTTCAGCTGCTTCCCCCTCGTGGTAAATCAGAAAAACCTTTTCATGGAAACATTGAAAAGCTGGGTAAAGCTCAGCACTCACATTTCAATAGATTTTTGTGTGTGTATGGAGTTGGTGGTGTGGGAAGTAGGGCTTTAAAATACTGAAAAAATACTGAAAAAATATGAAATAAGGCAAGAACATTTTTTTTTTTCTTTTTTTTTTTTTTTTCCAGGAACCCAAAACCCAAACCAACTTAAATGAAAGGGCACAAATACCTCAAAGAACTTGGTGTAACAGCTGCAACTGGCTTGAGGCCTTTTCTGTCTCTCAAAACTATGCTCTTGCCCCTACCTCTCCCCTCTCCCACCTCAGGCAGGCATGAAAGTTGCAGCAGAAACTTCTCTGTTCTGTTTTGTTTTGTTTTTTATTGGTGTGACAAGTGCCTGGGAGTCAGGACAAGGACTCACTGCTCAGCTCTGGGGACCCTTTCTCTCTCCAGAACTGAAGTTCTGATGATGTACATGGGCTGCAAATACTGATCCCTGTGTACTGGGGTGTTTTCACAGTGATACAGAAGCTAAAATGCTCAGTACAGTTTGGAAGAGGAAAGATTCAGCAGCCATGGTCAGTGCAAGTGAGCAATAAACATTTCCTGCATGAGCACCCCAAGGAAGAGAGATGCAAAGCCATGTTCCACCAGACTGAGTGTAACCCAGACCAGGGTGGTTTGCAATCAAACAAAGTATGAATGTCTTAAGTACATCTGTACATATATAGTGAGCAGCCTCTTCATGATGGAGCAGTCACCACTCCTGAGAACATTGTTTTCCCATAGCTCTTTGTCCTTCTAGTTTGTAGGCCCTTCCAGTTCTCTAAAAAGAAACCATATGGTTTCATTTCTTCTGCAACATGATCCTCTGAAATACATGATGGACTTGAAAGGGTAAAGCAGAGAGGAGGAGGACAGCCTTTGTGGTTAAGGCTGTAGATGGTGACTTAGGAGAAATGTGCTGATTTCATGGTTTTACCACAAATTGTGTGTGGTGGCAAGGAAGCTGCTCATATATAGTCTGAGCTTTTAGTGCACTGTAACCAGATAAAAGGCCCTCTCCTTCCCTTCATCCTTTGTGTCTCTCCCACTAAACTGGAAAGCCTCTGGGATAAGAAACTTTCTTGTGTTTTATATCTACAGCAAGCAAACAAGATCCCAGGTGGGGCTGGGGCCTGCCCTAACGCTAATTACTAGTTTGGATCCCAAAAGAAGAGAGCTATCCAGGCTTCTGCCCTCCTTTGCTGTTAGTGCTCCCATAACCAGTGACAGCTGCTTTAAGTGATGGCAGCTGGCTTCATCCTTCCGGATGCATCCTCACTTTCAAGATCAAAAGGAAGTTGATCACTGACAAGACAAAATGGCCTGTAGCCACCAGGTGTCCCCCTCCTCCATGGTTTTGAGGAGAACTGGGGCATCCCATGGCTTTACTGTGAATTTGTAGTGAAAACCTGATTGTAATTCTGGCCCCAAGCGATGGGCTCTTCCACTTTCCCTCTGAGCAAAGCAGTGTTGGCAGAGTCAGCCCTTAGCAGGGTCCTGATATGAGAAGAGCAGAGATCAGTGCACAACCACAAACTCATATCCCTCACAGTGAGAGCATGAGCTGCAGAATGCTATAAAAATATCCTTTAAAAATGCTGAAAGGCCAATTCCTTTCCCCAAAGAGGTGCACCTTGTTTCTGGAGTAAGCAGCCTTACGTATTTTAGTCTGAAGAAACAGCTTTTACACAGTGGTGAGGGTACAACTTTTTAAGTATCTAAATGAATGTAGTCCCTTAAGGAAGGCAGTTCAGAGGATTTCATCTGTCTCAAACTACGATATGATTTCTGAGATTTGCTTCTTTTTGCATAACCCCCCATCTCTCTATTTGAGTACAATTCTTTAATTAAAAACAGAGTGGGGGAAAAGGGCAAAACAATTCAGACTAGCAGCCCTCCCATAGGAGCTAATGAACTTGTTTTTCTGTCCTAATTGCCAGAGCCTAGTCCTGGGTTATGTGCAGGCTTAGACCTGTGTTAGGCCTAATGGATAGATTATTTCTTTCTGAATTTCTCTCAATCAGGCAATAAGAGGCTCTGATGAGCCAGACACAGTCATACAGGAGAGAAAATCTTCCTCCCCTTAACACCACTTCTCCTCTTTAGAATATCCATTAATCTATCTTTTAAAATATAATTCACCCTTTACCTTCAGGAAATTTAAATTAGCATATTCTTCAAAAAGCTCTGATTAGCTGGAAGCAAATATTATCACAACCACAAAGGACAGAGTGTACCCAGAGAGCTGCAAGACTCTTGGAGAAAGTGAGAAGTCAAGATGCATGGGGTGAACAGGGTGCATGGGCAAGGCCTCTGGCAATGGCCTATATGTGATTAATTTATCACTTGAGCATGATTTTATTCTAAAATTGAGAATAACAACGACCAGGTTAACATCCATGAACACTGAAATGTGTTGCATCAGTGGGTCACTTTTTTTCATTATTTTAATGTGATAATTTGTATGTGCAAGGTAGATAAATCTACTTCTTGGGATATAAGTAAGTGGGTTTTTCTGGTTGTTAATCTAAAAATCGTTCAATTAAGTCAACTGATCAGCAATAGCTATTCCCTACTGTTTCTCTGAGTGGAGAGACTTAGTGGGGGATTAATTTTGTGTTATTCCAGAAGCCTCAGTGACAGGCAGTTAATCATCTGAACTCTCTTGGCAGTCCATGAAGAAAACATGAGATTTTAAAGATGTACTTAATCATAAAGAAACAGGCTGTTAGCTCTAACTTTGCACATTTATAGGAGTAACAATATTAACTGCAGTGACTGAAACAAATATAAAACATACTTGCTAGATATTTGCAAGTAAATTATTTCTCTGTCAGCTGCAGGTTGTGTCTCTTGACTGGTACCAGAGTAGAATCTTCTTATCAGAGAGCAGGTGTTCCTGCATGTGTAATGCATAAAATGGGCAATCAGAGCAGAATTTTCTCTCAGGTCACACTTAATTTGATGCCTGTACAAGAAAAATCGTATTTCATGAAGTTCAGATATGTTGTAGGATATAAATACTAGGGCTAGAAATGGTAACTAAATTCCTTCCCATTCATCTCCCCACACACACATAAATTAATAAAAATAGTGTGAAGACAAATTATAGTTCGGACTAGGAAAAAAAAAGGACATTCTGTTTTTCCTGAAGTTTTATTGTACTGCTCCTGAAATTATACTGGAAAATAGGAAGGATGAAGCCATGATCTTACTGAAATCAATTGCAAAGTTTTACTGACTGTGATCTTTCCACTCTTGTGTCAGGTACCCAGTTGAGGAGGTTGACAGCTGGTGTCCTTACACAGTGAAGGCAAAGAAATGACAGATTTGCAATATGTCTTTGACTTCTGCATTAGACAAATTCAAGGAAGATTAAATGCAAGAAGCACGTTGCTTTAATGATGTTCTAGAGATGAAACGGTTCTGGAAGTAGCTACAAGTATCTCTGCTGGGTTTAAGTGCTGTAGAGGCTAACACCAGCTATCATCAACATCACTCATTGAAGGTGTGCTTAGCCTACCAGTTGCTAACACCAAAAGACATTTATTTAAATAAATGTAAAAAAAAAGGATTAAAACTATCTTATTCTGGGGACAATTCTTGACTTGTACTAACAAAAGACAGGTAAATTTATTAATTGAGTTTGGAATGAAGAAGTCAACTAGCATATTTGTGTTTGTTTCATCAACATAACATGCTCAGTACATCTTGCTGTACGACCCATACACAGAATGTCAAGTGATATTCCTTGGAATGCTCAGATGAGAATCCTGGGAGATATGAAAATGAATAGATGATATTTGAGTAATTTAATTTTGCTTGTTTTAGAAAATCAGAGCCCTAAAACAGAAAAGGTTAGGATTTTATCATTAGAGTTTACTTACACAAATGTCACAGGCTTGACACACCGTTGTTGTTTTAATTAAATGGGTGTAATGACCTTTTGCAGGAGCACACTGAAATTGGCCAAAGAGAAAGCTAATAACTGTTCATATTAAAGTAAACCAAAACTAAATTAATATAACAAAACTAATACTAGATGAAAAGCAGTAGCAACTGAGTTGAGGTAAAAATAGCCACTGAATTGCTATCATGTATATAGTCTAAAAGACAAGAGAGAACTAGATTAGATCTTTGTCTCCTTTTGTCCAGAAACATGTGTTCCTTTCTGAAAGATATTATTCCTGCAGAAATGCTACAGTATGTAAGAAGACATTGAATTTTTGATAGTGATGGATGAGCCTCAAGAAGTGTCTCAGCAGGAAGCTGGGTTTATGTCGCTTTCAAATACTGGAAATTAAATTTCTACCTTCGGAGGAGAAGAAGCTACAAACTTAAGAGTAGTGAATGATCTTAATGTGTGAGGGGTTTTGTTTCTGTGTTTGCTTCTCAGATACCCTCAGCTTGCCTGCCAAGGGGAACTTACCTACTGAACAGTTTCCCCCAGTGCCTGTTCTTTGCTTGTAAGATCCAATAAAAGAAAAACATGACGAATTATGTGAAGGAAAATCAGAGGAATAAAGCAGAAGCAATACAGTGATGATAAGCTGATGCACAAGTATAAATGACTTTGGGTGTGAAAAGAGTAGAGGAACTGTCAAAGTGACTGAGTGAACTATTTTGCTTCTTAGGAAACCAGTGGTTGACTGCATTCCTCTGTAATTACTCCTATCTTGGGATTAACTGGATTTTATTAATCTGAAGACTTTAAATTTGTTTGGTAGTTGGTATGTCTCTTGAAAATCAAGTTGCACATGAAGTGCAAAGTGATCCTGAGAAAACCTAATAGCATTGTACTAGAACAGCATTGCAAAAAACAGCCTAAACCTCAGATGGTGGAAGGTAGAGATTTGGGGTTCAAATAGTTTTAACAAATCTTTCTTCCCTCTCACCTGGATTCTAACCTGTTCCTTACCTGCTCCTCAGAGTCCTGTCCTGGTGCACTCCGGTGCTTGGTGTTTCCTAGCACACAAGGTTAGTGGGGTGCACAACCAGGAAGAACTTTACAAAGTCTCTACATTAGGAATTAACCAGTGCAAGGACAGCAAGTGTGTGTGTGTGTGTATGCACGAACCTGTGCCTGATGAAGGGCAGGACTAATCTTGTTCCAGCTGTTTGAACAGCACAGAGCAAGCAAGGATGCTTTAGTAATAGCAATGACTACAAATACATAATTTGCACAGTGACTGGGGAAGCCATACAAGAGCCCAGATGGGGATCCAAGATCTATCTAACCTTAATTGATCTGGAACAGATTCTAGCATAAGGGCTTTAGACTTTCAAGGATGACCTATAAGTTACTAAGAATTTCAGCTGTTGATGCTTGCTCACAGTTAGCTTTACTACTAAAAAGGGCATCTAAATGTCTACATGTAACCTGAAGTTTAGGAGTTTAAACCTGGAGCTGAATTCCACCCCATGTGTACCTCAGCAATTGCCAAACTGGATATTGCTACCTCCACCACAGAAGGAAGACAGTAGGCCAAATTTTGGGCCTTTTGCCTTTTTTTCTCAAGTGTTGTTCCCTGTCTCATGGTTATAGAATGGCTGTGGTTTAAGTACTACTCTGATATCTCTAAGACACACACTGAGCTCAGCTTGGTCTCCCAGCCTAGGCAGCTGGATGTCTGCACAATTGTTCTTGTGAGCTGTTTGCACAATCCTATGACACTGGTGAGTTAATGTATGTGCAACTGGCACCCTCAGGCTCTATATTCCTTGGGGATACAGCCATACAGTGTCCAACCCAAGGCTGCTTTTGAGAGGCTGAAATGCTGCAAGGCATGATTAAATACTTCCATTAGTACTTCAGACCAAAACCTCAACTCCAGACCATGTAATTATTCTTCCCAACCAGCATCCAAACCTAACTTTTTGACATCACCCTATCTCCCAGTCTAATTTCTCTGAAAGAAACCTTCCTTCTAATGCATGCCTCACTAATCACTCATCCTTTCCTGCACCAGACACTGCATACCTGTTCAGGCAGCAATTAGGATGAGGTACACAAAGAACATCACAAGATAGGATCTTTTCATTTTAGGAGTCTGCAAACCCTTTTTGTTCCCATTTGTTGTAGATGACTCAGAAGTTGGCTGTTTAAGAACTTTAGCAAAAAATATTTTTAATCACATAAAGTTTATTTACTTGGTAAAGTTATATTACAATATATACAGTTCCTATTTACATGTACACCTTTGTAACAAACGAAGCACCATATGATACAGTTAGTTTTTTAGAGGAATTTACAGAAATTTTACTTGTGCATCCAAGTAGTTCTACAGACACACACTGGTTAGAACAAAGTTCTCCTAAGACTCTGACTTCAGTGGGCTTTGTATTAGACTGCTAGTGAAGTTACCAATGAGAAATCTGATTGCTGTCAGCTACCAGTCTGGTTCAGGACAAGAGATCTTAGCTATATCATTTCACCAGTGCAAATTTAATCCTTGAAGACAGAAGTACAGAGATAAGGTATTTTATATGACACAAGAATGCAACACTTTAATCAGTAACATTTCTACTGTCATCAGAAACAGAGTTTTACTAGAATTGAGAAAGAACAATGCTTCAGTGTTTATATGCATTATGCAAAGTGAAGTTAAGAACCTGGAAGTTTCTGTGATATGGTATCATGCATTCCTCAAGGAATACATTCACTCTTAAAAAGCTTGTGGCATGATCCTCCTAACTCAAGGAGAAAAAAATGTCTGTTCCTTGCAATCTTTATGCCATCGTCAAGAAAGAAAAGTGCTGTCCGAAGTACAAAACTTCCTCCAAGTGAGGAAGACATTTGGAGGGGGGAAATGTAAAATGAGGTATTTAATAAACTACAGGGAAAAAGAAAGCGAAAAGAATTGAAAAAAAATCTTAGATATTTTACTTACACAACTGTTACATTCACCTGATTGTGGGTCAAGTTTTATATAAACTACTTATACTTTTTGTGCTACCTAACTTAGGCTTTTCATATTTTTGCCTCGCGGGATGTTGTATCTAACGGCTGGAAGAAAGCATTGTTACTCTGAGGACAGTTAGCATGACAGACACAGGTGTTGATCAACATCATGGGTTTTTTTAGGATTTTGCCCTGTGGACAGCGGAACTCAACCTGTATTGTTTTGGTGTTATGTGGGGTACAGCACCTCCCATCACTGCAGAGGCCGCAGTAGCGAGGTTTGTAAGCCTGCACGCTGGTGCAGTTCTTGTATTCGAAGCGAACAGCTTCCAGGGACTTCTTTGTTCGGATACATTTCTTCCCTTTCTAAGAGAAATATGAAGAGACATCAGATTCAGCAGTGTGTAAGACAGAAAGCAATTAAAAATTGGCATGCAAGGATATAGGCTTACTCCAAAAACTTAAATTTTCAACAGCAATAAGACTGTGCATCTACTTCATTAGTTGCAGGTAACTCTTGCAAGATCTGCACTTTGATACCAGTCTTACTGGGCCAGTAATAAATGACAAATAACTAAAGCCCACTCTTGTCATACGAGACAAGCCAAGCCACAAATCAGTATGAAACTCTGCTCTACTGGAAAACTTCTCAGGCTAGTGTAGTTCCACCAGAGAATCAGGAAGCCAAATGACGGAGTTACAGGACTGGATGCAGGGGGGAAAAAATGAGGATTAAACAAACCACAGAAGTCATTGCCAATTCTTGTGACTCAAGGCTTTATCCATGTTATTCTTAACAGATGGTTGTCTAACTTGTCCTTGAAGTCTTCAGTGACAGAAACTTCACATACATCCCAGACAATCCTAGCAGTTCACCATTCTTACTGCTTGGAAGGTTTTCAGTCACATCTTAATTTTATGTAGTCTAAACTCAACATTTCTTGTTGAACCCCCATGGACTCAGAAGAGGCTGAAATATCTGCAGTTATGAGAATGTATGTCTGTTCTCTTGCATTCAGTGAAAGTTTTTTTTTTCTTCCCTGGCAGAATGTTTTCTAGACCTCTGACCATCTTTGTTGGTCACCCAACTCTTCCCAAAGGTTTCATATCCTTTTCAAAATAGTATTCAAAACTCTACATACTATTCAACAAAGCCCTTAACAATGCTTTACAGCACTCAAAATATCACACAAAGCAATGGTCCTCTTACCTATCTATGTTATTCTCACTGGCAGTGACACTTGTGTAATGTCTAGAAGCAGAAAAACAGTCAGGTCCCTTGTATACAGATTATTGCACCTGGACTGTCAGTGTTGGATTTGCTTTTGGGAAAAGCATCATAAGGGTTAAGATAAGGTTTAGCTTATCCCAGCAGATTTTGCAGGATTTAGATTGTGTGAGCTGTCAAAATAGTCTGGGCATGCAGTGCATCTGATTTGTCAGGGATGGCTCAAGTTATCAAAGAATCATTGAATAGTCTGGGTTGGAAGGGACCTCGTAAAGTCATCTATTCCAACCCCCCTGCCATGAGCAGTACATCTTCAACTCAATCAGGCTGCTCAGAGCCCCATCCAACCTGCCCTTGAATGTTTCCAGGGACAGGGCATCTACTACCTCTCTAGACAACCTGTGCTGGTGTTTCACCACCCTCATTGTAAAAATCTTCCTAATATCTAGTCTAAATCTACCTTCTTTTAATTTAAAAACATTATCCCTTGTCCTACTGCTACAAAGTCAACTCAAAGGTCTGTTCCCATCTTTCTTTATAAGCCCCTTTTAAGTACTGGAAAGCTGCAATAAGGTCTCCCTGGAGCCTTCTCTTCTCCAGGCTGAACAACTCCAACTCTCTCAGCCTGTCCTTGTCAGAGGAGTGTTCCATCCCTCTGGCCATTTTTGTGGAGCAGCTCTGGACTCAGTCCAACAGGTCAATGTCTTTCCTGTTCTGAAAACTTCAGAGGGGTCTGACCAGAACAGAGGGATAGCATCACCTCCCTTGACCTGCTGGAAGTGCAGCACAAAGCCACAAATCAAACACAGTGATTCTAATGCTTTCAAAAAACACTGGGCTTGTTGCACATATCACATATGCTAAAAGGTGTTTTTACATGCACTTGCATATGGAGTATTCTAGACCAAAATACTGCAGCCTTGGAATTACAGATTAAAAGATCCTGCTCTCTTGCTAATCCCTGCAGCATACCTTATCAGATGGCTCTTCATTTTCACAAGGTCTTATCATGCAAAGTCGTGTCTGTTTCACCATCTCACACTGTTGATTCCTGTTGGTGACACGGGTGGAAAAGCCCATTCCACAGCTTTTGGAACAAGCACTCCATTCTGTTGTCTGCTCAATACAATTGGCACTTGAATCTGACACATCAATCCCAAGTGTGGCCTCTTGTCTGTAGGCTGGAGACAAAAACCCAGGGAACTTTAATACAAGAAAAACTCGTGTGAAAACACAGTAAACTGAACTCCACAACATCTGGGAAGAAACATGTGAGACAAAAAAAAAAGCCTGAAATCCATGTTTTTGACACAATTGAGGAATTTTACAAAGATGCCTTATTAGAAGCCCTGCATGGAAACTTCCTACATATAATAACAGAGGTGTGTATCAGTGTCATCAGCAAAACATTTAGATTTAGTTCCCTTCAGTCCACAGCTGGAGGAATTATTGCAAATTTCTTAAACCATTTTAGAACTCTAATAACTCTTTATTCTTCACTCTTTACAATGGAAATACCTCGCAGATCTGTTCTAGACCTATGTCATAAAAATATTTATATTGGATAATGATTTATCTAAACTAATAAACAACATGGAAGTCCTTTACTCCAAGAGCCATAAGGTTATTTGATCTTGTCAATTATTGATAGATTATAGCCAGGGTGATGGTGGGAGGGCAGAAGGAAATAATTTTCAGGAGTTATCCCAGATACATAAAGCCATAGCCACCCACCTGTGAATATTATCCTGTCCTCATGGCAGGGCTAAGCTTTTTTGTGCAAATATTGTCAGCTGTATAGCTTGGTTCAGCAGTTATCAGAGTTCAGGAGTGAACAGAATGAGGCAACCACTGGGCTGTCAGTCACAGCTCTTGCTGTTGACCTCCTCTACAACAGCATTTTTGCCTTTTGCATGGTAAAGCTCAAAAAAGGTAGCCACCTAAGGGGCAAAGCCACTGCTAGAAAGAATGTAGATAATCCATCTATGGGTACTTTACAGATTATCCTCACACTGTCAAACAAATCGAATAAAAGGAAAAATAGTAGAAAGCTGGCAAGGTTTTTGTTTATGCCTTATGTGCCTTACAAGATACACTTCAGAGCACTCTGACAAGTTATTAGAGCTTTTCTTCTTGGATCCTTCCTTACTTGTTTTTCAAATGGATTAGCTGAGTTTCAGCATAACTAACTTCTTAAGACCACAATGAGCAGTGACTGGAAGAGAATGTAGTGCCCTCAACTCTCTGTAAAAGTAGCTTATAAAATTCATGTTGGACTAATAGTCTAATTTAAAGGGAATGGACATAATTCAGTAAGCAAACACGTGTGTGGAGGGGGAAGAGAATATTATGTAGCTGTATTTTTTCAACTACAAAAGCAGTTTTTGAGTTCTTTTTGTAATGGGATTTTTTTTTCATATCCACTCACTGTGTTTATAACCACTGCTTCTCCAAGTACTTCATAATGGTTTTGATGCCAACAATAATGACGAGAGCTCTAGCACAGACAGGCAGGAATTTGTTGGCATTTCAGCTACCATGCTGACCACTTATAATAGCTGGAGAATTTCAGGGGAAAAAACCACATCTTGTAGATTAAGCTGGTAGAATAATGATGCAACATATACTTGCAGAGCAACAAGCAAGACTGCAGTGTTGATGAGGGGGTGAAAATAATGTTTGGAGGATTGTAAGCTTACCCCTGTTTTATTCCACTCACTGTACTGCCCTGTACCAAATGAACAGTAATTTCAGAATTGGGAACTACCTCAGGTTAACTACCTGGTAAAACTGATATGCACAATCATCCTCAGAATATCTTTTCTTTTACCTTCCAAGCTCTGCCTTTATTCATAACCACTTACTAATGCCACTGGCCGAGAGAAGAGCAGAAAGAACAGCCACACAAAACATGGCTTAGATTTTGGGTACCACATCCTTCTCACAACGACTGTGATAATTAGTTTTAGTTTCCTCACCAGCCATAGCAAAACCTCCCAAAATCACTTCATCCTTAGGGTCACAGATCCACTTCTCACAGCACTCTCCAGGGACTTCGATTTTCCTTGGGAAAGGGCAGTCGGGGCCGGGTAGCAGGAGGTCGAGGTTACAGCGGGGCAGGCAGCCGATCTGTCCGTCGCGGCAGGTGCACTGGTACTTGCAGCTGGGCTGGAACGTTTCCCCGTTGCGATAAATCACCCCATCAAAAACGCAGTTGTCCCCCTCCAGCACTAGTGAGAAAAGCGAATGAGTTTTTCGGAGACAGAGGGCACTGGCAGCCCTCCCGGTGCCCCCACAGCGCTGTGCCGGGTTTCCCTCCCAGTCCCGGGGCGGGCCGTGTCTCACACTCTCCCGCAGCGGAGGGAGCCCTCGGTTTGCTGCGGAGCGGGCAGGAACCTGTCCTTGGCCTTAGCGAAGGCGGGAGGGCAGCGTGTCAGTGACAGCCTCCAGCGGGCACGGCAGCGGGCCCCGGGTCGGGGAGGGTCTCTCAACGCCCCGGGGAGGGCTGCCGCAAAGGGGGTACACCCTGCCGGCCTGCCAGCTCCGCCATCGCCCGCCTACCACCACCTACCCATGCAGATGCCGGCGCTCCCGCCGCTGTCCTCGGGGCCGCGGTCGCAGTAGAGCCCGCTGCTCTCGTCGCAGGGCAGCATTGGGGAGCAGCTCTCGCCGCGCTGCCGGGCGCACACCAGGCAGCAGGAGCAGCCGTCCAGCACGGCGGGCACCCCCGGGGCGCAGCGTGGCTGCTCGGACGGGCAGCGCTCGCCGCAGGGCCGGGGACACGCCGGCTCCCGGCCGCTCACCTGCGGGGAGAAAGCGGCCCCGACGGTCAGGTGATGGGCCCCGCCTGGCCGCCGGTTCCCCACGCCCGCCAGCCCCGCCGGGCGCCCCGCACTCGCCTCGCACAGCAGCAGGAGGTGGAGCAGCAGCAGGGAGGGCAGGTCCTGCCCGCCGCCCCTCGCCATGGTCCCGGCCGCCGCCTCCCCGCCGCGCCGCCCGGCTCTGCCGCCAGAGCCATTGCAGCCGCTTATATAGAGACCCCCTCCACCATCACCAACAGCCCCCCCGCGGCGGGCAGCGCGGGCCGGAGGCGGGGAGCTGGAGTCGGGCCGGGCGCTGCGCTCCCCGCGCTCCTCCCGCCACCTGCCCCGGCGGCGCTGAAGCCGCTGCCCGGGACCCTCCGGCTCGTACGGCCCTGCCCCTGCCCGGCTCCGGCGGCACAAGCGGCAGTCCTGTTCGCGGAATCGTTCCGTGGAGAGGGGACCCGAGCCCCCAGGGCAGAGCCGCCTCCTTCCCGGGGGTAAGGCCGGCCAAGGGCCTGAGGCGAGGGGCTCCCCCGAGCGGGGGCTGCTGCCTTCAGCCCAGGCCCACAGCCCCCCAGACCTGTGCTGTTGGACTGCAGGCATCTCCTACACCGGTGATGAACTGCAGGGAAGCACGGAACCCCTCTCTGCTGCTGAGGGGCTGTGCCATGGTCTCTGGCGTGGCCAACATGGTTGGACAGTGCTTGGTTTGGTGTTTGAGATCGGCCACTGCAAACTCAACAACTTCTCAGTCCTGTGCTGCTTCTGGCCCTGACCTGAGGCCTATTGAGCTTCGCAGGCATTAGGGAGGCTGCAGGTATGAATCCCGTGAAGATAAGGAGCTGTGGTGATTTGTGCACCTCTCTAAGCTCTGCAGCTCTCTTCTCGTTACCAGAGGGGTGTGGATGTATTGTCTGTAGCAAAAAGAGACCTCTTTGAGGTCTGTACCATGAAGCCCAGTGATGAATTGCAAAGGTAAGAGACTCTCCAGTGTCAGTCTCACATGGTGCGTGCAGCCATGGGAGATGCAGAGCCAAAGTGTCAGGCCTTGGGAATGCTTTGGAAAGTAACTCCAGTGCTCAGTGCTCTGCAGTTATTTCGATGTGCAGGAGGGATTTAAGCCAAGCATAAGGGAGGGTAAATCTGTTAGCAGGCTTTTCTTGTCAGGAATTGCCTTCTGCCCAAGGCAGGCCTTCTTGGGACTCGCTCAGAGGCAGATACTCTCCATCCCCAGTTGTCTGGGACAGATAATATACACTGGATTCTGTTGTGGCCTGTTAAAGAGAAAATATTTGAAATATAAACAAAAGTTGTAGACAGACTAGTGAAAACAAGATGCCTTTTAAGCTTAAGCCATGACACAAGTGGTACTCATGAATTTACAAGGCTGCTGTAGCTCTGTGCCAAAACAATACTCAGCACAAAAACAGAAATCACCAGATACAAGTTTTGTTTTGGACAAAAGTCACCATTCCTTTCTTGAGGCTGAGTGGCAACAGCAGGGTTTCTGAAGGAGCCTATCATTCTGGGGAAAGCAGACCAGTGTAGCAACACATAATCTCTGGACCCTTCATTTTCTCATTCACAAACAGCAGGACCAGCCAAGGGGAACATCAGGTTGTTCAAAAGTTATCAGCAGCCTGGGTATGGATTATTTCACTTGTCCACTGCCTTATAGGTCATTTCACCTTCCTCATTCCCCCTCCCCCGCCCCCTTTTTTTTTTTCCTTCCTTCCTTCATTCCTTGCTCCTTGGTTCTGAGTTAGGCAGTCAGTGCAAAGCCACTTTTTACAGTACCTTGCTCGTGAACAGAATGACCTTGGACTCTTGCCCAAGCATTAAGATTTGCTAAAGAGAAGCTAAGCAGATCCTGTAGTTTTCCAGGAGCAGGACTGTAAGCCAGAGGGTCACATACAAGATCTGTTTTTTCTGTCCTTCTGTGTATGAATCCCTCCTATTATTTAAAAAAAAAAATAACCTCTTTACAGAAAGACACATTGGGGAACAGTGTTGAGAGATTTGAGTTCAGGAACAGAGTCCAGCAGTAGAGTTCCAAGATTAAGAATATACTTTAGGGCTTTCCTGCACCAAGCTCACAGGCAAGAAAAATTTTTCATGGTACCCAGTAAGAGGCAAATGTTAGTGACATAACCTGTATAGAAAATATATAATAATAACTGTTACTGGTATATAAAAAGCTAACTAGGGGCTCTGTAGGAGAATAAACACTGAAGTGCTTTCTAGTCTTAGATTTAAAATTCAGCTTCTCAGTGCTGTGGATGCTTAAGGAAGCCAGGTAATGTGTTTTGTGCTGCCCTTAAGCATTGTCAAGACACAAAGTGCTTTTCAGTTATTTTTTTATTTTCATAAGGGATGCAGCTTTGTAATTCCTTCAGAGACCATATACCCAAATTCAGCAGCAGCTGGTATGAGCTCCTACATGGGCAAATGTCAGCTTTTGCAGTCAAAGATTTCTCACTCTGGAGTTCCATAAGTCTGCCTTGGGCCAAATCTCTGGCATGGCTCCCTAGACATGATCTTTGTTCAGATCTTTAGCTCCATATATCTAAGAACTCTAAATGTGTCCATTTTATCCAGCTCTTGCCTTGCACTGCCCTACACATTTGTAGCTCTCTGGCAGTCTACCTCACAGATAACAGTATTTTTATTGAAAATATTGTAATTTTTTATTTTTAGTTAGCCCTTCTCAACTTAGAAGCTTTCGGGACTGTTAGTAATGCATGGGAGTAATGCATGTAAGTAATGCATGTTACCATAATAAGAAACAAACAAAAATTATGTAAACACACCAGTACATTCATAATATCAGTGATATTATCAGCTTCCCATACTCATTGATATATCAATAGCAAGTCATCAGACTGGGCAGCAAAGTGCATTGGTTCCTCCCTCCTCATGCAGTAGTATTGTAAGAGTAGCATCTTCAGGCACAGATGAAATGGCTCTAACTAAAACAGAACTACCCAGCTGCACTGCTAGAGATGCTGGGAGAAGATTTGAGAGGTGTGAGTCATGTTGCTCACTTTGATGACTGGTTAACTAAGCTTATATTTAGGGTCATCTTGGTGGTCATTCTCATCTAGCCTGAGGCATTCAGGTCAATCCACCTTTGACTATAACATGTTTTGAGGTATAGACCACAGTCACAGTGGTACAGAAGAGATATGTCCAAGGCTGTCCTGGTTTGAGGTCCTCTCAGTGACAAAGGTTCAAGTGGACTTTCCAATATTTGTCTCTGCTAATATAACTAGTCTGTTGGTACTCTGGAGTTTTGATGCTGCTATTTGACTTTATGAGGTTTTAGCCTTCTTCTGCCTTCTTGACTTCCCTACGTACTCCAAGGCATGCTAATCCAGACACAGGTATTTAAATGGGCTTTTGAGTTCATCCTCAACATTTAGGACTTTAATACTGATGAATGAATGGTGTGATTTATCTTGAAAATGGTATCCAAACTACAAATATGAGATTCAGATGCTCACAACATTACTTCTAATAGCAGTGTTACTGAAGTGTTTTATTTCTCATTGAGCTACTGAGAAAATATGAGAAGATTGTTTCCTGCAAAGGGCTATACAAATTCATGAGTGGTTCCAGCAGCTTTGGATCAAGACTCAGTGCTTCCTATTCATAGTAGAATGCCTGTTCCCATAGGTGTTCTTTGAAGAAGTTCTAGATTTTGATGATTGCATCCTTTTCAGCAGGATCAAAAATCACTATCCAGAGGATACTATGAATTCTCCACAAGAAAGATTCTGAGAAGGAAAATGAAGCAAAAAAGACTTCTCTGCTTTAAAATTATCAAAGGAACATCAGTGTTTCACCATGGGTAAGACAATCTGGTTTTGAAAATACCTATTCATGCTGATATTTTTTACTGGTAATCCTGTTGCATACACCACAGTAGGGATAGTGAAGATAATGCTGGCTATGAGAGATCAACAGGGTCATGTACACTCCTGCCTAGAAAACCAGGCTAGCAAACTTTCCCCAATAATGCATGCACTGAACCAAATAAATTCTTTCTTCAAAAGACATTATGCTTCAGCTGAAAGATGGATATTCCAGGAAAGCAGCTGTTTTGTTCAATGATTAACACTGTTAGCTATGTCGTGGTTTTATGAAGAATTTAAGGTGTAATTATTTTTGATGACATTATTATCAGAACCAATCCCTCAGACTTAATCATGGTTGTGGTTTCTAGTTGAGATTAAAAATTAATTATCCTTTTCCCTCTAGTAGAATTCTACTGCTTTTTATTTTGTACAGTGTTTCATGTGGTCTTTTACAATTCCATCAAGCCTGTGAAATGATACTGTCAGTTTTGCAATGCTTAAGAGTTGTGCAAGTGACAGAGGTTTGGATTTTATTTTTTTGAAATATGCCTCCTGTGTCATACAACGAAGAAAAGCTTTGGCAAATCAGAAATTTGGAAAAAACGTGTTGGAAGCAAAATATCTTATCAAGTTTTAAAAAAAAAATGTACGTATAATTAAAGAAAATTTCAGAATGAAATAATGTTTCATTTACATTTGAAGCATCATTTAGTAAATATAAAAAATTAATTATGTGGCATGGGGAGTTGCATCATTTCTTTTGACTCATTTCTTCTGTGTGCTCAGAGGAATTTCATAGAGTGTTCCAGAATTCCAGCCTGCATGATCCACCAAAAATATTTTATCAGTTTTTTTCCTGCAGACCAGTTTCAGCTATAAGCATTCCTGCTGGGAATACTTAAAGCACAAATCATAAGGTGAAGTTGCTAGCTATGGCTCTGCTGTTATTGCAGAACATAAGAAGAACTTTAGGCTTTTAAGAAAGCTCCTATTATATATATATAAAGCCATGATGAGGAACAAGAACATTAGCTCTGGAGAGTGCAGGTGAGAAGTGTTTACTGTGTTTTCATATGGGCTCAGATTTTTAGAAAAGACAGCTAAGAAATACAGACCTGGTAGCCAGACTGTTACAGAGTACAAATATAGGGTAGGAATGGCTCATGTCCACACTGCTTAGGGCTGTCATTCTTCAGAGCAGGTACTCTGTGCACAATAACCAGCTCTTGATTTTTCACTCCCTGGGATCTCTGTACCCACACGTCCATAAAACATAACTATTATTTTGGGGAGGATGGGATGACTGAACAAAGTGCTTGAAGTAACATAAGGGCTATTCTGCAGCCCACCCAAATGATGTCTTTATGAAGGGATCTGAGGGTAGATGTTGCATGACATAGTCTTTGGTACACCTGCCAGCTGTGTTCAGGATGGCAGTGGGTGTGGATGTTCAGTAACTTGCATTTTTTAGTGTTCATTTCTACTATGTTGAGAAGCAAAGGGATGAGACTTGTGCCAGAAAAGGATCAGTAATATTTGCTCTCAAAATAAATGAGGTGGTCTTTATTATCACGTAATTTGATTTGGATGTTTAGTAACCTTAAATTGTGCTTTGTATCTGAAATTAGCAAAATGAGAATCCAAGTTGGATCTGTTTTACTCCACGAGAGTATAATGGATAAACAGAATCGGGGAATTTTTCCCTTTCTTTGTTTGCTGACTGAAACTTTTTTTGGTGCAGAAAGACAGTAAGATCCCCAAAGAACATACCACCTGATTTCTATTTCAAGAGCTCCAGTAAGAGGTAATGAGCAGCTCATGTAGAAAATATGGGGTTACTACATGGTTGCCTCTCAAATTGCTTTTGAGAATAGGAATGAGTAAGGACTGGAAGAAGAAACTGGCAATTTGAAGAACCTAATGGTAGTAGAATGGGTGTTCTGCAGTCAGAAAGTTAGGTCTGCAGAATGGGGTTTCCCCATCTTCCACTACTCTCTAAATGATAGCTGTTCTTCAGGGAATGGCTGAGGGAAAATGTCTCTATGGCTAATGAGGTCCTAATTCAGCTGACTGACAGTTACTGACATTTCCAAGTGTTGTTAACAAGTGGTGTGATTTAGGGCTGTTCTTTGTGCCTGTTTCCTATATCCTCTGTGGTCTCTGCCAAAGGCCAAATAATTTGGCCATAAGCAATGAAAACATTTTATAGTTCACATTTAATTTTTCAGTATGCTTTTGTCATATTCTTTTGTTCAGTCATAACTGAACATGAAGAAGCTTGAGAGAATAAACAAAAACTCACAGTGTGGCCTGAAAATGGGCAGTTCAAGAGGTTTTTTGCTGAGAGAGCTCTGAATTAGAAACTGTAAACTATTGAATTTGGGGCAAGGAAATCAAGCACAATTAAATTGGACCCTCTTAGCAGTTTTTGCAAAATCTGTTGTTGCCTTCTGCTACAGCTGTAGAGACAGTCTCAGAACCCTGAGACTCACCAATTAGGGTTTTTAAGGCTAAAACTAGCTTTTGCTCACAGAGCAAATGACTGGCCTGTGAAGGTGGAGAAGTACAAGAAGAATATGTCCATTGCAAAGGAATACCCCATAACAAGCTGTGTGACAAACAGTGCAGCAGTTGCAGTCTGTGAGGTGTTTCAGGAGTGCATGGCAGCCATCCTGTCTCAGTGAGAAGGGCAGGGACATTGAGTACCCATAAAAAGAGTTGTAACAGGGAGATAGGTGGCATGAGTTATCCCTTCTTCTAGCTGGAATTTTGAAGACAGTACATTTCAGTTCAGATATGAGTATCATTTATCAAATTCATCTGCACTTTTTTCATCATCTGTTCTGAGTTCTTGCATTGTCCATTTTTGGGCTGGCAAGCTGGATGCCCTTCCAGGGAACCATTCCCAGCCACAGTTCCTGGACCAATTGTCTGATCTTCCCAAAATCTCCTTGTCATTTCCATATGTTAGGGCTTAAAAATACGCATGAGGAAATAATGAAATTTTGGGTTTATGATAGCCAAGACTTTACTGCTGGCACTCCAAAGAGATTTTTTTCCCCTTTAGACAGCCATATGATATCAGCATAAAATACCATCTCACTGCATGTACCAATTCTTGCCAAAGGAAACATACCAAATTCAGCTTCACCCACCCAGAGGAGTCACAGGGTCCGAGCACTTTATCAGCCATCCAGCAGAGAAATCAAAGTCATGAGGGATGGAAGAAATGTTTGGTCATCTAATCTCTTTTCTGTTTTTTGCTGGTCTGGTTGCCAGGGAGATACTGCATTAAAAGGAGTGGTCCACATATTCACTTCACTTACAAGCTGCCTCATTGTAAAAACAGAATTTAAAAATAAAGTTTAAAAATACTTGTCAACTGAAAATGTTACTGTGTCATTGTTTAGCCAAGCTCAAATAATGTAATACTTTCAATATTCCTTGTAAGTGACTTGTAGACTTTTTGCTGTGTTCCTCTAAAGTCTATCCAGATTTTCTTGCTGAAATACATAGAGTAGAAAAAGCTTCTCCAGACCAGCGTGCCATTTTTTCTAAATAAAATTCAGGGGCTTGTTTATAGAGAGTGCATTAGCATAGTTAAATCCCTTTTCCAGTTTTCCTTTCTCTGGTCTCTCTAAAAGCTTCCAGGGCAGATTCCCTGTTTCATTTTTGTGAAAATGGAGGCATTCAAATAACTTTTTTTTTTTTTTCACAACATATTTTTCGCTAGGACACGTGCTTGCTGGTACATGTGTTTTTAAATTTGAAATGAATTTGGTGCAAATAGTAACTGAGGATAGCAGGGCGTTCACTTGCTCTGCAAAGGTTCCCAGATTCAAGGAATAGGCAGAAGATCCAGATATCTGTGGGTACAATGTGGGATTACTTTTTAGTCTTTGCTTCAAGCCACCTGATCTGGCACATTGCTCTGGGGCCTGAGAGTATTTTGCAGCCTCTAGCCTTGAAAGAAACTGGTGTCCTAACAGACTAAGTGCTAGATACACAGAATCATCTGTTTTCGAACACTACAACCTCTACATTTTATGTGGAGACATATGAAATAAGATATAACAATTCTGAAATTGAACATCATCCCGTTTGCTTAATAAGTTATTAACAGACAGCTATAAATAAAAGCAAATATTGGGTGATATGAATGTGAAGTTTTCTAGTTTAGTTCTATATAAAGAGGCAAATTTTGTGATGTGCTGGAAGGGTTGCCAGTAGTTATCTTCTGAGATCCCATATAGCTGAAGTAGTGGATTGAAATGAATTCCTGATATTGTAGAAAATGACATGCATTGAATTTCATTACTAGCATGTTACCTCTTGTTTCATGGTTTTTGAACATTTGCGTGAAGTTAAGAAAAGAAAACTTACAGAAAGCTGGATCACCCTGCATTAGTATTCAGATACTAATTCATGGGCATTTGTGCTATAATCATATCTGCCATAATATAATGTCTTGCATATCATATAATAATTTCTGCCCTACTGAAAAGGTCTTATAAGTGTTCATGTAATGTACAAAGCAGCTGGAACTTTTATGGTGATGTGTAAACACTGCTTAAAAAACTGCAGAAGAGGAGTCCCACTGTGAATTGTTTAATGTCCAGGTTATGAATAAATCTGAATTGCTAGCAAAAAATGGAAGAAATCTCCAAGTAAATTGTAGCAAGGCAGTGATATGACGACTTCATAAATCTGTAATAGGTGAGATTGGGTTGAAGATCTTAGGCACGTGCCAGGTACTGTATTGTACATCCTGTGGCAGTTTTGTTGGAAGAAATTAGGGACTCCTCTACCTGGTGTCACAAGATCCAAGAATGGAAAATTGTACCAAATATATCAAATCAGATTTTCAGCTGTTGCTTTCTGTACCATCCCACTGCCTCAATGAAACAGTAATTCCAAAGCCATATGGTAAGAATGAAGTCATCACTACAGTGTTCTGAATGTAGATTTCCATACTCTTTAAAAAACAGGGAACTTCAGATTGGTCCATGGATGCTTCTGTTTGTCCTTAATATCTCTTGACTTTGGTGAATAATGGTTCTTCAACAAACAGGTTCAGATGAAAGCCAAAATATCACAACTGCAAGGGTGAAAAGTGAGATACGGTGACAGAAGGGAATTGTAGCTGGATGCAGCAGAGAACAGAGTATGCTTATAGTGGGTACTCAGGTTTTGGTACTTGGAGTTATGTGGAGCAAGCATAGCTGCATAATTACTTCAGTGCAGCACCAGCATGCTGTGAACACAACTGACCAGGCATTAAGAAACCTCTGCCTAGTAAGGATGACTGAAACATTTGGTCAAAAATTAACCAATCCCACATGTTTTTAATGAAAGGAAAAACACTTTCTTCCAGGCTGCTTGGCATCTGTGCACAACTGGATTTTCCTGTGCAGCAGTCTGCCGACAGAAAAAATAAAAGGAGGGAGGGAGGACACTAAAGCAAAGCAGTTTCCTTTTGTTTAATTTCTCTGCTCTTTAATCTCTGCAGCAGCTCATGTAGGTGTTAAGAGGACTGGCAAAGGCCTTTGGTGCATCCTGCCTACTGACACACGTTTGTCCTTCAGTACCAATGCCAGGCAACTATAAACGGCTGTAAAGTTCTTTTAGTTCATAAAAATTTCCAGAAATATTTGCTTCAGTATAGCTTTTCCGTTTAAATGCTGCACAGACAGCAGGCTAGGTATGTGAAATCCATGGCTACAGAAGTATGTTTTAAAGTCTCTAGGCTGCAAGTTTTTTACCCTTGCCAAGAAGAGAGGAAAATTTTTATAAACTGGAAAACAGAAATGAAAGGTGGTCAGGGACAAAACATGAGATAGGAAAAGAGAAGCTATAGAAATACAGGCAGAAAAAGGAACATATTTTATATTAATAATGCAACTTTTGAATCAGTTGTTAATGTCATTCAGACCTTAAAAAATAGACATGACAAAACTGGAGGCTAATACAGGGATATTAGCAAGTTCAGTGAAGCAAATTTTTAAACTTAGTGCTTGGCAGAAGTTATTCACTGATATGGTACACATGATAGTGATTTATGAATAACTATTATATTTTTTGTAATAGATACTATTGTAGATCCATAGAATACTATGTGAAAGGCACAGTAGAGGTATAGAAAAATACACAGTCCCTGACCCTGACAGCTTTGAACCTAAATAAGTTTAACAACCTTATTTAACTACAGGGATGCATGGATATTAGTGGAAAATGAAAGCAGAAGTTATAGTATCTATGATAATGCTAAATAATTTTTGCAAAACATTCTTAAGCTGATAAATTCATCACTCCAAGTTTCATAGTGTAAGACAAAAAAATGTGTGTACTGCACCATCCAAATGCTGTTCATCCAAACACTGTCTCAGCAATGTCTGCTTGTCTTAAACAATTATGAGTTCTCTGTTGTGTGGATCTACTCTGCTTTCCTCTTCCCTCTTCCCTGCATAACGTGGAATGTGGTTTTTGCGACTTAAAATATTTTCATCTGAGTAATTTGATCACATGTCCTGTGAACATGATTCAGGATATTTACTATACATGTAACAATGATAGCTTTAGTATAAAGTCTACATTAAACATTTAAAACCTTTCTCGTGAATATAAAGAAGCTGGCAGCAATTTAAGAGGATACTTTTTCTTAAAAAGGCATTTGTCAAAAGTGATCAAACTAAGTTCTGCAACGTATACTGAAGAGATTGCACTAGTTCCACTGACTAAGTGGAAAGGTCATGCCAAGTTGTATAAAAATTAGTACCCTTTTTTGTGTAGATTTAAGTCTTAAAATATTAACAAGCTAATTAATAACAAAAATATCCTCTATAGTGATTAAGGATTCTACCAGCTATTAAGCAGATTACTGGTAAAAATGCTTAATCAACGATGTGAAAGAAAAACGTGTAGTTGTTTTTATGGTGTTAATGTTTAGCAGAAAAAATATAGTCATTAACTGTTAAACATAGAATTAGCCAATGTAATTCAAAGGTTTGGTCACAACTGATGGTCTTGCTTAGCTGATTATAATGAATATGAAGGAATATATTATTTTTTAATATAGACAAACCTTTAGTTCAGCATCGATGGAACAAATAACAATGTCACAGATACCATTTCAATAAATGGTGTCACAGCTGTCAAGCAGTGTCAGAACAGAGACCAGGGATCAAAGGAGTGGGAGGCAGCAGAAAGAGCCAAGTACCTGGTCTGAGTAGCAGTGAAAACTCTGCACTCCATCTGATACAGTGATTCAAGAACATTCAAACTATGACTTGTAATAAAGGGAGAGAAGCTTCTCTCACAGAAGAGAGAAGAGTTCTCTCTGTGTACTCTTGATTCTTATTACAAGGTATTAAAATCATTAAATATAAGGTATCAACACATTTATGAACGCTCTAAATACAAATGGAGAAACATCCCATTTTGTCTTGCAGAAGAATGAAAAACAGCTCTCCAGAGTGGTCCAGTGGCTTGCTTCATTTGTTTCACACTTCAGCTCAATTTTCAGCTGTGGGCTTGAGAAAGGAGGTATGTGAGTGTTCATCTGTGTGTTTTCATAATGAGTAAGCTCAGTGCTATTTCACACAGATGTTTCTGTACTGTGATATGTGTGGAAAGTTGAAAAGATTCACTTGGTTTCAAAGATCATCAGCTTCAGATCAGGAGCCCGCTAGCTGGAGCATTAACCTGCTGTAACACCACTAGTTCTTCTTGGGGGCATTTTTCTTACAATCAGATTTTGGTGAATAAAGTACTTTCTTGGGTGTCTTGCACTTTAGTACCTAGAAAACAAGCTTTGCATATGTTAAAGAAAAAATTAGAGATTAAATAGGAAGAAAGCAGTGCAGGAAGAGCCAGGAAATCCTGTGCAGATTTCAGCAGTTCACTGTACTGGAAAATGTCTTGTTTAGTAAAGACAATGATGAATTCAATGATGAAACAAGGTGAACTTGCATCTGGAGAGAAAGAGAATACACTAGAGCATATAAACTCTAGTCTAATATATACTCAATGCAATATATGTTTTTTGTGTAAATTTCATATAATTTATAGAATAAAACCCCTCCTTAGAATGAGATAGGTATTACAAATAGACTTAAAACTGTTTTCTTATATCTCTTGTACTTTAGGTGATTTTAATTCATTAAAATCTCATCAATAAGAAAGAAATCTCACTTTGCTCGGTTTTACTATAATATGGTGAAAGGCAAGGCCTGGAGTGGTAAATACAGGCTGGGTTTTAGGGTTGAAGCTGTGGTAACCTGTCTCCATCTCCCCAAATCCATCTGAATGGGTTAGGACACAGATGTTGCATGGCTTTCTTTAAACTTACACAGTGATCCAAATGTAGATCCACCTGAGCATTTTAACCACCCAGGGGTGGTTGGGCCCTGGCTCTCCAGTTACTGTGGAGTCTTAGGAGCAAGGTACAGGATTACCTACAAGTATACTTTTATTCAGGGAATTTTTATATGCTAATGTTGAACAATTATGTGATCAGTGTCCTAGTTCTTTCAGCCCGACTCTTGGTTCTGCATTAAGTATAGCCAAAATGTATTGTATGTTTTTTTCTCCAAGTAAAACCATGCTTTTTTCTCACTTCTGATAGCTTTTAAAAACCTTGATTTCATAAGAGAGAAAATATTTCTGTGAAGTTGGAGAACCTACTTTTCAAGTAGAAGGATCTTTATGAAGCTGTATTGACTTAAAACTGATCTAGCTTTAAAGTATCCTGTTTTATAACAAATGCCAGTTTTTAACTGTACCAATAGCAAAGGCGTAAATACTCCATGCCTGAAATTGCTTCTGTAGTATACAGTTACTGGGAGAAATGTTCTTTTTAATGGTCTTATTATCTACCTTTTCCGATATGATTTCCAGATCCTGAAATACTCGGGTTTAAAGAGCAGTGACTTTGAGGTCCTCACATTGTAGGTTTCCAAATAAATCAAAATTTTTCACAGCCTGTTTTGTTCTTTCTACTTTTCAGATTTTAACATTACCCAAATAGACATTTTTTTCAGGGTAGTTTCATGGGGCAAGAGAGAATAAAGTATTATAATATCTCAGTGTGAATGTTTTGGTTATCCAAATCTCTAAGTTTCAAAGCTGCTGGAAAAATTTAGATATGGAAATCCTCTATAGTTGTCCTGTGGATTTAATGCTGCTCCCAATGACGTAAGTACTGGTCCTGTTCCAAATATCAGTGTGAGTGCTCAAGCCGGTACATTGAGAATTACCCCAGACTGTGGAGCCCAAGACCTTTGTTCGCCCACATTAACAAGGGGATCTCAGCATGAGGGAGAGGCAGGCTCTGTGAAAAGAAAAGGATGAGATATTTGACCCTAGAAGAAGGAGGAGGACAAAAGTAAGGATGTTAAGCATAAAAGAGCACAAAAAGAAGGGCAATGGGGAGAATTAACCTAGTTCATCAGTTGTTTTGCTTATGTGCAAACACATGGGTGCAGATGGGAACTTTTCTGGAGTTAGCATGAAAACTAACTCCAGCACAGGGCTCCATCGAGCATGTCCCTCAGCTGGCTCACTTGCTTCTGTGTGAGCCAAACCACTGAAGTGTAGATGAGGGAAAGAGATGGAGATGCCAAATATCGGGGTGCAGCTGTCTGAGTTTTCCATATAAAAATCAGCAAAGTGGAGATCTACATATTTTGTAAAACTCAAGCCAGTTTCCAAAAGAAGGTCATAGAATTAAAACAACCTCCTCACCTCCCCCCCAGAGAATTTACAAATAGTGACTGAATTGGGCTTAAAAGCCCAAAGAACCTGCTTTCATACCTGACAGATGACAAGCCCAGCATTTTGGCTGATCTGGGGAAAATCAGGCCCTCTCACCTCACCAACAGTGGAGAGTATAGGCCATGCTCTTTAACTGTATTTCTTAGTTATCTAAATAAGGATAACTAAGCCTAGAAATCTCTTAATGAGGATGTTTGGGGTTTTTTTACTTCTTGGGACTTAGTAGTTTTGCAATTATTTAAATAACTTCATGACATCTCTTCATGTTTTTTCTCTTTCCTAGCTGACATTTGTCATTTCCTATTACATTCAAAAGTATTGCTGTCTTGAATTCTTTGACTTTCTGCTTTTCTTGCTTCATAGCAATCCTTTCTCCACTCCCATTCTGAGTCTTATCCAATAGCTGTTGATGTTAATAGAGAAGAATTCCATCCAAATAACCAGATTTATGGCAAGCTTGTTCTCTGGTGTATTAAATAACAGCAGTTAGGAGGCATATGAGTGGAGCACAACTATGAGACCACGGGAGATTTCTGGCTTTTCCAGACGTCCTGTGACCCTGGGCAAATCACTTGAAAGCCTGGTACCCTGAGCTCCTGCAGCTCTCATGCTAATGATGAGACTCATGAATATAAAGCACTTAAGATCTTAAGAATCAAAAAAGGGTTGTACAACTTGTGAGCAATATCATTCCTCCTGAGGATAGCCACATGGCATGGCCTAGGAAACTGGGAGTTTCTCAACTCAACTCTCAACTCTCAACAAAAATAGACCACAAAAGTATTTAAAAAAATTGATGCACTCTCTTGCTTTTTATATTTCACTATGCATTTTTTATTTCTTAAATTATATTATGGAGTTGTACATTATTCATTTTTATATGTCATTTTACAATACTAGCTGAAGTCCAAGTTGGTGGCCTTCCAAAAATTCAAGAGCCTCTGCTCTAAAGGAAAGCAGTGTGATATCATTGAGGGGTAATTCTGACAGATGTTCCAGCAAAGCATCAGATAAGTGATTAGGGTGAATGGGAAGACAAGAGAAACTTTATTAGTGGTTTAGAGGCAACTTATACAGCAACTTCATTGAAGAAATGTAGGAGTTACCCTTTTACCTATGGAAGCGATGATGGTATAGAACACCACACATTAGAGCTGCACAGACCTCCCCAAGGTAGCTCTGAAGCTGGAATGAGTTGATCCCTGGATCAATCCACTTTTCAATCTGCTAGAGCTCTCATGTAAAAATCCTTGTTTTCCCCATCAGAATGAACTCAATCCAATGAGAAAGCCTCTTGTGGACTTTCGGGTTGTTCAAAGCAAGGGGCTATTCTATAATGACATTATCAGAAGGTACAAAAGAAAAAAGCAAGACTGAGAAGAAAATGCCCAAATCCATTTGCTGCTCAAGAGATTTTCCAAAAGGATTCCTTGGTATAGGAAAAATAGGTAAAGTGAGAAGTGAGTCTCAGTAGGACAGTAAAGTTCTTTTTATTTTCTTACCCTCTTTTTTTTTTCTCCCACAATACTTTTTTTTCTGTAAGAGTGTAAAGTAAAGCCAAAAGTCTCTAAGGTATCTTTTCAACATCCTTCCAATCTGTAATGATGGCTTCAATTGCCAAAATATTTAAAAGGCCTCTGAAAGTCAGACAGTGCAGATATAAAAACCTTTCTCAAGCCTGTAGAACTCCATTGTAGTATTTTTATAGAAACCTTTAGAATAGGACCGTAAAAAAAAAAAAAAAAAAAAGGAAGGGATGAAAACTTGGTTCTCTTTCTGCTAAATAATTCCTTTCAGTGAGTCCATTGCAAGTTGCATTTAAAACTATTTTGGCACCTGCTCATAGCATTTATCTATTTTTCCTTCAAGTTTCTTCTGTCAGATGAAACAAGACTTTCTGGTGGCTGACACTGTACTTGATTCACTAGCCTGTGTTAATGCAGACCCCAAATTTTTGATGACACTTCTTCCTTCCTCAGCTTTTCAGTGCATCTAGTTGAATATTTTTTGAGTCTTTCAGTTTCAAGCTGTACTACAAGAATAGAATCATAGAATCTGCCAAGTTGCAAGGGAGCTGCCAGGATCATCAACTCCTGTCCCTGTGTAGGGCACCCCAAGAATCCCCCCATGTGCCTGAGAGGGTGGTCGGAACACTTCTTGAACTCAGGCAGGCTTGGTGCCATAACTAATGCCCTGTGGAGCCTGTTCCACTGCTCAGCTGCCCTCTGGGTGAAAAAAAAATTCCATATATCTAACCTAAACTTCCCTGAGCACATCTTCCTACCATTCCCTCAGGTCCTGTCATCAGCCATCAGAGGGGTCAGTGCCTGCTCTTCCTCCTGCCCTAGTGAGGAAACAGTAAGCTGCAATGAGGTCTCTTCTCAGCCTCCTCTTCTCCAGGCTGAAGAGACTAAGTGCCTTTAGCCTCTCCTCACATGGCTTTCCCTCTAAACCCTTCACCAGCCTCATAGCCCTCCTCTGGACACTCTCTAGTAACTCCGAGTCCTTTCTGTGCTGTGGTGCCCAGCACTGCAGGCAGTGCTCAAGGTGGGGCTACACCAGTGCATGGCAAAGTGGGACAGTCCCCTCCCTCAACTCTCCAGCACGCTGTGCTTGATGCACCCCGGGACTCCGTTGCCCCTCCTGGCTGCCAGAGCACACTGTTGGCTCATGCTCAACTTGCTGTCAACCAGAATCCCCAGATCCCTTTCTTCAGGGCTGCTCTCCAGCCTCTTGCTCCCCAGGGTGTATGAATATGCAGGGTTACCGTGTCCCAGGTGCAAGATCTGGCACTTCTCCTTGTTAAACTTCATACCACTGGCAATTGCCCAGCACTCTGATCTCTCTATATCCCTCTGCAGGGCCTCTCTGCCCTCGGGAGTGTCAACCACTCCCCCTAATTTGGTGTCATCTGCAAATTTAATTAGTAATCCTTCAAGTTCTGCATCTAAACCATTTATGAATATATTAAAAGAACTGGCCCTGAAATTAATCCCCATGGTACCCTGCTAGTGACTGGTTGCCAGCCTGATGGGACCCCATTTAGTATCACCCTTTGAGCTTGCCCCATAAGCTAGTTGGTTACCCATCACATTATGTGCTTGTCCAGCTGGATGCTGGACATTTTATTTAGAAGGATATAGAGACAATATCAGAGATCTTTCTGAAATCCGGAAATATTACATCAATTGGCTTCCAGTGGTCAGCTAGGTGGGTTACCTTTCCTAGAAAGAAATCAAGTTAGTTAAGCAATACCTTCCCCTAACAAACCCATGTTGTCTGGGACCAATGTCTGTGTTGGTTTTAAGGTGTTTTTCTATAGCTCCCAGAACAATCTTTTCCATAAATCTTACCAGGCACTGGGGTGAGACTAATGGCCTGTGGTTACCAGGGTCATCCCTCCTGCACTTCTTGTTCTGAGACAACATTTGCCAAATTCCAGTCAACTGGTACCTCTCTAGATCCCCAGGAGCACTGAGAAATCAGTGAAAGAGGTTTTGCTATGACCTCCACCAGCTCTTTAAGTACCCTTGGATGAATCCCATCAGGCCCCATCAACTTATAAGGATCCCGCTGGAGCAGCAAATCCCAAAAATCTATGGATAGAGGAGTGAAGGCAGCATAGGGTTACTGATTTCCTTTTAGGTCAAGCAGGTTTGGAGACACCTGTTTGGTAAAGAGGGTAAGAACAGCAATAAGCCAGTGCACTATCTGGAAAAGTACAGTGTGTTGCTCTTATTGCTTGCCTCCTTGCCAAGAGGGGGAATGTCAGTGCTACTCACCTGCTCTGGTTTGTGTGCACATCTCAGCCATGCCTTGGCTACATGGGGGAATGACACTTTTCTCCCTTTTCTTCAATTTCTAGTGGGAAAAAAAATTCAGACCTCTGGGCCAGTGGCTTACTGCTTTCCAGCAGGCCCCTGGGCTTGAATGGTCAGAAGACATGATCTATCCTGAGGCATTCACCTGACCCACAATTTAGACAAAGACCATAAGGTTAATGCCAACTGATCTCTCAGGGAGAGAAGACCAGAAATACCTTTCCTATCCCTCTTGCCCCTTAGGTGACCTCCCTATGGACTGTGCTCTTCACCTTCTTCACTGGGCTGACCCCAGCAAGGGGGAAGAATAAGAGCTTGAACGTGATGAAAGTGAGAAATTGGAAGCCACTGAAGATGGGGATGACTGTAATGCTAAAAATAATGCTAAAAATATAGTAATGTAATGCTAAAAATATAGTCTTTACTTCTGGGTTGTTTCTGTTAAAGTCCAGCATATGCTTTTGTCAGCCTCTTTAGAGGTTGGTTTGTTTGGTTTGTTTTCTTTAATATGCCTATGTCCTGTAGGAATTTTTGTATTGAAACTTACTTTGTTTGTCTTACTTTTTTTTTCTTTAAAAATTATCTTGGTATAAAAGCAGTGGAAGTGCCACTTTTGCCAAAGGATTAAAAGAAATTAAAACTAGCTCCACTTTGTTAAAACTGATCCCTTCAAAGACTTTCAAAGGAGGTATCAAAGCATGATAGAATGCTTTGGTTAGACACATCATGATAGCAAAAAAGAGAGATATTATTGTTTTCATGTGGTTGTTAAAAAATTCAAGAAAAGAGCAGTGATCCTGAACATTAGAGTATAAATACAATACTATGCAATTAAAGCTGTTTTGGAATGTCACCTTTTACTGTAATGTCTGTTTTCTGACATTTTAGTATTCCATGGAGTGTAATGTTAACTAGACTGGACATTTCCATTAGCTGTTCTATAGAAAATAGTAGAACTATTCTTAGGAAAATAGCAGAAGTATTCTTATTCAATAAACTCATATTTAATAGCCAAAATCTCACAGAGATATACATGGTAAATGGAGTTAAGGAGATACAGCAGGTCTGCAAAGAAAATGCTCTAAAGGCATAAACACAAACTGTCAAAACATGAAGGGAGGGTAAAATGTTTAAGGAAGTTCTGTTTATAGGTTTAACAATTCACTTACATCTAACTCTAAAAGGAAGCACGTGGGGGGCTGGACTAGATGACCTTTACATGTCTCTCCCAAGCCATACTATTCTGTGATTCTGTATGGTGGAAATTAGGACTGGATATAAATTAATAGCACAAGCCTAAGTGCAAAAGCCAGTATACTTGGCTAGGGACAGCAAAATAACAAGAAGACATTCCATAATAAGTTAGTATTATTAATATTGTATTATACATTAGCTTTTTTATGTTATACATTAATATTAATTTATATGTGTATTGATTAGCAATAAGAACTGCACAATTTCTGGTTTTCTGTTCATTAGAGAGGAGGACAGCTAGCAAAAGAGGTTGATACTAAGAAGATTCAAGTGTTTTCTTCATCTTTTATGATTTAAAGTATCAGCTTGTAAATAATCCAGTGCTGCCTAAGGCTCCAGTCTGAAACAAACTTGAAACAAATTAGAGAATCCTTAGGTGAACAAAACTTATTCATGGGTTCTTAAATATCTTGCTGAAATAGCTGAAAAAGCCCCTAGTAATAATATTTTAGAATCTGTGGAGATCAAGTTTAATACTGGAATATGTAAAAACAGCAAATAGAGCAGTTATCTTGGAAAGAGATAGAAGTTCCGGTTGAGCTAAAGTGTTCTTGCACAAATAGATAATTAAAGAAACCACCTGCAGGCATTTGGAAGATAACAAGAGGAGGAGAAATGTGTTTTTTCAGAGAAGGTTCCTATCAAACTTATCAAATTTCCTCCTACATGAAGAAGTGACTCTAGATGAGTTAAGCAAAAGATAACTCTGAGACAATTCAAATCATATTAATGATAAGCATGCTAGGAAGATGTAATCTGGCTGAATCTGTTGTGCTCAGATACAGGACAGATTTGGAACCCAAAGAAAAAGTATCAATATATTGAATGAAATCTTCCACACTGGCATAAATGCCTTGAGTGATGGAGCATAGGACTGTATAATTTAGTTTGCCAAAGATAAGCAGCTGGAAGAGATTTCAGGAATGCCAAAGGACAGGATAAAGATTCAAATAAATTGTTTTATGCTTTAATGTCCAAAGCATGAAAGACTTAAGGAGAGAGGATCTGTAACATCACTGAAGTGAGATTCCAGGAAAAGAAAGGGACTTTAGAGAGGGAGATTTATTTTTCTGACTGAGGTGTAAGCAACTGATATTTGTCCACAAATGTCATGCTCTGCAGCAGAATGGAAACCTCAGATGAAGTTATGAAATACAATACTTCTTGACTTTTCTCGAGAGGATCTGACACTGTCTCCAAGTACTAAGCCTCCAGTTTTCATACCTGCAATCACTACATTCACCTCTTGCTCAGAGCATGGATTCGTGCTCTCAACTTTTGCAGTCCCATTTTTTGGACAAGATGCTGCCTGTTGAATAACTTCATCCTTAATGCTGTAAATTCTGTAAATCTTATCCAGTATTGGATGAAAGCTAAAGGAATGTCTTCTGAAGAATTTCATGCTGAGCTTGTCTGTTCTCTGTAGACAACAGATCCAATGCCCATTTGAGGTCACATTTATGAGAATTCTCATCACATTGATACATTATTGAATTCAAAGGATGCTTCAGCTCACTGCTTCTTATGATCCATCTGCAAGCTGGAAGGAGCCAAGCAGGGACAATTTCCCCTGCATTTGTACAACTCCAAACATGCATTATACTTAGCTAATAATAACTTTAATTACTTAGTATCTGAAACTTGATTTCTAAGGCATTATTTTTTCACTTGATTTATACTTAATGCATTAGAACCTTTTTTTCCTCATATAACCAAAATATAAATCTTGTATCTTTTTTGACTCTGTCTGCCAGATACCTCTATAGCAACAGCTATGCTTATAGCTGCTTATGCCACTGCAGTTCTAATGTTATGGCATGAATATTATGAGCAGAAGATGTTGTTTTCATGAGAAACCTATTTTTGGGAAAAGCATTACCCTCACTGCATAGTAACTTCTGCAAAACAATTTAACACTTTCATTCCACATTGGTTATAGAATTACAATAACAGAAATTATGACAGTGAAATAAGAATCTTAGTGTTGAAGATATGTGTAAATAAAGATGTGGAGGATGCATATTTTTAGTTGCTTCCATATCGCCTCTTAATATCAGACATAATCTTGTTCTTGAAATTAACTTTGTATTTAAAAATTACTCCCTGCTATATGCTTCTATTTTTAGTTCTGAGTATTTAGTATGAATTTATGCATAATTCATACAGAAAGGGGAGAACAAAGTACTTGCAGTTTCAGACCATAGTGGCCAGTGAACATCAGGTTTTTCTGGTGGGGTCCAAAACCAGAGGCAGGTAATGTACAGGATTCAAACTCATTGCAAAGGACTGAAAGTACTTTACCAGCACTTTACCAGCCTCCTCTTGACAAGCTGTACAAGACAGAGGCATAATAACTTCAGTCTTTTTCTTTTATTTATCTGACTAATCTTGGATGGTTTAGATTTCATTCCCCTGCTTTTTATTTCAAAGATTGATTGAAAGATTGAAAAGATTAGGGAATAAATCTTGACCTGAGATAAAACAAAAGATGATTTATACTGTTGTATAAGTCTTTTTTTTTTTCATAGCTCTGATTTTAACATTTTTTCCTGATGTTCTGACTAGCAAAATGCCACTACCAGTTTGAGGAGAGACAAACTCATTCCATTATGACACAGCAGCTATGACAACCTCTTTTATTGCTGCTTAATGGTGTGTTCAGGAATGTCAAAACAGCTTGCAAATATTTCTGGTTTTTCTGTTTCAGAGATGTGAAAACAGGAGCTTCAATGGTATTGAGCTATTATTTAGAACAGCTTAATACTTTGGGAGCATTTCTTGGCATCAATGTGCTTGCCCATATTCCTAGTGATAAATTGTCCACTAGCCTTTGAAAAGTCAGTTTAAAACTCTATAATATAATAAAGTAAGCTATGCCCAATAAAACAGAGGTGCCAATTAATTGCATGTGGAGATTAAATACTTGGTGGTGACTATTAAAATTTTGATTTCTCATTCACAAAAACCAGAGAATAGCCCAGCCCATCATGCTCTGTGGTTGCCATTTCAAATGCCTGTGTATGATTTTCCACTTTAATATGAAATAGCTTCTGAATAATTTTTTGAAAGTGTCCCAAATAATAAAAATCACCATAATAAATGACACATTTATCAGCACATTTCAGCAGTCGGAGGAAGGAATTTGCTGGACACAATAGATTAAATTTGTTTCTGGAAACACAGTTTAAAAAGATTAGGCAAAACTATTAGCTGCTCTTTCAAACATATAGTTCAGGAAAAATGTAATAAATCATGGGATCATAGGAAAATTCATGTTGGAAGGGAACTCAGGAGGTCTCTATCCCAACCTCAAAGCAAGGTCAGCTCTGAGGTCAGACCAGATTGCTGAGGGCTTTGAGCAATCCCAGTCATGGTTTAACACCCCCCCCAGGATGCTCCAGTGCCTGATTGCCATCCGAAGGGCAAATCTGGAGGTCTGAACATCACCTCCAGCTTATGCCCAGAGTCTCTCCTTCACCCACCAGGCACAGCTGTGAGGAGCCTGGCTCCCTGTATTTTGACGGCCTCGTGGGCACTGCTGGGGCTGCTTTTAGGTTCTCCCAAAGCCATCTCTTCCCCAGACTGAACCAGCCCAGATCCTTCAGCCTCTCCTCAAGGACAAGTGTTTCTTTTTTAACTATCTCAGTGGCTCTCAACTTGAATTTCTTCCACTTTGCCAGTGGCTTCCTTGTGCTGAGGACCCCTAAACTGGATCTCAGTAATACATCTCAAACTCAAAAAATTATTTCTGTCTTTATCTTCCCTGCTGTAGAAGAGCAGCCCATGAGGTCACCATCTGAAAATTTTGTAATGTGAAGCAGGTCTTAGGTAGGGTACCACGAGCTTTGATTCTAGGTCTAGAGTAAAGATTTCCTTTATTCCCACACCGATGTTTCTTTTCCAGTTGCTTCACTCACAGTTTTTCCCCACAAACCTGTATGATAAAATCAGTTCAGATTTCTCTCTAGCAGAGTGTAACTGCAAAAGTCCACTTTCAGTTTTCCTTTCATTAACCCACACCTCTGATCCACATGTAAGTCTTGCTTTGCACCAACCAGCCTTGAGAACAGGAGATACAGCAGTAACCAAACAATGTAGCTTTGCTTCCTCAGCACCTTCAGGGAAATGGAACCTTTATTCTGTTGCCAAATCTCAGCATTCAGTATCCAGATGCTGGCCTGACTTCTGCTGTCTTTACAGGTAGTAGAGAGTAAAAGGAAAGAAAATTAGTTTGAACTACTTGAGGATGTTCAGACAAATTCAGATATAACACTATCATGACTGTTTCAAAATAAAAGCAGTCAAAATCTGCAGTCTTTTTGGGTGCTGTGCTTCCAAAAGAGGCTAATTTCAGAGTCATCACTCTTTCAATGTCAGAAAAGATTACCCATGTATGGTTGC
This sequence comes from Heliangelus exortis, assembly GCF_036169615.1. Classification (NCBI taxonomy): domain Eukaryota; kingdom Metazoa; phylum Chordata; class Aves; order Apodiformes; family Trochilidae; genus Heliangelus; species Heliangelus exortis. The sequence continues at coordinate 137,554,520 of NC_092423.1, read as the reverse complement.
TAATTACATTGGCTAACAACATGCGATTGGGCATGCTGAGTTTCTGTACCTGGATAGGCCAAACCTGTCCCCAACCTGCTGAAGTGACTTGGCACCTGCCACCTGGACTTGCTTTCCCCATCCCATGTGAAGAGAGGAGATGCATCTTCAGAAAGCTGTAGAAGTGAGGATAGGTACCAAACTCTCACCAGCAAAAGTCAGGCAGTTTGCAATGGTCAATGTGGGGAAGGGAGCAGGGCAAAGAAAACCTCCCTGAAATCAATGGGCCCTACCTGTGAGGTGAGGGACTGGGGACATCATGAGGCTCTATCTAAATTTGCCCTGTGGAGTAGCAAAAGGTCCTTGAGAAGGGCTAATTTTACTAAGTGGAGGTAAAGGCAATACAATGTAGTCTACTGATTTTGTTGCTGTCTTTTGGAGCTGTGGATTTTGTTGTTGTCTTTTGGAGCATTATTGTCTGCTGTTTGGGCCTCCTGAGTAGCCATGAGGCAGAAAAGCTGACTGGAAACAGTGCAACACTGGTCTGAGGGGTGAGAAGCCATCAGTCCTCTGAAGGCTACACAACATGAACCTTTTCACATCCTTCCATGACTACCACCATTGATATTTTGTCACTTGCTATTTTTTAAAGCAAACTAGAAGAAGCAGCTCTATGTGGGAAGCTCTGTGCATGTCCTGTTAATTTTTTCATCTGGTCATGCTGCCAGCCCACTGTCCATAGCTCTGCAGTAGTTTTCTTGACCTCCACAAGGATGGGTTAAGCCTGCAAGATTTTCATGACTGTGAGCCATGTATTGTCACAGAAGTGGAAAAGAAATATTTTGAAAATGGAAAGGGCCATATTATTTTATACTGAGATGCAAATGATGAAAAGCCTCTCATGATAAAGCTTATTATAGTCTTTGCATGAACAGGAAAAGTGGCTCTTATTTTTAAATATCTGTGGAACAACTTCCTACACATGCCGTAAACTGCTAGTTTACAGCTGTTGTGTTTTATTAGTGCTCTGGTATATGTATATTTCCTCCTCACCCTAAAATTGTCTGCAACAAGAGATTTAAATCTGAACCATCCATACAGTTTTTCAGAGGATTCTGAGCTTGGATTTCCACACAATTCCCATTTCCATCTGATACTGTGGGCCAGAGAGGGGCTGGGATAAAGAATGTGATGTGCTAAAGAGGAGATTTAGGCCTCCCATCCTAGATATTTAAATAAAAAATATTCAGGATGGATGCACCAGCAACTATTGTATGTGGCTTTTGAACTGTCACTAGAAAATACATTTATTTATTCTTATACTTGTATCTTTCAGGTTCTTATTTTCACATATGATACCAGTTAGCAAGTGACCCCTTTTGTGTGATCCCATGAACCCAGCCAGCCCAGAATCTGTAACTTGTAGAGAAAAGAAGCTTGTTGGGGAGATCATGATAAAAAATGTGTTCTCCTGCAGCTCTGGAGTGAGTCTGCCCTTTGCATGGTCCCAGACTCCTGGTGTGGAGGGAAGGTGAAGCTGCTGCCTCTCTTCCAGCCTGGACACTTTGGCTTCCACATCCTGGAAGGGAAGTGGGGGGGATGGATGTGTGTACCTGGGTCTCAGCCTGGCACAGAATGAAGTAGTGTCCAGGCTGAACATATGGTCATAGAATCACAGGATTGTCAGGGTTGGGAAAGACCTCTAAAATCATCTCATCCAACCATTTACCAACCCCCCTCTCCATCCCCCCCCCCCCCCCCCCAAAAAGGAAATATATATATATATATGGAAAGACAGAATCATTTTTTCTGTATAAAAACTCAGAGGGAAAAGGAGAAAATGCTACTTCTTCAACTTCTTCTTCTGCTCAGCCTTGGACACACACCTACAACTTCAACCTTCAGCTACAGCAATGGGACCACCTCAGCAGAAAAGCCAAGATCTCCTACCCCCACCCCCACAGCAAGTGGTGGAGATTCCCTGTGCTGGGCAGCCAGCAGTGGCTTTCTTCAGAGGGTGAAAAAAATCTAATTACTCCATTTCTTCTCTTAATGACTCTTTCTCAGAGTGACTCATTTATGTAAAAACCTCCTTGTACAAACCTCTCTTTAAAGGTGGTGTTATTTCTCTTTTTTTCCCTTTTCCCTGAAATGAATCCCTGTAATTTACTTACATCATAAAACCTGCTATTTTTTCAAAATCCTGCAATGTATATGAGTAGTGGCTAATATATATCTTTGCAACAAAATATAAAATAATAGTTACGGACTGCCACTGCCCACTGCCACTGCCACCATGCCCACTAGATTGTCCTGAAGTGTCTCATCTACAGTTTATAAATACCTCCAGGGATGGAGACTCCACCACCTCCCTGGACAGCCCATTCCAGCACCTGACAACCCTCTCAGTAAAGAATTATGCCCAATATCCAGTCTAAACCTCCCCTGGAGCAACTTCAGGCCATTTCCTCTTGTCCTTTCATTATTCATTGGGAGAAGATGCCAGGACCCACCCCCCTACAACCTCCTATAAGGTAGTCACAGAGAGCAGTAAGATCTCCTCCTAGCCTCCACTTCTTAAACAATCCCAAGAAGTGAGATCTTCTAAACAATCCCAAGAATCTCAAGCAAGAGTCCTGAAAAAGACACAATCTAGGAGCAGGAAGCCTTGACACCTGAGTTGAGGTGATGTGTATGGAGTTAGGAAGCAAGGTTACGTGATGGACTGAATAAAATAATGTTCAGTGTCTCTTGGATATGGCTGCAGGCTCATCACAGCTCTCATCAAGATTTTGGTACAGTAGGAGCCTATCCTGAGCCCAAAGTGGACCCTTTACTAAATTTAGTCTTGAGTCAGATTAGAACACCACATCCTTGACCCTGCTCCATACACCTGGATTTGATGGGGACAGTTCCCAAATGAGATAACAAAGGGACTGTGAAACAAAAATGTCAGTCCTTCTTGGGAAATAAATGCCTAACAATATATAACAAGTTAGTGTTATTTTAAACTCAATAGTCCTTGATGGATTTGCCTTTTTTAGGTTAAGAAGTCAACACAGGTGTTTCCCAATTCCCTTTACCTTATTGAAGTGCTTTGGGGATTCCATAGAAGCTCAGGAGTACTGTGTTCCCAGTCAGTAGTTAAATATTGCTTTGGTTCTAATTTTATATTCTTCCCTACTCTATACTCTACCAGCAGGAAAATTTACCCCCCACCCAAAATTGCAACCAGCAGAAACATAAGTAAAAGGACTTACTGTCCAGTAAGCACCTTGCCAATTTCCTTTTATTTTTTTATTTTTTTTTAAATTAAATAATTATATGCTATAGACTGGCACTCACTTTGGACATGTTTTCCCACCCCTGCTGTACCATCTCTGAAAACTGCTTTTGTTTGGATATTCTTATTATCTGCTAGAGACTGATAGGAATGTGGAGTCACTTGCTGAGAAAGGGAAACATGGTTCTCATTCAGAAGGAATGCAGCTTCATCCACGCAGTTTACAGCACAGTTGTATTTGGAGTCAGGATTTTGTGGCAGTAAAAATCATTGTGATTTATAGGAAAATGTCACTCTGGCTGTCTCCTCTATAAAAGCTTTTTACTACTCTTGTTGAATATAAATCAGAATTATAGAGCCAACAAAATGATGGTTTTGGCAAAATGTTGTGAAGAAAAAAAAATAAACGGGTTTGAATTGTCTTGGCTTTATTCTTCTGAGAGATATTACTGGAATTTATTGCCTTGCCAAGATCAATATTCTTGTCCTTAAAAATAGGTGTGTATAACTGTATGTCTAAACTCATAATCAAATTAATTTAAGGATGTTCACTATGAAGTTTAACTTCAAACAATAATACTAGATAACTGCTTTAAATGAAGCTGAGTTTCAAAATTTCACTCAGGTCATATTTGTAGCATGAGCCTTCAAACTCTTAGGGGTTTTTGCCTCTGTCTAGGGGGAAATGTGATGGTTGTCAGTATGTGCAACTCAAGGTGAGAGAACTTCATCCAGGAATTTAAGTAGAAGATGGACTTCTCCTTTCACACTGCCCATAAGTTTCATTTCTAAAGAAAAAATAGGTGACAAGAAATAAATGATCAATGGATTAATTTGTTTGTTACAGATCAGTGTTTCTGCCCCTGAAGTAAAGCCACTATGGAAATGGATAAATGTTTGGGGAAAGTGACAGAGGCCAGGAAAAGCAAAGAGGAGTGATGAGAGTTTGGGCTAGTACTGCATCACCTACTTCAAAGCCCTGGTGTTAGCCAGGGGTCGCCAGCCTGTGACATTTTAGCACAGTTACTGGGTGTGGAGTCACTGGGGTTGTCTGAATCTGGCTGTGGACAGACTCAGTCTCTGGGGATTGCAGGGACAATATCTTCATCTTGCCATGGGATCCAAGCAAAGAAAGCCCCAGGTCAAGCCTCTTCCTTAGGGGAGCAGAAGGATTCATGGAGACCCAGGAACACCTCTCACTGTCAATTGTTCCTTGAGTCCTCTAGGGAAAGTGGGTCTCAACCAAATGAGGATAGAGGGGCAAAAGGTTAACTTCCCCTTTATCTGTTCTCCCAACACTTAGGCATGATGTAAATAATATCTGGAGAAATCTGTGCTCATAATATAAAGGATTCTGGGTTAGACAGTGATGGTAACACTCCCTTCTGGCCTTCATGAATTTATGAGTTCACAGATCCTTTCACGCACTTAAAAGACCTCTGCTGCTGGTATCTGAGCACCTGTGCATGTCATCTGTTCATAATTAGTTGTACAGCAGCTGGAACAGGCAACACTCTCCTGATGGGTGAATTACTCAGCATATCCAGTTCAGAGTTGTGCCCTGATCTGAGGCACCAGCAGAGATGTACAAACCACAGCAGAGCTTGGGCATGCAATGGGAGGGCACAGAAGGGATTCTGCTGCCCTCTGCAACCACCCTTGTTTCTTAGAAATCCACATCACAGAATATTGAGCAACACTGTACAGGGTTATAGAGGGCAAAATATTCCACCTCTTGCTTCTGCATAAATTTCAATGATGTTCTGAAGAGTAAGACATAAGGATTAGCCCCAGGCTGTGCCTAGCATCATTCCAAGGCTTTGTACTTTGTTGGTAAAGTATACTCTAGACCAAATTAGTTGAAATAGCACTCCACAGGTATCTCACAATGAGAGAATGGAATATTTCCATACCAATTCCTAAACAAAAATGGAGTGTAGGATGATTTAACCAGAATTTCGAACTGGCTTCTCATAAGCCAGAGCTGATATGTATTTGAGAAGCAGAGCATAATATACTTAATATTCAGAAGTGTTAGTATAAGTAGTAATGAGCCCTGATGTACTTTTATTCCATAGTATTTGTTGTGCATGAAATCTCTATGAAGAGCCATTATGGCATCTCTAGAATATCCTGGTCCATTTTGATCACTCTGCTGAGTATTGAGGATTAAGTGATACAGATTCCTGACTTCTGCATTAGAAGTATGTTTTGTAATGTCATATTTCTTCTTAGGTCTTCCAATCTGTGTAATTGAGGTAAAAAGATATACTTTCTTTCTTCAAGGAAACACTGGTAGGATGAAACAGTTAATGTTTATTTAGGATTTTTTAAATGGAAAAGATGAGACAAGCACAAATTGCATTTGTTCTAACCATGCATTTCTTACCTTACACACATAGTGAAAGATTCTTTTGCCTCTATTATCAGAAGATTGCAACAGCCCAGAACATTCAGCAACAGCAATTGCAGATGTTGACTACACCCACATATTTCTTGGAGCTTTTGGTGATAAGTATGCAGTCAGCATACCTACAGGAATAAGCATGTACTGGTTCACTGAGAAAATGAAGATACAGCAAATTAAAACAAGTGCTGATGAATTGTGTTTATCCCCCTCCAGCTATTTGCTGCAATAAATAATAAAAAAAATTGTCAGTGCTTTTACTTCTTCCTCCATAAGACAATAGGCTTTCATTCTTCTTTCTTCTGTCACACCAATGTGTCAAAAGCATCAATGTGGTATCTTTCAAAGTCACTTCAGTGGGATCAGATATTAAAGATCAAAGTGAAAAAGAAATTGGAATGAAAATCACATTGAAAATTGAAGAATACTGAGAAGTTTAGAAGTTAAAACTGTTCAACTCCTGGAGGTTTCTAGTTAGCTACTGCATTTTTCTGAGGACCGCTGTATACCCAGGTTGTTGGCCAGTACTTCTGGCAGGAGAGGAGACAGGAATATGGAAAACTATTATAACGTGGAGAACTATTAGAAGAATTTTTCAGTCTTTTCAAGGACAGGTTCATGCTTAAATTTGCAGTGTGATACATATGATAGATTAGTATGAGCACAAAAATTTTTCAAGTTTTGGTCTGTAAAATTCAATTTTTCACATACAAAGTTTTAAGTCTTCTGGGAAGTGATTTCTTTGGTTTGTAGGAATCTGTATTTCTTAGACTCTGAAATTCAGAATATATGTTTACTTAGTAATTCTTTCCTGGATTTGGGAAGAAAATGTTACTCACCGAAACAGAAAACCCCTGGACAATAACATAAAATGCATCTTTTTGTTTTCTCTCTGTCTTTGCCTCCAAGCCTCCTTAGTGGCAAGAGACAGGTGAAACCAGTAACTAAAATAAACTTTCTGGAACAGTAGTTTTGCAGTCACTGAGACCTTATTCTGCTGATAGGTAGCAAGGTTCTGGGCTCTCGTAGTCAGCTGTAGTGCTGGTCAAGCTTCCTCTGCTCCTGCCTTTCCTTGACTTTTCTGTTTTGGTCACATTGTTACATTCCTTATATTTTAAAACTTCTTCAGGTTGCAGAACCAGTCACTGGCTCAAGTTCATGGTTTCTGTCAGATTGCAGAACCTCTCTTTCTTCCTTCTGAGGATGGAGAGCCCAAGATTAAACCATTTTCAGGAGCAATATCTGACTGAATACAAATGGGATAGGGAAATCAAATGATTTTAGTACAATGGCTACTTTGACTAACAAAAGAAATGTACATATGCAGATAAAATAATAAATGCACAGGTGCCATCACAATTCTTGTTTCTTTGCTATTGGAGAGTGTGCTGGGATTTTGAATTAATACATGCTACAGTCCCTTCCTTTCCCAATGCTGGTTATAAATGGATTTTCTGGTAACATCTATCTTGGTTAAAAAGGTCAGATGAAGGATATTTTAGAAGAGTTCCTCATGCTTACATTAACATCATACCCAAGCTATCCATACCTAAACAAGCCTATAGCCCACTGTGCTTCCAAGAACTACAAATTCTTACATGTTTATATGTATATAGGTACACATTTTTATATATATACGTACATGTTGTACCTATGTACACTGCATTTGATTTAATTTGGATTTATGAGACATAGGATACATAAATAGGGGCTTCAGCAATATATGCAACTTAGCACTGAGTATTAGGGACACATCCTAAGAAAGATTTCCCCACTTATCCTCTTCAGTGGGTGACTTTTCTGTCTACTGTCAGCCATGTGGTATCACTGCAGGAGAAAAGCATAAAGTAAGGGTGCACCAAAGGCTGATGCCCATTACCTTGAATATACCTGAAAACAGAGCAGACAGGGACTGTCCCACTTAAAAGAATCCAATGAATTACCTCAGTAGGAACTCTGAAATACTCCTGAGGGCAAATGAAGCAGATGGGTGTTGATATTGGCCAAAAGCCCAGCCTTATGACTTCTCTTGCACAACTGAATTGGTATAACCAATAGGTCTGTGGCTGCTCACAACCTTAAGTGCTTTGTGTTTAAGGAAATAGTAGAAGAAATAAGGAGAATGTAGACTGTCAAGATTCCTGGTTATAATTTTTAGACTTTTAACAGAATATGGTTTATTAGCAGATGACACCAGTATCTTCCAGCTAATATTGAGGCAGATATGAAGACACAGATGCAATAGGAAACAAGGATTTCTGCACAAAGTCCTAAGAAAGAAATCATTGTGATAATTTTGCTCTGTCCAGGTTTAGAAATGGCTAATGAATATTGGTGAGCACTGTATACTTTTTTGCTTGACCTTTTGGTAGGTCACATAACTGCAGTGCTTTCAGCTGTCCTGGCATTCCATGCAGGAGTGGGTAGGGTACACATATGTTATGCCATTAAAAATAGCCTTATGAGAAAGATATTTTTTTGGGATCTGAACTGAAAGAAAAATACATGGGTTTTGCCACAAGTTGACATAATTTGGCTGTCTTATTAATCTGCATAAATCAAGGTCTAAGAATAGATTAGCAACATGATTCTGCTGGTAGAGGGAGTCTTGCATATGCCTGATAAGCATCCGATTTAGAGACCTGTGTTTTCAGTGCCTGATTAATTAGAGATTCAGTTTTTCATGCCTCCAATTACACAAGCTGTAGCTGGGAGTTTTGCCTCAGTACTGGGGGGCAAAATGTGAAAAGTGACAGCAGAACTCCAGCCATACCTGCAGAAATCCACATGGACACCCACACCCACATCTGTCTGGCAGCACAGATAATGAAATTGTACAATGCATTCCCTGCTGTGTTCTCAGGCTAAACATGAGAACAGGAGCCAGGCTCTGAAAAGATGCAGACAGAAAACTCTGCTAAGCCAGGTTCTGTATTTAGGCATAAGCTATGAGAAGGCCCTTAACTTCACTTTTTCCAAGGATCCCACCACAGGAGACGTTTCATGTGTCTGGAGCAAGCTCACTCTCCTGCCGTGCTGTCTTATCTTCATGACCCAAACCCTGGAAGCAGCGTGGTTAAATCTGTACCTACTGCCACAGATCTTTTATCAGCAAACAAGGAGCTGAGAGGACTTAGAGGACTGGTTGTGCCTTCCCTGTTCTGTCCGTATTCATTGTGCACTACTGAGTTCTGTACACAGGAAAGTGTCTGTGTACCTTATATCAGCCCCTTTCTCTCCCTGCAGTCTCTCAAAAGAAGCAGATACATTGTAATTCCAGGTTAAAATGTCACCTTAGAGATAGTTGGTGAGAGCTCTCAGGTGCTTCTGAGACACTTGACTTTATTCTGCCACCAATTCCAATGCATGCTGGGCTGCTTTCCTGTCTCTGGATTTTAAATCCTCTCTGGATCCTGCTGAAATCATCCCTGCCAGAGACAACTTATCACTCGGTATTACTGAAATACTGTGAAGGAGCACATTTCTTTCTTTCTTATTCTTGGCCTAGGTCAGGTAAAAAAAAAAATGGAAAGAATTTTAAAGAAAATTCCCAGAAGTGGATGTCAACCATATTCCTCTTTTTGCCCCAAAGCCTCACCTTGCCCAGGTTTAGGGTGGGCAAGCCAAGCATGGGTTTGCTTCTCCCATATCCCTGGGTCAGTTTTCAAGGAACAAAACATGAAGTGATGTGCTTTGTGCAGGTAAAATCACCTCCCTGCTTGGGGGCAGAAGTGTTCAGATGACCTGGAAGGCTGAATAGATTCTCCAGTCTCCCAGACGTCCTGGGTAAAAACAGATGGATTGTTACTGGGAATTCCCTTATTTAAGATGTTGGCAGTAGGATTCTAGCGTTGGGTTTATACATACACAGACACACACACATATATAAAATAAGTATTCCACCTGCTGCATTTTATAAAGACTTTCCAGTAACTGGTTCCATCGTCCCTCCACAACAAGTCCATGGCTGTGCTATACATGAATTTAAGCACTTTTCCATAGCTGCCTCTCCCTGTGGCTTTTGCCAGCCCTGACCATTCAACAGATCCCTCCCTCAGGGCAGGGCCCCAGAGACAGCAGCTCCACCACCCATCCTTTCTCAGCCCCAAATCCCTGAAGTCACAGGTGGGAGAAATTTATTTTGTCTTTCAACCCTGTCAAGCACTTGGCTTGTGACTTGGAGTTTGTCTACTGAGCACTTAACCAGAATCTGGGAGAAGGTATTAAATATTTGTGATACCTTCCCCTAGACTAGTGGAAAGAAAATAGCAAGAATGAGTGGAGGATTTTCCTAGAGCCAGTCCCAAAAGGCCAGCAAGTGTCTGAAGTAAATTAGTGATAGAGAGCTCATTGTAGGTACTGAAGAATATTTAATAAAATTAATGTGCAAAATTCCAGCTCTTTACATTTGGGAGTTAACTACTGCAGGAATGCTTAGGTTTTTGTCTCCTTCAGAATTTTAGCAGGATATACTGTACTTAGAAAATCTGTTGTCAGAAAAATAACTACCTTGTTTTATAAAAAAGTGATATTTTTCTTTACACATCATAAAACAGATTCATTAGGAGCAGATGTCATGTCCTATTTTTCCCACCATATTTTTCAGTTCTTGAGGTTCCAGTTTTTGACACTATCAAAGAGTAGGAAAATTCCAGCTGATAAATTCTCCCTGCCTGAGTAGCAATCAAGGAGCCAGTCCTGGGTCTGATCCTTGCATGGGGACTTGCTGCCCCTTCCAGAGCTCCATAGAAAGCAGTGGGGAAATCTGTAGTTGGAAAGGTTTCTCATCACTTCTGATCTCAAACCTGCATTTCAGATGATCTAAACCTGTGTAAGGGTGTTGTTTAGGAAATTATCTACCCAAGAAATAGAAAGCAGTGATGTACATAGCCTATTGAAAATAGCAGGGGGAAAGGAGCTGCTAACTATTTTAAAGAAATTTAGCCATATAAGTAGCACATTCTTGATTGTTCTGTGATGTTCCTGTTCTTCCCTGATAAATAAACTAAGCCTTAATCCATATGAAGGAGATTTTAATTGAATGTAAGAATGCATGGGAAAGTACAAACCACTTACTGAAGGAAACTTGAAATTCCTGTGAAATGGAAAAAATTTGAGAGCAGAATATTAAGATCATTCATTGATTTTACTCATTGGCCTTAAGCTTTTTTATTTATTAACAGACAGAAAAGATGGGAGAGGTGCTAGACATATCCCAGCCACAGTGTATATATTTCCATTGTTGATGCTAAAACCCAAGTTATTTTAAAGAGAATTGGTGCCTTTAGCTCACCTTCTGCTTTTAATAAAAATAGCATTTTCATGGAAAAAGTAATAATGGCTTCCCTTCATTCATCCAAATTTGTATTTTGCTGTGGATTTCAGTATTGGAACAGGCTCAAGGTACAAGGTAAGACTTCCTACTGATTACTTTTATGCCTAGCCATGGTAGTAAAACCATACTCCTTTTATACATGCTTGTATATATATACATAAAATGTGCCATACACTCTCTAAAGAACATTTCATGAGTTATTGGTGTGTTGGAGATACACTGCACACACTTTGTGTGTGCTTCAGGCAAATGAAAGCCAGTGGCAAGGCTGTGATGTTCCTCAGGAAGAACTGGATCAGGCTCCATATCATTAAAGACATAAAAATTAAAGATTTCTGTTGTCCAGACTCACTGGATCTCAGGAATACAGAAAATGTGGTTCAGTGTTATTTTTTTGTTAAATCTCACTTGTTTATTAGACACCCAACACATAGTGTCTAAGTACTTTGTAGTTACTGCAAGAGATTAAATGCCTGAAAAAAAAGACATTTGATCAAAGATCAGGAGAGACGAATATTATCAGTGTTACAATCCCATATTGACAAAAAAAAGGGAGAAACACCCTCTTTGGTAAATGTTTGGATAAACTAAGAGAAGGAAACGCCCAGAATAATGAAAAAAAGATGAATCAGTTGAAATAATTACCCCTTGCAAATCACTCTGAGGGCACCTGAAGGACATATGGGTGGGAGATTTCTATCATCCAGACCCAAAGCTGCATCTGGTAGTCCCTGGGCTTTGCAGAGGGGATCTTGGTGTGATGATTCTCATAGCTCATGACAGTGCCTGCACCATGCACATAATGTGAGAGTTGGCTGCAAGTGTGCAGAGAAAAGGAATTCCCCTGGAGAGTCCCAGGAGGTCCTTTCCCACATCAACTACTCTCGTAGTTCTTTGATTTGAAGAATTTTCAGCAAGCCAAAAATTTTTGCACTGTAGTGCAGAGCAGCCACTCCACCAATCTATTTGGCCTGCTTTGAAAGAGTGCTACCTGGGTCCTGCTGCTAAGAAGATGTTTTGCTTCTGGGGAAGCACCTAAGTTGACAAAGCAACATTCTCTGCTGCTTAGATGCCTGGAGGAAGTCCAGCCAAGTGTTAGTCAGGTCTCACTCAGGCCTCTCTGCTGCTGAAGTTTGCCTTGCCTCACAGCATAGTGGAATAGTTGAGGTGGGAAGGGAGCTGTGGATCTGTGGTCCAAGCACCTTGCTCAAAACAGGGTCAGCTGGAGCAGGATGCTCAGGGCTGTATTTTAGTTGGGTTTTGGATATCTGCAAGGTTGGAGCCTCTCTGGGCAATCAATCTATTCCAGTGTTTGACTGCATTTACATTTTAAAAGTGGGGGGTTTATGTTTAAATGGAATTTCTTTATTCCAGTTAGTTCTTGTTGCCTCTTGTTTTGTTACTGGGCACTGCTGAGAATGGTGGGGCTCTGTCTTTTTTACTTTACCCATCAGGTATTCATACACATCAGTGAAATCCCCTCACCACTTCTCTTCTCCTGGCTGTACAGCCCCAGCTCTCTCAGCCTCTCCCTGTACACTAAATGCTCCAAAACTCAATTTGTGCAAACCTGGTTGGGTGTGTTAGCTTATGGCCTCTATAAATCATAGGTCTTGTCAGCTGTAACCACTGTGCTTAATGCTAAGGAGCTGTGACATGCAAGGTGGTATGAGCAAAAGCCATGTGGGGATGGAATAACTTTGGAACTGGGAGTCAGTTTTGTTCTGACTTGCATGCAGAGCTCTTGGTGTAAGCCCCAGCACAAGCACTTGGCAAGGAAATTGTACAAAACTGACTTGCCAGAGGTTTGTAGCTTATGCCTGTATACATTTCTGTGGTGAAATTTCATGTCTGCCAGCCAAGCTGACTTGTACTCAGCACTTCATTGGGAAGGCTCCTTGCAGAGAGCTGTAGCCTTCCTGAGACACTTGTGGCAGAGCCTTGGCCACTGGCATCCCAGTTCTGCTTTTCATTCTGGGACACTCAGTGTCTGGGAACATCAGACTAGAAGTGATCATCACAAATGTCTTTTTGGTGTTCTAGAGCAATGTGATATTGTGTGGGTTTACATCCTGTAAGAGCTGAGCCTCAGAGGAGAAAAACCATAAAGAAACTCCTTGTGGAAATAAATGCCTTTCTCTAACCCTCTTTCCCACTCATGGCTTCTGATTAACCCAGCTGGGGAGATGCTTTTGAAAAGCCAGATCATATTACTGAATGGATTTCCATGCCTAATTTCTGTCCCTAATAATAGTATTTTCCCCTGAAATGTCTAAAAGTTGACTGTACAATTCTGGTGAACTAAAAATCACAGAAGGATCACTATTTGGACCATCCCTGAATACTCTGCAAAAGAACAAGGTGTCAACCTGTCTTTATTGATGGAAGCAGATGTATGAATACCTTGTGCCAAGTTTGATAGTGGAGGCCTTCTCACAGGAATCATACAACCCCCTACAGGTAGCCTCTGGGCTGGGGCCTTGTTTGCCTTGAAAGAATCGTTCCTCATAATGTCTGTCTGTGGGTACATCCCATACATTGTCCCACCCTGTGTTGTAATTCTTTGCCTGTAAGCTCTGCAGCAGCTTGAGGGAAGAATTTGCCTCATTTAGCATTGGTTTCCACTCCTGGTCTTCCAGTATTGCTCAAAATCACATGAAATTCAAAAGCTAGACCAGAGACTAATTGTTAGCATCTGGTCTAGCTTTTGAATTCCATGTGATTTTTGAGAGCAAATAGAGTGTTTCCTACTCTGCTGCACCTCACAGTCACTGCTGGGTGCTGGTCAGAGGGTGGGGACTGTTGTCCTGGGTGTAGCAAAACAGGCAAAGTTTTTGCTTGCAGGCAGAGATGTGATGAGGGTGAAGCACCAGGGTGGGCACAGTGCCCTGTGCTATGGGAACTCCTCTCAAGATTAAAGTGAAATACTGCACAGGACTGCTCAAATTAGGGATCAAAAGGGAAGCACAAGTAGCAGCAGTTTTTGTGTGTATTTTGTCACTTTGTACCTTTAAAGTGAAATGCAAATAGGCTATAAGCACAGCAGTGCCTCCTGGACATGTACTGGGACATCTTACCTGCCTTCTCACCCTGAATCCACTCAGGAAAGTCCAGTTTGGGCACTGAGCACCCACATTTAGGTGTGGCAACATCCACAGTGGTCAAAATTCAGGTCTCTAAGGAGCTAGCCCTTCATGATGTAAAAGTGGATGGTTCTGCACTTGGCTTAGGCCAACCCCTGGTGTCAGTACAGGCTGAGGGACGAAGGGATTAAGAGAAGTCCTTTAGAGAAGGACTTGATGGTGCTGGTGGATGAAAAGCTGGACATGAGCTGGTAATGTGCTCCTGCAGCCCAAAAAGCCAACCATATCCTGGGCTGCATCAAAAGAAGTGTGAGCAGCAGATTGAGCAAGGTTCTTCTCCCCCTCTACTCCATTCTGGTGAGATCCCACTTGGAGCTCTGTGTGCATCCCTGGAGTCCTCAGTACAGGAAAGACATGGACCTGTTGGAGAAGGGCTGGAGGAGGACCACAGAAATGATCCAAGGGCTGGAACACCTCTCCTGTGAAGAGAGGCTGGAAGAGGTGGGGTTGTTCAGCCAGGAGAAGAGAAGGATCCAGGGAGATCTCATCATGGCTTTTCAATAGTTAAAAGGTCCTGTAAGAAAGATAGACCTACAAGACGTATTTTTTAGCAGGGCAATAGGACTGGAGGCAAGGGTTTTAAACTAAAAGATGGTACATTCAGTCTAGATACAAAGAAGAGTTTTTTACAAGGATGGTGATGAAAACTGGCACAGGTTGCCCAGAGGGATGGTAGAAGCCCTGAAGACATTCAAGATCAGGTTGGATGAGGCTTTGATGTAGTTGAAGATGTCCCTGCCCATTGCAGGGGGGATGAACTAGATGACCTTTAAAGATCCCTTTGTCCCTTCCAGCCCAAACCATTCTATGTATGAAAAAAGCAATCAGATTTTAAAGCTTTCACATCACACAGATGGTTTTAAAAATATGGCCTTGATTTAACTCATGTGGTGTTTTGCTACTCCTGATGCACTACATTTTCTTAGTACAGTTTTCTGTTCCTCTGTGGATAAAACCTGTGAAGGATTACCTGAAAGATGAACTATAGACTGCTCTCCCAGTGGCAGTGTAACTTTCTTCCAGCATCCAAGAAAAAAGCAGCAGTAAATGTCAGGCCAAATGTCATATGAGGTAAGAGAGTCTATCTGACATAATTTCTTTCAACATTTTCAGTGTTGAAAGTCTCTAAACTTTGGCATTTTTCCACAGTCCCCACCATAAAATTAGAAGATACCTAAAAAAATAGTCCCTTTCTAGGAATGACATTAACAGAAGTGAATACAGTGAGAAGAAAAATAATCTCCCACTTCAGGATAGATTAGACAGAACATTTCCCTTCTAACTTAAAAGGCACAGTGGATTTGGTCATATGTTTAAGTGAGACTTAGAGAAATTATTATTTTCTAATTACAATTTGCAGGCCTGACTTCTGCTCTTCCCACAACTATTTTCCAGAAGACACATTTTTAATTTTTCATCTTGGTTTCTTTGATACTGAACTAGCTGAAACCAAGAGTCTGATAACAAGAAAAAATTAAGACACCTATCACTTGAAAAAGTCTTTTTCCCTTTTATGCACTTACCAAAATACAGCACTTTACAAAAAGTGCTCATAAAAACAGCATTTTCTATCCAGGCAATTTCCAGCAAGGCTGAGCACCACCCTGTTTGGTTAAATTTTATGGTATTCTTTTAGGCCACTTAATATAAAGGAATACTCTGTTGCAAAAAACCGTGGTACATCTTCAGTTCAGTTCACATTTCCAGTTCATTTGTTTGTGGGTCTCAGACACAAACTGTTTTTCTTTCTTTTGGTGAAGTTTGTTATCCTGTGGGCCACACATCAAAGGGAAGAGCTGGACTGAGCTGCAGAGTAAGCCACAAGGGGCACACAATTATGCTGGAGCAGACAATAAATTTCAAATACTAAAGACAGGAAATATTTTAAATCCTTTTTTCCCCTTTCTGCTGGATGTGCTGCTCAGCACACCCTGCCCATGTCCACGGAGAGAGCTGCTAGCTCCTTTCAGAACTGGTACCCTTGGCAGAGAGGCCAACAGACAGGGATGGGGCAGGCAGCAGCATCCTTAAGGATGGGAGCAGCAGCCAGGGTGGGGACATCAAAAACTGGTGTTGAAAGCAGCTTCATCTGAGACTGCGTCTGGGGAGAGATACCAGGGCACTGTGTGCTGTGAGAAGAGTGGAAAATTCTTCCAGGCTGATAGTGGCTATGGCACTAGTAATGGTATTATGGACCAAGAATTTGACCATGTTCTACAGCCATTAAAATTTCAGCCTATAGCCTGTGAAGGGTGTTCTATGGTCATTTGGTAATGGAAGACAAGGACACGATGGAAAAATGGTCATTCCCTGAAGCCTATTGATTGCTCTTGGCATGTGAATGCAACACCCTTTATTCACTACTCTGCAACTTCAGCATGTGTGTGTTTATATTTATGAGCTATTCGAGTCTTGACAAGAATGTGGTGTTTAAGGATCACTTTTGACACTGGAAGAGGTGAGTTTAAACCCCTTAGGTGAAAGAAGGATGAAAACTCTAGTTACTCAGGGGAGAGCTTTTACCACAGGAATATTATATGAAAAGGCAAAAAGGACAGGACTTCTCTTTAGACCTTGTTTTCAGTGAAATTCTTCCCCCTCTAGCTACAGGCTTTGTTTATGTGTGTTACTAGCACAATAGCGTGAGCAAGAAGGTCACTTGTCTCCCTTTGGACTTATGTGACATTAGTGCTGAAGCCAGCAGGCTGGAAAATTGAAAGCTTTCCTCTGCCTTGTCTCCTACTAAAGGCAATTCAGGAAGCTGTGCAGCCTCTGTGCTGAATACCTGGAGTCACACTCAGTCCCACAGCTACTTGCTATGAGGTTACGCTGAATCCCATAGCTGCTTGCTTTACCCTTAAGATTGTATTCAATAAAATGTACTCTCTGAGAGAAACATGTTATTATGAACCTCTCTGGTGCTGGAAGTCTCTTCCCTCCACCTGCCCCATATGCTCGAGTCTTTCTCAGAGGCCCATCACTCTCATCATCAGAGCTGTCCCTCACCATCATGCTGGCTGCTGGTAAAGAAAAATACAGCATAAAGGTTAAAAAAGAATTTTTTTTAAAGACCAGGTGGAATGCTCAGCTCAAGTGAGCTGGCATAGCTGGAGAAGACAAGAGAGCTTCCCCACAGCAGTAGGACAAGTCCTCAGCTTCAGATCTCTAGGAAAGCAGTACATATGCTCAGGAGAGTGGCAAATACATCTCTCCCTCAGACAGTCTGAAAAGCAAGCCACATTCTCAATTACTTCAGGAAAATGCCATTTAGATTGCAGTTGGGTCATAACAACACAGACATTTTTGAGTGATGAGCATACAGCTGCAAATTTGTCCAAAAAAGGCAGCATTCCTTTGGTGTCAAGGGGACTTGTTGGGTGTGAAGGGTTAAAGATGCTATGGCTAGAGCAGGAAGTTTTGCTCATCATTACTGAAACACAACACTTTCCTTTGAAAGACTTTTTCAATTTCTTATGATTTGCCAGATTTTAAACTAAGTAGGCTGAAATTCTCCATGCTGGTTTCTTATTTTCTGTTGAACTGTCTGGGAAAAGTTTCATCAGCAGTCATTTAAGCCTTTCTAGAAGAGCATCTGGGAAAAACTCCTGTGCCTATAGTGAAAAAATAATCCTGAAACTATATTACTAGGAATCTGTGTGTTTTGCAGGGGAAAGGCAGGTTCTTGACCACCTCTGAGGCCCTTTGCTCAACACTCAGCCCCAGGGACAAGCCCAGCAGCAAAGTGAAACTCCTTGGTGGGCTGAAGTCTCACAGCTCTGCTCAAGTCAGTTGTAGCACTACATCCCTGTCTTGCCTCTAACACTCCAACACAGTTTAGGCTGTCAACAGGGAAGGTTAAAAACTGACACAAGAACTGTGAGAAAAGGTAGGGATGAAACACAGCAAGGGGGACCAGGACTGCAAACACTGCACAGTGGGGATGGCTGAATGAGGAGACTGGGTAGGGAATTAGATGGTGACAACTGTGAGTGAGATGAGGAACTGTGTGTGCATACAGGGAGCCCAGCACTTGCAGAATTGCAGAAGAAAAGGTAAAGAACAGGGGGAGGAAAAAAAAACAGGACATAAAGTACCTGGAAAAAAAAAATATTGTGAATCTTCTTTTTCAATGATCTTGTACATACACTTAGTTTTGACAATTAGCTTTCAGCTTGTCAATGCTGAAAAATGTGTTGGGGAAAGTCTGAAGAGCAGAACTTAAGGGTAAGGGAGAACTTTCCAAGCTCAGTTGGGCATCTTGTATTGTATCCATTTCTTGTTCCCAAAACTGTACATAAGAACATGACCTGATTTTACCTCTCGTTCTTTCACTGCTTTGTGAAGGACCAGGAGCCAACACTGTTATTCACTTGTACCAAATCAAGCAGCTCTGCTTATGCTACATACAAGTCCCTTTTCCTAAAAATCTTAATTTGGCTGTCTTGATTTTAAACTATCAGCTGACCTCAGGTGAACTCAGCATTTCTGTGATGTAGCAAGGTCCCACAGTGGAAATTTGCCATTTGGAAGAAGTCACAAGCTGCATATGAGAGATGGCCCATGGGTCACTCCCATGAGCCCATTTAGTTCACTATTCTTTTCCAATGGTGGCAAGAGGAGATGCTGTACAGGAAGGACATGTGAGGCTGATTGCTGTGTGCAGCCTTTTACCCTAGCACACAGCATCCACAACAGTTGGATTAGAGATACTAGAGGATAGGTTCCTGTCTCATGCTTTTAGCATAAGAACCCATTAGTTTGTCTCATCCTGTTTTCAACATGCTAATACTGTCTGCCTCCACAAGCTCCTGTGTTGGCAAGTTCCAGAAGTTCGCTATCCATTGTGTACTCAAGTACTTTCTTTTATCTCTTTTAAACTGATCTTTTGCTAGTTGCCTCAAGTGTCCTTGGGATCTCATTCCAGGTTCTGATAAACAATAGCTATATGTTTACTTTAACCAGAATATTCATCACGTGGCAAATCATAATTACATCATTTCATCACCTCCTTCACTCCAGAGTAGAGTCCCAATATTTTCAGTCTTTGTAAAGCAGCAGCTGCAACACCATGACCATTTTTCTGCCCTGTAACTCTGCTGCAAGAGAGCACCAATTTTCTATGTAGCTGCAACATTACACCCTTTGTCCTGTTCCTAATAACTTTCTTATTAGTTCCAACATCTTACTGGATTTTGTTTGCTATTGTATACTGAGCTGATGATTTCAGAGAACCATCAGCAATGGCTTAGAGATCTCTTTCCTAGGTTGTAAGTCTCAGCTCTAACTCTGATATAGATATTCTTTTCCTAGTTTAATTGCCTTGAGTTTATCTGTATTAAATTTCATCTACTGCCTTTGAGCCAACTCCATCTGATGAAGTCCTCATGGCCTGCACAGAACTTGACTGTCTGAAAGAACTTGGTATCATCTGCAAATTCTGCAATAGCTGTGACTCCATGTTATGATCTTGTTCAGTTGACAATTTAAATGAGCTGACTTGGTTAATTTTAAGAATTTTCTAGGAAAAATAGTCCCCTCCAGTACCCCCTTAAGGTCTTGAGGTCCGAAGGCTAGGTTCCACTTATCTAATCTAGTGGAACTCCATGGATTTCAATCACATGATTTATAGAGGTCAATAAAGCAAACTGTCTCCTGTAGGGTGAAGAGTGAAGGATATTATCTCCAGCTGCCTCTTAACTCCTCAAAAGAGAGGCTTTGCTTTACATTAGTGTCCTGACATTCTTGTTGATAAACCTGAAATCTGCAGTTTAGCAATGCTGAGAGAAGCCTGAATCGCAGGTTAGGTGCGAAGTTGTTGCCACGTCCGCTTATAATGAAAAGATGAACATGACAGCGTCATCCTTTCAGATGAATCACATAAGCTATAGTGAGCATTCCTAATTGCACTCCTGGGATCTCTGCTTATTTAGAAATGAGGATGTGCAGAAGCCCTGAAGTCTGGCTGGGAAAGGCTGTGCCGGGGAGGAGCCAGGGCCGGGCTCTCCGTGGCTGCAGCTCCATCTACTGGGACTGTTCGCACCACGCCGCCTGCCAGGCACGGCATACAGGGAGCTTGTTCTCTGGAGGGCTTCATAGGAGGGCTTAAGTTGGAAGAGACTTTAAAGATCACCTAGTTCCAAACCCCCTGACACGGGCAGAGACACCTCCCACTCGTCCAGGTTGCTCAAAGCCCCATCCAACCTGTCCTTGCATTCTTTGTGGAAAAAAATCTGTTACGAAGGAAGGAGGTAAATTCACCCTGAATCTCTCTGCCACCCTTTCAGCCAGCAGAGGTACTCAGGTTTCTGAGAGACCCCTGGTACTTGGTGGTATTGTAGCAGTTCATCCTGACATGGCACTGCACTTCATATGCCCTGTGCAACACTTCCAAACCTAAACCATTCATGACCCATGAGCCAGGCCCCCCCCCCAGTGATGAAGTTCTACAAGTGATGGATTTTTATCTTGGAGCCTTCACACTTTCAGTCTGCCGTGTCCACAAAGGCTTTTTCCCTTAATGGCAGCAGCTAGTCCAGCAGTAACTTATCCTAGCAGCAGAATCCCTAGGGGAAAAAAGCAAGTGACACAAGGCCAAGGAATTTGTAATACCGTTTGTTTCAAAGGTCATCTGTACTTGGTGGGAATATTCTGTTCTTACTTCTATTAGTGAAATTCCTTGCTGGAGTCTGGGCCTCAAAAGAAGTTGCATTTATATAATTAAAGGTTCAGCCTCTTGCTCATCATGAAATTTCTCTTTGAGGTAGCTCTGTCTTTTTCTAAGAATATTCACTCCAGCCACTACTCTGGATTGTTGTTTGATAATTTCATTGTTGGATACTTCCACTTTTTATTGGAGGTCAGAGACTGACACTTCAACTTGGCCAAGGAATAGCTGTCACTACTGTGGTCAAGTTTGTCTTAGAAACGAGACAGCACCTCTATAGAAGTCCTCCTGCTTTCTGACTCCCACCCAATACATATGGTGACTGAATCCAGGGAGTGAAGAGCACAAGAACTACTTCTGCCCTTCTTTCAACTCTTAGAGCTGGTACCAACTTGGGGAGTGAAGAACACTTCCCCTTCTCCTCTGCTCCTGAATTTTGGGTAAAAGCATCTGGTTATAGAATCACAGAATCATCAAGATTGGAAAAGACCTTCAAGTCCAACTGTCAGCCCTACACTGCCATAACCACTAAACCCAAAGCACCATGTCCACATGTTTTTTGAACACCTCCAAAAATGGCAACTCCACCACCTCTCTGGGCAGCCTGTTCCAATGCTTCACTACTTTTTCAGTGAATAATTTTTTCCTAGTATACAATCTGAAATAAATTACAATTATGAAATGATTTTATGATTTACCTTGCCTCTTATTCCAATAGCCCAAGGCTCTGAGGTGGCCCTAAAAGTTCCCCAGGGCTTCAGATGCCAGGCCAAGGTACTTACAGTTTGAAAAAATGGTATATTAAGAAGTCAAGGGCTGGATTCAATGCCAGATTTTTTACAGGGGTCAAATGTTACCAAGTACAGGGTCTTTTTCTAATCTGCAGGCCTCCCACACATTTTCCCTATCTGCCACAACTTTCTTTGTTATCTCAGTGCAACCATCTTGAGACCATCTGTGCCCTTCAGGGCTACTGAACAGTGAATTATATCCTGATACCCTACATTGGTTGCTGGGTTGTCCAGCCTGTTCAGGTCCCACTGCAGCTCCTTGCCTTCTTTCAAAAGCAAACAAACAAACAAAAACATAAACAACCAAAAATATAAACAAACAAACAACCCCCCCCAAAAAAACCCAATCCACAAACGAACAAAAAACCCAAGGAACCAAACATGGAAGAGGCAGGGAGATGTTTAGGTCATATCATGGCATAGAACTCTGATCTAGGTGGGGTGTTCACTAGATGCAGGAATCTGGAAATACTTCCAGGTCATTTTTAATTTATGCTAAAGGATGTTTTCGACTTGAAAAGTAATCACTAAGAAAAATGCTATGGTCCTCGTGTGGGACAAAAAAAGAGGCCGCAAATGGTTTATAGAAACAAAACTTCTGGCCTCATTAGTTTGTCTCATAAAGCTCATTCAACCTAAAACACCGTCTGTAACACAGTAATCACTTGTGGGCACTGTGAGGAGAAACTGCCCAAGCATGTAATAAGATCACAAGGAAGCCCCAGCCCCTTTGTACAGAGCAACAAGGCTGTGAAAGGCTCAGCTCTGCAGCCAGGGGAGTGCAGAACGATCTTTTCCTCCGCAAAGTAACCCCCCGGGGCTCTTCTGATCTGGTGCTTATTGTGCCACAGTACTGGTCCAGCAGCACAGCCACGGTTTCTGAGATGACCAGGGAAAGGTGTTTGAAGGAGACCAAAATCTCCAGTAATCATTTTATTAGCAATGCTGTAGTCACACACAGATGCACAGGGCTGTCCTTGCACAAGAGCCTCTCTGGAGCCAGGCACAACAGGTCTGACGCTGGATGTGCAGGATGTGTAAGTGTGTGAATATTCTGTCCACAATCTCCAGGATTCTTACAGATTTTTGCAATAACCCCTCATTAAAGAAGGTGTTAAAACCACACCTAGATATAATCTGACTCGGTTGTTGTGTTCCCTTGAAAGGTGGCTTGACAAGTTGGCTGCCAAAAGTTAACTCAGGTTTCTGAACTGGAAGGTGCCCAGTCCTGGCAGGCTTAAGGAAGGTAGCATTTTGCTAATGACAAGAATTTAGGACTCCAAAATGTTGTATAGGAGGAAGCAGCTGAAACCTGCGGATTCCTGAGGACCTGTCTTCTCTCTTAAAATTCAGGAGGTAGATCAACACCTCAAACAAGAGCTCTATGTAGCCCATTTACAATTGGATAACCAAGATTTAATGTCAGAACACCCAGAAACTGATGTTTGATCTAGGAATGCCAATTTGGCTATTAAGCCTCCTGCTGACTCATAATCCTTCACAGCCATTCTAGCTGTTAACCCCGTGTGACTAAATTGCCAGAGCAATATCCCCATGGCAGAGGCAGAAGTGGGATGGGTCACATCCAGTCCTTGCTGTGCTGCTTCCTTCCTGCACCCCAGGGCAGCAGCACGGGATGCTGGGCAGGATGCTGACCCCTGGCTTGAGAAATCTGCTTTCATTTTCTTGCTCCAAAGGTCTCCCATGCCGAGAGGCCTTTGGCAAACAAGTTGCTTAGTGTCTCTGTGTCTGAGTTTCCCACCTGGGAAATGAGAATAGCACTTCTCTTTCCAGGAGCACTTTGAGGATAAAGACAGAACTTTCGGAGCTGCTCAGGTTAGAAGAGGGTTTAGAAAAGCATCGCAATGGATCAAAAGAAACTTAACCCAGTGGGAGAAAGGTGATCAGTCATGCTAAGCTCAACCTCTTAAAAAAAATCTCAAAGACTTTCATTGCTATTTACTGATTTTAATACAGTACATTTGCTTTTTCTGCTGATGGTTTTCTTTGTGTGGCAACAAAGGTCAATGTGTCATGGCCAACTGTAGAAAAAAAAGCTAAGAAAGAAATACAACATGCTCTTACTTTCAAATTTTTCCTTTCATTACATTGAAAAGAGCCACGTCCTACTTGCATCTCATTTTGAGAACACATGGTTCATCAAGACATGGGACAAGACGTGGGAAGCCTTTCTGTAGAACTTGAACAGTCTGGCAATGGAATATGAAATCCATCAGGGCACTGGTGTTGAGAGGCCAATTTCACAGTACATAGATAAAAATGGAACAAACAAGCTGCCAGAGTTTTAAGCTCTCTTAGCATTGTTTTTTTCAAATTCAGATGTTCTAAAGTTATAAAGCAAATGCAAAAATACAATTATTACAGAAAGTACAACAGGAGTCACTGTTGTCATCTGGTATTGGAAGCAAAAGAGAAAGGAAGACACAGATCTAGTGATTTTTCAGTGATTGTTTTTAGCTTCCTATGAAGGGCATAGATTTGTGTGACTGCTGCCTTTTCCTCTCTCACCTTTTACAGTTGTGTTTCACAGTTTTATTTTAAGGCAGCATTTTACAGCAGCATTACTTTACTCATGTCAGGAGCAGTGATCAATGTACCAAGCCAGAGAATTGACAATCTGAATAGATTGATCTGTACTTACCAATAACCACTGCAGGTCCTGTGTCACTTTGGGATATTTCCAGGGAATCAGTGAGACAGAAGCAGAGTCAGGACTTGTGCAAAGCACTGACTGTCCAGATTATCTGACCAAGTTCTAATGAAGTCTTAACTTTCTAATATGTGCACTTTCATTGTGCTTTAGCAACAAGCAACAAACTGTTGCTTCCCTCTTCATCCTTTGAAGAAACATCTCCTTAGAGAGAGCTTATTTACCAGCAGCTATGACACAGTGGTATCCAAAATACCACAAAATATTTTCTAATTCTAAGAGTAGGGACCTCCTTGGCATTTTAGATATTCCTGCACTACAGCTTTGCATCAAATAGAGATGTTTGATGAAAATATTTTTTGTCGTGTGTGGCCTCTTTCCTTTCACCTCAAAATTATTGACATAAATTATCTCCCTATGCCCTGCCCTACTGCTTCTTTGCAGAGCTCTAAGATTGTGTTCCTCAAGGTCATAGTCTTGGGGGCTATTTTTTACAAGGAAGACTGAGATTTATTAGAACCAGCTTGCATACATTGCCTATAATACCTGTCACAAGGATTACGTGTTATTCCAGTATCAGTATTTGCATACAGCCATCCCAGCACGCACATACCATTTCTGAGTCACACCTATCCTTTTAGCAACCTCTATAAAGTAATACAACAATAGGTTCCCTTCCCCCCCTTTTTTTGAATAATGTAACTGCTTGTTTGGGTGTGTTCTTCCTAAGATCTTCCTCAAACTACAGGAAAACTTCTTGCATACCAACAGAAAAGTTCTTTCACTCCTTTTTTAGCTATGAAAGCCGTTCTGCATTACCATAGCTTTTACCTTTATCTCTTCTCTGCCCTTTGTTTATCTTTGATACTTAAGAGGGAAAGTTAAGCCTTTTCTCACTATACAAACAGTTCCCATGCTACACTAAGCACACTCTGCTATCTGGACTTCTACAAGTAGTTTAAGGGACCTGAACAGCACCCATCAATCATGATCTTTACACCTTGGGTTTGAACTCAGAGGTTAGGTACAAATGCCAAATAATTAGGACAAGTTTTTAATTGGCACCACATGTAGGATTCATGCAGGTTTAAAAAGGCAAAAGTTAAGATCTTTCCTCACTCACCTCAGAGGGCTTCAGACTGTAGCTGTGGCAGGCACATTCTGTGGTGTGCAGTGCACATCCAGGTTGTGGGACGAAGGAGAAATCACATTTCAGATCAGTGCCCATATGCAGTGTTGTTGTAGCTCACCTTACTCTTTTCCTCACTAATTCATGCTGTCTCACATGGCAAACCACTATACAAAACTAGCACCCATGTAATTGTGTCTTCTCAGGAAATCTTAACCTTAATTTTATATGTCAAAGTTGCAAGGCAGTTTTTCTATACTTTCCAGTAACAGAATTAATAAATGGACTACTACCATAAACATATTAAGTTACTTTAATGCTGCTTAGCAGAATTCTTTGTTATGTACTTTTATCCATATACTCCAGTGTACATGTATTTTATACAGTATGAAGTATCTTGAAAGTAAATGGCTCCAGACAAAATGTTCACAAAACAAGTTTCAATGCAAAATTTAAATCAGCCAGGGTACAACATCTTTGGAAGATAAAACTTTCAGAAAACATGACATACAAAAACATCCTATTGCAGTAATTCAGGATGACCAAGTGGTTCCTGTAGTCAGAAAGGCTGCTACACACTGCTATGCCATCCGAAAGAACCTGTCCTGGCTCAGCAGGGACTGCAGGGCACTACTGAGGGTGGCTGGCTCTGAGAGATCCTTGTACATGACAAGTTTGAGAACGTAATCTTCATAGCAGACACCCTTGTTGGCTCCAGGAGAATGAGTAGTCCTGGGAATGAAGAAAGTCCTGTCTTTCCTTACCCAGCCACTGCTGGTCTCTGCAGAACACTCAGGTGCAGTGGCAAGATGTGGTGAGCAAGATGTTTTAAGAATGACAGGGAGCCTCTCTTCTCCCAGGTTATCAATTTGGCACTATTCCCGAGAGCAAAAATTATTTACTAGCATTTAAAAAAAAAAAAATTTCACCTTCTGCAAAATGGCACAAGTGGTAGGGAGCAGACCACAATGCTATCACTTAGTTTTTTTAAATGAATTTTTTATATATATAATATCACATCTATATATAATATCACATCGAGCTTAATTAAATGTAATTTGTGCCAAAAGCAAACTCTGTAGTGGGTGGACGGCTTTGCATTCCACTGCTTTCAGTGAGATGTTGCATAGGCATCTGTCCAAAATGAAACCACCTTTACAACACTGCAGGCTTAGAATGCAACAAATAGCACACTGCAAGAATTGAGGTCAGACATTATTCACCAGTTGGGAACATTCCATTCAAATGATATTGACTCACATAATAAGTAACAAATGCAGCAGTTGAAGTAACAAAAAGAAAGCTATACTCAGCAAGGTAAAACAGTGTAAATTTTCCTGTTAAACAAAAATATACCATGTATATACAAACACGACACAAATGCACTGTTTTGGTTTGCAGTATAAATAGATCTGATTGAGTGAAATTCCTAAAACTAATGTACTACTGACTGACAGTACCAAACTGTAGTTTCCATCTACTAAGGAATACAGTAAAACTTAAGGATCAGATGACCATAGATAGATATGTCTCTAAAAGTATCAAAAGATTTCACTGGATGCATATTTAAAATATTTTCTCTGTACATAAAGTTAATAATATACATACTAAGTTGGTACCACAAAGTCATCTTGACCTCTGATCATGTGTGGAGCAGCACACAGAAAACACCTCTCGAAGTGCCAAGGCTCTCCCTGTGTGCAATGCACTGTAAAGATGCAAAACACTGCAGGCCCAATCCCAGGACTTAACAAAGGGGGAGGTTTTTAGCTGCCTATGCAGTTAGCATGTTGGTTTAGTTTCCATTTTCATTCTCTTCTGATTTAGCACTAGAATTCTGTTATCTGCTACTGACACAACTACTTATATCTGAATTCTGTAATACCATACAGTGAATATGCTTCTGATGAGTACACAATAAAAGTAAAAATTAGAAAAGGAAGAAATGGAAACTTCTTTTCTGATAAGGAAATCCTGATCAGGTGTTATTTGCATTTCAGCACTTTAAAACATATTTTATACCAAAAAAAAGTCTTTTTGTAATTAGATTACAGTAAAATAGACAAGTTGCATGTCATTTGATCTGAAGTGGAACACTCAGGCATTAACCTCTCTTCAACTGCTATAGCTTCCATCTCCTTAATGCCAGGGCTGTGCTGCAACCATAGCAAACAGCTGTTGCAAAGGCAAAAATCTAGAGGATGAGGAGGAAAAAAGAGAAGGAAAAAGAAAAAAGTGAATCACACATTATATTGTTTTTTTTTTCTTTACTAAATGAATACAGGAACACAAATGATTCAAAAGTTACCTCCCTGACCCAAAATGCTTAGGGTAGAGATAGGTTTGGGATCCTCTGAAGTATTCTTATGAACATTTCTGTTATTACTCTGTTTATTGTTTTAACTTGATTGCTTCACAAGACATTTTGAAATAGAATATGAAACAGAATGCCTGCGTAACTTATGGTGCAAAGTAATCAAGTGTGTATGTACACATGTATTTCACTTTTCTCTTATCTAGATTGATCAAACATTAATCTCAGATTTGTTCCCCAATGAGTGCCTTTACCAGCAAACAGCTGACATCCCTCTAAACAGCAGAACTCTATAGCTTGAAGAAATACAGAAACAGCTTTAAATCTGGTCTCCTTGTCCAGATAAACAGCCATTAGAACAACTTCCTGACAAATGCTAGGAAGTTGCTATTGCTCAAGAACTGAGCAGATTTGAACTGAAGGTCATGCCACAGCAAACTTGAATATATACTATAAATCAGAAGGAAGAAATGAAAAATTGAATTACTATTAAAAAGTTTCTCGTATTGTCTAGTGCAAACGATGGATTCTGTCTCTTAGAATTTATAAATTCAACCATGTGATAACAACCCTGCTTTCCATATAACTATTAATTTGAAAATTAAAGTTTTGAATAGATGCTACACTGTAAAACTATCAACCATATAGATTGAACGTATTTAATCACACTATACAAAAGTAATTTTAAAACACAAAATGTTAGCAAACTTTTGATTTTCTTCCATGTAGATTACAGGACTACTTTAATGATGTGTTTCAAGGGATTACATTTTTTTTTTTTGTGCCCTAACTTTATAATTATATGCTTTTGGAAAAAATGCAGACACTAAAGACTACAGTTACCTGATTCATCATTCCCCAGCATCTCTTAATTAAAAATTCTGAGGCAAGTTACAAAAAAGTCTCCTCCTCCTCCTCTATACTGACAGGGACTTGAGGGACCTGAAGAGCTGAATTCTCCCTTGGAAAAATAATAGTGAAGGGGGAAAGAGTCTCTTGGAGCCTCCAGTATCCTGTTGTTAGACAGGATGACTGAAGTGATCATATATTCAGTGGGGCCTTAACACACTGAACAAGGATTGAAGAGCTACAATTTAAGGCAGAATATGAAATAATTGCTTAGTATTAAGCCCTCCCTTAGCTCAGGCACATCTACCAGTCACCTCTGTCCTTGTGCCAAACAGGGATCCCATGCTTCAGTGTGTCACTGGCAAGTGGGTAATGGTGAGGCACTGCAAACTTGGAGACTGACACTCACCTCACCCCTTCAGAGACTGACTTGCAAAAGCAAAAGGCCTCTCCTTTTTATTCTCCTCTTGCAGAAATAATGTGAACCTATGTTTTTATCTTAAGTTGAACTGAAGGTGTTTACTGTGTGAAATGTATGGTGTATTTAGTTTTAAAGACAACAGATACCCTCCAGACAGTTTTAGAAAATTAATAATTATATACAGATCCCTGAGGTATGCAAGATTCTCTAGATAGTACCAAAAAAACCCCAAAACAACAGTTCTTCAACAGTTCTTTCAGTTAAACCTACTCTACTTGCTCTTCAGTAGTCCAGCCAGGGAGAAAACTAGAGCCTGGTATATTTTCTGACTCATCACTGAATCCCTGTGTTTGGTGATGTTAGTGTGCATAGCTGAGTCCCTTGTATAGGGATGAAAATGCAGTCTGAGCTAAGATTATCAAGCAAAGAACTTGCCATAAGAGACAGCAGAGCCCTTGCAGGTAACTTTTATGCCTAATGTAGTAACTACATAGCTGGAGCCTCACAAGTAGTCCCAGGGTTTTTATCTCGTGGCATGATTAGGACTATCTAAATGGTATAGAAAGCTGCTGAAAGTTTGAGCACAATCATGAAATTCACGCCTGATATTTAATGAAGGCTCGATTGTTACCTTTTTCTTGTGCTCTAATAACCATGCTTTTGTAATGCTTTTCCATTGCAAATTACATTATAATTTTTAGATGAGATGTTTTGTAAACTGCAGTGATCATGTATTTTAAACATGTAGTGAAGAGCAGCAACTGAGCACCTATCACATGAGTTTATTCCGATATTTTTTGCATGTCACTGTTGGATGCCATTTGCTACTCTTAAAAACAGTCCTTTCTCTCACAGTTCATTTTTCTATTCCATCTTGCAGTTAAGTTTGCAAGTTGGATGGTTGGCCACAACAGACTTTTGTTCCCCAGATACAAATCCATGAAATACATACCGAAGCTGCTATGCTTATGTTATATTCATGGTCAGCTAAAATCTTCTCATGGGTGGTGGAGTTGAATCTGCGGGGAAAGTGATGCAGAGATGTAGTTCCTGCTTGTAGTAGAAAAGCTCCAAAATAAAAGACAAAAGTAGCCCCATGGAAAAGAAAATCCTGAAAAGCAAATATCAGAATCAGTCTGAGCTGCAATAGGTATCTGATTCTTCCAGTCTCAGTACAAATGAAACACAACACTGAAACATGAAACCAGCACTGATAACAAGAACTTTAGATAAGGGTCTTAAATCTATGCAGGAGCTTATAGGGAGATGTTTTCACAGCTGCCTGAAATTGCAGGCAACTCACTAACACAATTAATGACAAAGGGCAACTCTCCTCCTCCCCAAACTCTGTAGTCATTCAGATTGAGGAATGTGCTCATCTGTATGCACATATGCTGACCTTTTAGACCATTTTAAAGCTATTAGAGCCTACCAAACAGGCTTAGATATAGAAGCAGGTACATAAAGGCCAATTTCAGAACAACTTAAGCAGCACAATACAAGCTTGCAGTCCCTCAAATCCCTTCTGGACTATAGCCTGAGCTCCAGAAGTCTCCCACCCCATATTTAAATTTTGCTTCTGTAAATGCCCCCAAACACCTCAGCCTTGAAGCTGTTGATGTTTACTTCTGATATAAAAAGAATCGAAGAACTGAGGAATTTCCACAACTCTGACTTGCCTCTGCCCAAAAATACAGTAACTTGAAAGTACTTTATGATACTGTGGAATAAAATGACTTGAGGGGACAAGAGTTAGGATTTACCGTAAATAGATGCTTCTCTCATGGCCTTCTCAAGGAGATGTACTCCCCTGTGATAAATGCCAGCTGACGTCTAACTCTGATTTCTGGATTCTATTACTGGAGCACATGAAAAAGCAGTGCTGGCACCTAAATCTCTTTGCAGGTTGTATTGCAGATCCAGTGTTTCACATAGCAAGGTCTAAGACATGTTCCAGTGCAGGTTTAAAATGTATAAAATATTCTCCTTCTGTCCCTGAGTCTGCAAAGCTGACATTTGCACTGCGCTCAGTTCCTAAATTCATACAACATATACTTTGTACCTATATCCCTGTAGGTCTGCAAAAGCCATAGATGTGGTTTATACACACATACAAGAATCATTTGATCATTTGAGGTTAGGTCACAGAGTGTACTGTTTTTCTTAATGACTGCTAATTACTGGGAATCCAAGTTTGGGTAAAACAGCTGCAGTAATTCCCAGCTTCTGTTTTGCCATCCTGGCTGGGTTGTTGCTTTTTTTCCTCCCTAATTTTACAAACCAGTTACTTCCTCTTGGAGTATCACCAGGAGGCTTTACTAACATCAACAAAACTGAGAAGGTAAGGGGCAGAGAGTAGCTTCCTGCCCTGTCAGGATAGCCTTGATGTGCTAGGCTCGCCACATCTCGAGCTTGGGGTGTAAGACACATTCCCTCCATTTCCAGCTGTGACATCTGTACATGCTGGAAAAAAATACTTGGGACTTACTCCTGCCTGAGAGTGCTGAAACAATGGAGAAACTGCAGTGTTCAGCTGCAGCTGGGGGAGCCACTTCTCCCCCCAGGCACTTACTGTTGTGGCTTCCTGGGCTCAGTGAAGCTGACAGGCAGACACATCCATGTTAGACTGTGTGCAGGTCTGTGTCATAAATACTGGACCTCCTAACACAGCATTCCACAGCACAGGATTCCAGTAAAAGTCTTGAAAGGTCTGTGTAAACCTATGTGTTATCAAGGACTGCTGGGCTGCTAAATACCCAGTGTGCAACCACGTCAGAGTTACTGGCTGTACACTTTTGACACCACTGCTCAGAAAAAGCAGAAATAGCTCCACAAGGAAGACAGTGCTGTACACTGCATACAGGAGAGGTATTTTCAGGAGACAAACTCTTTCATTTCCTTCATTCTCCTGCTAAACCCTCTAATTTCCTTCTCCTGGCAGCAATTACAGTGAAGCTGTGCGACATCCCTAAGGTTTCACATTAATATGATTGTGGTTTCAGTAACCAAAAAGCGCAGGATCTTATGAGGGAAGGTTTTTTGGTTTTCAGTAGTTGTTAGCACAGTGCCCTCCCTTGTCTCCACACTTTTATAATCATTGAAACCTTGTAAAAAGTGTTTGTAAAACACTCTCAAATCAGCATGATGTGTTAGTTCACAGCCCACTTCACAAATGAGTGTGTTGTGAATCAGGCTGTAAAGGACAGTATTTGTCATACCATCTGGTTTAATACAGAGATGTACAGAGTGATGTGCCTCCATAAGGTCCATGTTTTCCCCCATCTTTTCACCATGCTGCATTGTATTTTTTTAAGTATCTGTATTAGTATCAATGGAGCTCCTTATGACATAAGATATTAATAAATGCAGGGCTGCCAGAATATCAATTCAATTTTTCAAACTTATATTTAAATTCCTGGAGTCTTAGATCACATTTATTTATGAATCTCTACATGAAGCTACAGTATTCCAATATAAATAAGCCATTACTCTTCCCATTTTTTGCCTAATTTAATGACCCGTAGCTTCCGAGTTCTACTGTAATATTAATTTAGGAAACAGCAAAAAACATGTCTTTATCTAAATACATGCCAACTTAAAACAAACAGGTGCACCTTTCTATTTTATACTCATGAAAATAGTTTTAATATTTCCAGTAACTGTTTGTTTGCAAAAGAAATAGTTTGTGCTGCTAAAACAGTTAGTAACAACAAGTTACAGAACATTTGGGTACCTGAAAATAGTGGTCAAATGGTCTGTCTAGTGTTATTTTTGTTGACAGCTGAAAGGGATGGATTTCAGCTACCATGTTAAAAGAGAAAAAGATTTGTCTGCATTTATTTAAGATGCTGACTTTGTTATGACAGCTTTTCAGATTAAGTTAGAGTCCCACAGATAAAGCTTTTACACAAGCCATGTAGCAATTCCCTGACATAGGTTTTTCAGCAATTTGTCATATAAAAGGGGACAAAACAATGTACCAAATCACTGCCAGCATCAAGTAGCCAATATGTAAGACACACACAATTGTTATAAGATGAACATTTGTGTCACATTTTCAATCTCTAAAAAGGCTATGACCTCACCCAGCAACTCTTAAATAGATGCATGGTTGCAAATTGGCAAACAGTTTCAATGAAACCCAAGACACTATTAATTTACTTAAGTTATGCACATGCTCAAGGGATTTATTGCATCATAACTTGTGAGGATGTCACAGCATAAGTCTTTAAAGGCCTCCATGATTGGAACACATTATTACCTTAATTGCTGGGTATGTTGTGCTGGAAAGCTGACACTGTGTGTGTGCATATTTGCTATCAAAGTGATAAAGTTTGTTACTACTGATGGGCTTTGAAGTGATTAGTTAGAACCCCATACTCATGAAGCTCTATGACTTGCTTTAAAGACCTTTTGTTTTAAGGGATTGTCTATAAATAACTTGAACGAATAAATAACCATAGATGTTGATACTGAAGCACTCAGTTCCAGATATGACCAAGAAAAGTATCAATAGGAAAACTCCTCAGTAGGAGGAAGGTGAAGGTGTTCAGCAGTGACAAACAGACATACTTTAATATTTTAGTTCTGGTCCTTTTGGAAGATTTTTTTTTTCTGGAAATTCTCGTTCTGATCAGAGTTTTATCACCTCTAATTATTACTTGCTTTCTGTAATATCAGAGAGTGATATGATACCATCTCATGTTCAACTTGACCACTAAAAACTCAAAGTAAAAAAGAGTTAATGAAGACAAACGAGTACAAAATTAGCAGTAACCTGAGGTATCCCTGTGGTTGGTTAAATCTGTAGCAAACAGCTTCATTTTTTTTTTAATAAGAAGGTACAGTCTTTGAGAGCTACTGCTACAAGCCTTAGCAACCCATTACAGCAAGACTCAAGTCTTGTCTTCACAATGAAGAAAAGCTGAGCAAAGTATAATGATATCTATAGTCTCAACAGGCTTCCTCTAAGAAAGATAAATGTTAAGCCTCCTAAAAAGATGTTAGCTGTATCACACTGCAGGTTATGCTGTCTTTGACTACCTAAGATCTAACAGCCAATAACCAATGCTCTAGCTTTAAGAAATTGACCCAAAAGTCAGCAGAAGACATTCTTAGGAATTTGAAGAGACTTCCTGGGTGCTTTAGTCCAGTCTGTGCTATCTCAGACAACCACATCACACAATGTGTACACAGATGAATTATTTCCTATACAATATTAGATGTATCTCTCTACCCATGATTATTCACTGGGTGTTACTACTACTTCTTTAGTAGTCAGAAAATATTTTCTGATTTCCAGACCACAATTATTTCTGGACATTTAAAACCACGTGCTGTCATGCCTTGTTAAACAAGTCCTCTTCCTGCTGCTCACACATTTTATAAGCTCATAGAGGACAAGGATACTCCTTCAGCCAGTTTTAAAAGTTGGGCTATTTCAGCCTCTATCATATTGGCAGTCTTGTATTTCCTCTGTCATCTTTGTAACTCTACTGTTTCTTCTTAAAGTTTTGAATTACTCTATTTTGAAAAACTTTCCCCTAAAATAGGGGGCCAGGCATTAGGACTTAAAATGACAAGAACACGTATTTCTCATGAAATCATTTCCAGTTTATAAAACAAAGATAATCCTTAAATAAAGATAAAAATCTTACCATCTGGTTCCAGTTGACAGCAATTCTATTTGCATAACCAAAGAGGAACAGGCACAGGAACACAATGGACAGGAACCATGCAGTCACAGCTACAAACATCACCCATCCCTGCAGCAGTGGAAGTGGAACGTGGGTAGAAGCTACCAAAATCCAGACTATTGTTCCAAACAGCTGCAAGGAAAAGAACACACATGATGAACTGAGAGATAACTGTTATTTAGTACTTTCTGCCTAAGAAGTAATACCACACATCAAGATGTCCTCAGATTACTTTAAGACACCAAGAGGAAACACTTCAATGTACTCAGAGATCCCAAGGGCCATCCTTAGAAATAATTGGCATTAAGTGGAAGGAAGATGAAGCCACTCTGAAATTCTTAAAAGCTCTTAAAATAGTCTTGAAAATGGGATTTACAAACCCAGGTGACTTGCATGCTGCTGCTGAAAATTTCACCCTTACTCTCATTTTGATGGAACTACAAGAAATGTGAAAACATGGTTCACACACACATACATAAATCTATATATGTTCTAAAGATGATATGACAAGGGTGTACATCAGATTTGGATTAAATCTCTTTAATTTTATAGTCCTTATCAGATGATGCAGACAAAAAGATGAAACTGCATGCCCCTTTTGCAACACATTTGTAATAAAAAGCTGAAAGAGAACAGATTAAGCAATAAAATGAGAGAGAAAACTAAAATACAGAATAAAGCAAGTTGTAAATTAAGTTGCAGTGATGAGAAAAACATTCTGCTTTCCAGAATTATTATAACCTGGGGAGGAATTAGGCACCATCAATTTTCTTTTCAGCATACTGATCTCAGTGATTAAGTGGTGGGGATGCAGTGCTGTGATGGGTTGATGGAGAATTTACATACTTTAAGGCTTGCCTGGTTTCATCATCTCTCGACCTAAAGAAGGATACAATTGCTTCCTGCAAATCCTGCCTCTTTATTAAAAAAAAAACAAAACAAAAACAAAAACAAAACATACCTGGAGAAAATCATTATTGCCACCTGAAGTATGTTCAATTATTATAAAGATTTAACTTCATAGTCCAACCTGCTGTGTAATAACAGCTACAAACAATTTCCAAGCAAGTTAGTAGTTCTGTTTAAATCCTACAGGTTTACAAAGTCAGATGTTACATTTTAGGTTTCAATGAACTTTATTTTGAATCAAGGTTGGATGAGAGCTACCTTTCAAAAGATGCCTGCTATAAAATTAGTTCCTCTCTGGTGTTACATTACAGCAGCATTGCTTGTCTCAGCTCAAAGCTCCCAAGGGTTTATGTATCAGCTTTCAAG
Organism: Heliangelus exortis; assembly: GCF_036169615.1. Classification (NCBI taxonomy): domain Eukaryota; kingdom Metazoa; phylum Chordata; class Aves; order Apodiformes; family Trochilidae; genus Heliangelus; species Heliangelus exortis. Next base: position 137,518,563 of record NC_092423.1, on the reverse strand, counting down.
GGTTCCTTTTTTAGCTGCTGAGAAGAAACAAACTTTCCCTAGTTTCAAAAGACTACAGGTGCAAATCTGTTGTGACTCAAGACCAGATAGTGATGGGGAGTAAGGTTTCAGAGGGACAGCAGAAAGTATCTGTTAAACAAAAAGCAGAGATGCATGAAATGTTTTCGGTATTTTGAACGTACAACCTCGCAAGCTTCTTCAAAAATAAATTTAGCAATCTAATGCAGAGACTGCTAATCTCGGTGCCCACTACTGTGCTATTTCCTTAATACTACACCTGTCCTCTTCAGCTTGGCTGTCAGATGTATAATGGGTTGGCCAACTTAATTAACCTTTTGTCCCTTCTGACTCACGGCCTGATTCGGTGACTGGACTCGTGCTGAGCTTTTTTTGGGTGCAGTTTTACAGCTTGCAGGATGGGATCCACCACACAGACTGGGACCCAAGCAATATTGTGCTCTGACGCCCATGAAAAAAGAAAAATTAAAAATAATAATAACAAAAAAATCTGGTGATTTCTGCCAAGGTGTTGTTCTATTGAATTTTTTTTTTTACTCCTACGAATTAGTACTACTCTGCAGAGCCTCACATTCAGCCTTAGCTCAAAGCTCCTCAGCCACGCGTGTACCGCACCGAGGTTCCCACACTCCCGAAATCAATCGCACTTGTAGTAGGAGTTCTCACAGGACCCGCAACACGCTGGGGCTTAAAGTCTTCAACAGCTGAAACAACCCCGCGAAACGACGGAGCCCCCGGTGCCTCCCCCGGGCAAGGGCGGGGGGGGGGGGGGGCAGCGCCGAACACCACCGCCACCCGCCCCGAGGTGAGCGAACACGCCAGAGCATGCCGGGGGAAAGGCGGACGGGTCCCGCTGCCCTTCCCGGTACAGCCTCATCTGCCAGATCCCTAACTGGTGCCGGAGCGGGGCAGTTTGGGCTCTTCCCCCTTCTGCAACCTCGGCTGCCCGCACCTTCTCCAGTCACAAAATGGCAGGTGAGGACCGCGGGCGACGCGGGGCTGCTGCTCGGCCGTCCCTGGGCAGAGGCGCATTCCCCCTACCCCCCCCCCCCAACCACCCCGGCTGCCGGCGGCCCCGCCGGGGCGGGCAGGAGGCAGCGGAGCGCGGAGCCGCGGCGGGGCGCTGAGGGGAGAGAGGGAAAAGCGCGGGAAGGCCGTCGGCCGCCCCGTCACCCCCCCGCACTCACGATCTCCAGGAAGATGACGGCTCCTGAGTAGGTGCGCAGGATCTCCAGGCCGGAGGGCAAAGTGACCCGGGGGGGCGGGAAGTAGGCTGCGGGGTTGGGAGGCGGCGGCATGGACGAGGCTCCCCTGGGCAACATGTTGCTGTGGCGGCTGCTGCTGCCGCTGCCGAGCGCGGTGGGGACGGCCGAGCCCACAGCCAGGTGGGCGAGGAGGAGGAGGAGGGAGCAGGTGCGGGTGAGCCTGTGGCGCACCGCCCCGGCCGCCTCCCTCCTGCCCGCCCCAGCGCCGGGCCCGCCCTGCCTCGCCCGGGCATGGGCGGACGTCCCCGGGGTGCCGGGGACCTGAGCTGCCCGGTTACGCCACGCCCGCCCTGGACGGAGGCCGCGGCGGTGCGGGCGGACAGGGGCAGTTCGTGCCGGTGCTGGGGCGGCCCCGAGGGCGCTGGACCCCGGCCCGGGTCTCCCGGCTGCCCCGAGGAGCTGAGCCGGGGCCGTCCGGTGGCTTTCGGCTTCCCCGAGGGGACTGTGAGTGTCCCCACTGGAGCGCAGGGCTCCGCATTCGCAGGTCCTGAGTCAGATGCAGCCAGACTTGCGGCATTACTTCCTACTGCCAGTTTGCTAAAGGTTGTTATTTACCTTCTGGTTACAGATACTTGAGGCTTCAAAATTATTATGTTTTACCGTTTGTTTGGGGGTTTTTTTGTTGTTGTTTTTTGGTTTGTTTTTTTAACATGTGCACTAGGTTGCCCATGCAAAATGCTACAGACACTTCATCTGTATCTTCTAATAACCTGACTCAACTGTGCACAGCTGCTTTACAGTAGTAGAAAATGGTTGGTTGATGTAAACGTTTTAGGTAGATGAGGGTCTAGAAAAGTACATTTTCATCAGGCTTCTTACAATGCATTTCCTCCTGCCTCTTAACATAAATACCTTCCCCATATGAGGGATGTGGCATAAGCTGGCATTTTTGCTATTTCTCTTGGAGTGGCTTAGGATGGGGTCACCTGTTGCTGGGATGACTGAGGACTGTTGCACCAGTGTTATCCCATGCAGTGTTTCTGGATGGTTACCTCCAACATACACAGCTGCAGTTTTAAAGATTAAATTTTAAGAAGGTTTCATACAAATGTATGCAGCTGTTCCAGAGGTTTAACCAGCTAGGGTGTTAAATTGCATTCCTTTATATATATATATATGTGTGTGTGTGTGTGTGTGTGTGTAGATGCCTGATGTTTCTCAGTTGTACTTCTGTGATGACAAGAAATGCCTCAGCATAAGATGTCTGCCTTCCTAATCCAGGCTCTAGGTGAGGAGCAGCTGACTTCTCTAGACACCAGTCATTGGTGCTTCCAGCACACTGCATATGTAAATAGGGATGCTTCTAAAATGCAGTAATAGCTGCATAGTTTTGAAATCATGGAAGAAGCTAAGTCTGTATTCTTTCTTGTGTTCTCTCCAGATCCCTAAACCCCTTGTAGCTTAGTTCCTCTTGCACTCTTAAGAAGTAGGGATGTGTGGGATGGAATCCCCATGAGGCTAAGGAAGACACTGAGCCTGGCCATCTCTCTTTTCTGAATGCTTTGTTCCATTAGTTGTCAGATGAGATAATATTACTTCCCTAGACCTATTTTAAAAGTGAACCTTGTGTCCCATCCATTTATCTTCAGGAAAGGGCTTCAGACTCTCAAGATGCATGTCTGCGTGTTCTGATTTGGGTGTGTTTTGGAAGGGAGTGGGATTCAGACTTGTGCCTAAGTGATGAAGTGTAGGTGGTTTGTTCCTGAGTTTGCATTCCAGAGACTGTATGTCCCATTGCTTTCATGGTCTGGACTATATCTGTTGAGACTGCCCTGCAGAGAGAGAAATCTGAGTGCGTGGAAAACTCAGTTGATCAGTTTATGATTCAGAACAAGAAATCGTTATCTTATATAGAGGAAGTACAAATATTACTTTGTCATAAATATTTCCAGTTTTATTATCCAGCTATACAAATAATCTGTGTGAACTCCAGCACCATTGGATTTTACTGATTACATGCCATGTGCAGTCACTTTTTCTTGGTGGTGAACACTATTCATTTTAACCTGAACATTCTACTTAACACTGATTTTCTTCAATTTTTGTATCTTTTCACAATAAAGTCTGAATTTCCCTGTTTATGTATACAAAATACATTTACAGCAGTACATTTTCCTAAATCCTAATCATTTAAATGAAAGTAGCTGTTTATTTTTACTCTCTTTGGGCAGGATGCGCTACAGTGCCATGTGGGATTTTTCATATACTGATTGATATACTGTTTGAATTTTTAAAAATCTGTTTTCCTTAGGAGATTAGCATCAGGACTGCATTTTTAAGTTTCCATGGCAAAAGCACGTGTTTGTGTTGGACTGCTTTTTAACAGCATTTTTTATGTAACTAATTGCATCTTGGCACGTTACAGGGTGAATTAATGATGTTGCTTCAACTCCACCAGAGTCAACAAGTAGACAGAAGAATATTGATTCACTGTGCGTAGGAAGGTCTGTATATACAACCAAAAGGCCTAAAACCTTTTAAATAACTGTTATATGAAGTCCAAATTCTTGCCCCTTCATGTTCATATGCTTACGGTAGCCTAATGTAAAGCTGGCATTGTCACAGAACTACAAAACCAGTTGCTATAATTTTTAGATGATAAAAATCATTAATGATTTAAGTTCCAAGTATAATGATGTGTATTTCTTTAATATATGTAGAAAATAAAATATATGGTTCTGAACATTGTAATTCTCCCCCAAGTGACCAATCATTAGAAAAATACATTAAATTATGAAAATATTTAGTCAGCTATCAACTATAAGATTTAGAGATTAGACAAGATAAATTAATATGTTGGAAAAAAACCCAAACATTGAGATACATCATGCTGGATATGAAAACTAATTCAGCAGTCCTATATAGCAAGAATCAGACATGTGACTTGAAATTTCTGTGAGAGCTGAATATTTTTACAGGTAGCAGAATAATATGTGAAAGTGTCAATATAAGAATTCATGGTCCTTGATTCATCACCTGAGTGCATTATCGCAATCATCTCTGCAAGCAGATATAACTGCTAATCTTTTGCCTTGTGCTGCAATGTGTGAATGAGAGTGGCTTGCCAAAATGGTCAAAGTAGTGGAAATTTTTAAAATGTTAAGTGAGAGCAACCCTATTCTCTACCCACCTGGCTCTGTTTCTGCATGGGCAGATCTGCACAAATAGATCTCCCTAAGCCAAACGGGAGCTGAGCAAGGCTCTCCTGACAGTATCATGATCTGCTTTTTCCTTCCAGTTACTTTCTTAATCTGGAAGAAGTTGCCCCAAAAAGCCCTCTGTGTTTCTTTTAGATTTGCAAAGCAGCTATTTCTTAAGGAAGAACACAGACTCCCTTAACCCTGGAGTTAGTTATTATCAAAAATAGAAATCCCAAAGTTGATTTTATAAAATGCATACTATTTTGTTTATGGATGAATTAATTTAACATGCTCCTGGAAATAGCATGAAGGATTCTGATCTCATTGTGCTGCAAACTCAGGACTCTCTCCCTTTAGCCAGTGAAATTAAAGAGGCATAAAACTGTTTTGCATAAGGTGAATGATAAGGAAACCCTTTAGCATCATTTGTGTAGTGGTAACAGAACTTCAGTGTCATGGTTGAACCAGTGCATATAATGAATTAGTGTGCAAATATCACAGGTTGAGGTTTCTTGTCAGTTTTTATTTTAATGGGAAGGGCCAGGCTGTTGGTTGTATACTGCCCCTTTTTATATCATCAAACAAAGGGGGAAATAACTGTTGAAATCACTCACTTGATCCAGTTCAACTGAGCTTGGGATGCCTGCTGGAAAAAGAAGATGGAGATAAATGTGCCACCTGTTTGACCCACCACTCCCAGGGATGGCTGGTTACCAAATCAGTCCCCAGAGAGCTTAAAGCAGTCTCAGAGGTGTTTTATGGAGTTGTCTTGTAAGGCTGCAGTGGCTCGTAGTGTCTTCTGTGGCCAGAGGTGTGGAAAGGCATTGATCTGCTACTTTGGCTCTCCATGATCCCAGGATGCCTTTAAAAGCAGGGAATCCTTAGCTGTCAGGCTAAGAGAGTTTGAGGGTCCTTTAACACAGGCACCACAGGGCTGTGAGGCTGGTGTCCAGCCAGAGACCTTCCTGTGTGTGTTAGGCTGGAGTTACTGAGAGCAGAAAGAGGTCTCTGAGCTGTTCAGATAACATCGTTTCCACGTTCCTAGGGATACCAACCCTTTGTTTGGCTTGGTGGCACTGCAGTTCACTTAAGTATAATGTGCAGGCAAAGGGTGAATTCTCCTTTCATTTACACTGAGAAATTCCTCTTTGATGTGTGAGAGTGCAGCAAAGGTAAAAGTGCAAAATCTCATCATAGCAGAAAGGAGAATCCTGAACTCACGTGGCTGTGTGGGTAGGGAGAGGCTGCTCTTGGCATGGGTGAGCCAGGAAAAATGGATTGCCTGGATTGTCTCTATCAGGGAATGGGAAGCTAGAGGATGACATTCTTGTAGATGAGGGATGAATAAATGGCACTTAATTGTAAGATATCTGCCTCCCATCTTGGTCAAAAGTATGTATCTATTGTTTTGATGATCAGCGCTAACAGGTACTCACATTTTCCTCGGTTGCAGTTTGTTTGCTTTTTGGGGACTGGTTGTTTTATTGAGTGAATTCCTGGCTAAAAATCCAATAGAAGGCAAAGGATAAATAAGCAAAAGACAATGGCGGCTTCATTTTGTAATTAATTAATTCAGGAAGGAGAATTGGAGAATTAGGGAGACATTAGAAAATGTCTGCTAAAAAAAAAAACCAAAAACTCTGTTATGGTTTGAAATAGCACAAAAGCATTGTAGCAAAAGGAGTAAGCCTATAGATCTCAAACCAATCTGAGTTTATCCACTTGTAAATTAAAAGGATTTCTCTTAGTGTTAGAATGTATACTCATAATTAGGCCTTATCAGATGACTGTTAGTAGGATGGTAAAGAGCTATCTGAATGTAATTACAGGCATCATTAAATGAATCATACGTAACATCTGTATTTGCCCTTAGTTTCAGTTTGCTTAAAATAGCAGTGTCTTATTCTGCTGGCATCTGTTGCTGGTTACAGTAACTACTGGATTTATAAGGCTGAGATGGAGCTCTGCAACAACCAAATCACTGGCAGACTTGTAGTCCTTTAACTGACTTGATTCATATCAAAACTGCCCTTAGCCCCAGCCTCCAAGAATCCTATGCCTCTGGTGTTTATGAACTTTCTTAGTTCAAGGAAAAATTATTCCTTTTTTTTTAATTTTATTTTTTATTGATTAGGTTTGTGATGAAAGTAATTTATTTCCAGTACTAACAGATCAATTTAAAAGATAACACAGAATTTACAAGTCAGATACAATGCCATGTTCTATCTTCTTTATGTAATGTATAGTATATGGATATTGTTGCTGTTTTAAGATGATAGATAGCAAGCCATTACTATGATTTTTCTTTTAGATGGGAAATACAGCCTCTGGAAGCCTTCAAATGGTCTGAGTTATTCTTCTGCACCTCTAGACAGTATCGCTATGCTCATATTAAGTAAAGGGAAAATTATATGATCACAGTGATCAGTTTGTACTGAAAGAATAGTGATTCATTATGAAATTCAAGTTCTTTATAAAGAGGTGTTTAAATGTTCTTATGTACAAGCGATTTTAGGTTTAATTAGCATCTGGAGTGTATTTACTTAAGTTAACTATAAACTTTACTTAAGTACACTGTGAACTTTTACAGTGGTTTACATCCTGGAGGCCTCAAAGGCTCCCAATAGAGATGAATGTGTCATAGTGTATCAGCCTTGGTTTAATTTTTTTGTTATGTACAGTAAGCACAAATAAACATTCTGTAACCTTGAACTTTAGATTAGGTGCTTGTCTATCTTCTGCAGCTATCGACTCCCGTAATGTTTGCCCTGTGCTCCAGGGTGCACCAAACACCACTCAGGAGCTGGATGCTCCTAACAGAACATTAACCCTAATGTACAATTTTCTGGTGTCAGATGGAGAAATGCTGCCCACTGATGTGCTTGCTTACATCCTCTGAAAACCAGCCCTGATACTGATGGCAAGCTGCACCAAGTGATGAAGCAACATCAGAAGTTAGTACAACAGGTGAGAACAGTACCTTTACTTCAAAAGAATTATTTCTTTATTTTCCCATGGGTTTGGAAAAATCTGTGGTTACTCTCACCTGCATAAGGGATTTTCATTCTGTGGAAGAGGCTGGAGGAATCTCAGCTGCAAATGCAATGAAGGGGAAGTATTTATACTCCAGAAATTATTGTGAATATATGTTTTAGGTCTATCTTAACTACTCAGTTCTCACTGAATGCAGCCTCAGGTTCTGTCACAGTGTTTTGGAAGGTTTAAGCATTTGATCAAGTAGGTTTTGATTCGCAGGAAAGTAAACAGGTTTGAGTTTTTTTCCTTTCATAGGTCCTAAACCAGTTAAACTGCATTCCAGTTAGCCTGGCGTCCTTCATGAAGTGTTACACAGTATGTATGCAGTTTCTGGATAGAAAACACTCTGTGGTTCTGCTGCCACCCTTTAACTTATGATTCATTTGGGAAGGTGCTGTTTTCACACAGGGACATACTGCTAAAATATGGTTTAGACTGTGAAAAATAAGTTAAAGACCAACTACCTCACTTTACCTTCAGGATTTTCAATGTGACAACAGAATTTACTCACACAGATAATTTTAGTGAATATTTTAATTCAATTCATTCACAGCTGCTAATAGCATCTTGTGTTCCGTAGTGTCTGACTGTGCTTTGTTTCCTGACATCATCTTATACATGGTCTTCTTATGTAGTGGATGTTTTAATTCTGTACAATAAATAAATCCTCACAGTAGACTTGCACTCAGAGATCTCAGAGATGCTGGATGAAGGGATGAAAGGGATGATGAATTAGGTACTAGGAAAATTTTGCAGTTTATTCACAAGGCAGTAATTAAAAAATAAGCCAGAGTAACTTAAAACAGCACCCTTAAAAAACCCTTAAAAAAAATAATTTTTTTACTCTGGAATCTGATTTGAGATGGGACCTTATGTTCACATATTCTTCTGAGTGTTTACAGTCTGTGGCAGTGCATTTCAAGTAACTTGCTTTGCTGTTTTCTGCCTACTAGTAATTTTGTAGAGCTAGTTAAGTAGTTTAAACTTTAATCCATAGGTACTTGGAAGAAAGATGAATCCATGATCAAAAAAATACAGTTCATTTATTTTACATAATAACAAAAAATAAATAGGTCAGTATTCCATGCATTATTTTACTACTAAGATAGTCTAACTGCTGTGAAGTTTATGCTTATAGGGTACTTTGAAGATGTAATCTGTTGTACAGGACTAATGTTGTGTTCATACACTTCTACATCTAGCTATACTCGGAATGAAATAATCTCTCACTAAATTCTTTTGGGTTTCTGGTGTACAGTGGAAGAAACCAGGATGGGACTCAGTTGACCAAGTGCCTACGTGTATCTCTCAGCTACCTGACTCAACACCCCACTACAAAGAGGAAAGAAATAGCCACACATGAGGAACATCTTGTCTTATACTAAAGAAGGTATCCAAAAGTAGATTATATGATTCATTTGTGTCTGTTTCTCAACTGCAAAGGAAGTTTATGGTGGCTGGGCCTGATGTGAACATCTACCTTGCAGATAATTAAGTTAAGTTAGTTAAGTGAGAGAAATCCCTGAACCAAGCCAGTTTAGTGTTTTTTGCAGGGATTTGGAGGTAAATATAAAGGCATCCGAAAGTGAATCAAATAAAAGCCTGGGCTGGTTGATTGAAGGGTCTGACTTGATGGAACCTGAAGTAACTGTTTATGCCATATACATCTGTATTTGGTTCCAAGCATGTTTAACATAGTGAACAAAAACTGTTGCTACACTCTTTTTCTTTGCCCTCCAAGTCTGTGTTTTTCTTTCTGTCAAAGCTTAGCAGAATAAATTCCGAGAGCAAACACATCCAGGCCTGAAGCTGTATCAGTCAGCACTAACTTCCTTTTAGAGTCTTCTGAGTTTCTCAGCCTGTTGTCAATTGTGGGTTAATTGTGCAAGTGGTAGCTCTGAAGCTGTGGTCTGTGGTAAGGTCTGTGGTAAGGGGGAACATAAAACAAATTTAAGACCATCTTTCCTTCTTGGATCTATTGCAGACACAAAGATCTCTCCAGCTTCCCCCTTCTAACCTGCTTGTCTTCTGCAGAGAATCCTTTCAGCTCCACAGAAACTGTTGTTCAGGGGATCAGTGGAATCCACATCTACCAACATTTTGGGTGCCCAATACTGACTGGCACACTTCACCTTGCATGTCCCAGTCTGGCTCTTTAGAAAATCTTTATTTTCAGAATTTTGTTAACCTTGTTAGCATCTTTCTCAGTGTAGGATGGTGGTATATTCCTACAAGGCTTTCTCGAGCCTTTCTCCCCCCAAAGCCCCCAAGGCTTTCTCCCCCCAAATTTAGTCTTACATGACCACATCATGTAATTAGAACAACTGAGAAGGATAAGCAAGGGTACCTATCTTCATATGATATCATATGAATATGATATCATATGATATCCTTCCCTCTTCTACTTTTCAGACTCTCATGGCTACTTGGAGAGTGTTGACGTAGAGATATTATTATTATGATTATCATTATCTCACTTGCTCTTTTACAAAAGTCTTTTAGGGTATTTCATGCACAGTCACTACCATCTGTCACTCTGTCCTGTCCAAAGAGAAAACACTGCAGTGCAACCATATGTATTTCTTGCTTAAACTTTAATGGATCCACTGATACGTGCTACACTGGAAAATGTTCCTATCTGAGAAAGTAGGAGTAGAAAAAGTGTGTCTTTCACAAGAAAAGGCTTGTAATTGTCATTGGTTTTGCAGAAAATCTATTTCCTTTTCTTCAGGTCCTGAGAAAGCTGTATGTTTTGTATATGTGAATTCGCAGAAAGCGCTGTGATTCCTGAGCTACTGAACTGAGATTTCTTTTGGGTCTACTGACAACCCTTTAGATTTCCACTGACAAGCTTTAAAGCATTTCAGAGAGCTAGAAATTGGCTCACAGTATGAAATAAATTCCTCAGTTCACATGCTAAGAATCCGCCAACTCTGTATTCACATTTTTCTGCACAGTTTTTCTTAATCTTATACTGACTGACTGATCATCATTGTTTCTCCTTCCACCCTCCACATGGTAGACTGCCCCACGTGCTCAGGGAATGTTGTAAGACAACTTATATAAAGAATTCTATTGTATGAAGTTGGAAAAATTAGCCTCTCTTACTAAGCAACTCACTGCTGAGTAGTTAATAAAATAGCAAAAGCTTGAAACATTAATAAGAGCGGGGAAATGAACAGGGAAGTCACGACTGCCCCTGTACTCAGCCCTGGTGAGGCCACACCTCGAGTCCTGTGTCCAGTTCTGGGCCCCTCAGTTCAGGAAGGATATCGAGGTCCTGGAGCAGGTCCAAAGGAGGGCAACCAGGCTGGTGAAGGGACTCGAGCACAGATCCTATGAGGAGAGGCTGAGGGAGCTGGGGGTGTTGAGGCTGGAGAAGAGGAGGCTCAGGGGAGACCTCATCACTCTCTACAACTCCCTGAAAGGAGGTTGGAGCCAGGTGGGGGTTGGTCTCTTTTCCCAGGCAACCCTCAGCAAGACAAGAGGGCACAAGAGGTCTCAAGTTGTGCCGGGGGAGGTTTAGGTTGGACATTAGAAAGAATTTCTTTACTGAGAGGGTGATCAGGCATTGGAATGGGCTGCCCTGGGAAGTGGTGGATTCTCCGTCCCTGGAGATATTTAAAAAGAGACTGGATGTGGCACTCAGTGCCATGGTCTGGTAACTGCAGCAGTAGAGGATCAAGGGTTGGACTTGATGATCTCTGAGGTCCCTTCCAACCCAGCCAATTGTATGATTCTATGACTGAAATCTGTTTTCCAGGAGATGTTACTTAGATTTGCTGTACTCTTAAAGATTGAGCTATGTGGGCAACAATAATATGAAAGTAATAATTGGCATCTGGATACCTTAAAGAGGTATGTCTATTTTGTAAAAAACATAAACAAGGAAAAATCTGATAAAAGGGAGACAATGTATAATGAAATTACATTGAATGAGAAGGTGATGGCTCTGGAGATGCTCTCATGCTGTGTTGTACTTTAACAATGAGGTGTCACAGTCCCTTTACAGCTCCAGCAAGGTGACCTTGTTGTAGAGCTGCAGCTGTAGAGCTGCATTTGAGTAGGCACAGGACTTCCACGGGATTTAAGCATAGGTGTAGCACTGGGGATCTGAAGGGTCAGAAATGCACACAATCACACCCACTTCCCAGCCACAGAGAGTTTTCTGTAGTTAGTGACTGCTTTGGTAGGCTCTTATTGCTGTCTGCAAAACAGGGTGATGCAAGTTGCTGGTCCCACCCACCTGATGAGAATCAAGTGAAACTTTTCCTCCCTGTGTTGAAACATTCTTCTGGAGAAACCTTTCCAGCCCAGGAGCAGGTGGGGCCCAGCACTGCAGTCAGGCACACTGCAGGCATCAGGTAGGCAGAGAATGCTTTTACAATTTGCTGTTCTCCCTTACCACATAAGCAAAAGAGCAACCCAGAATAAGCTGTTGCTTTTATCTTGCTCATTCTTTCTTACACATGTTGAGTAGGTTATGTTTGATTTTAATAAAAAAAAAGAGAAGAAAACATGAAATGGCAATTCATATCTTTTGTACCTGTGAAGACACATTAAAACAAGACAATATTTTACAAATAACTCTGTTAATCCCTCTATCTGTGTCACATTTGCTATTTTTATCATCATACACGGTGTAAAATTTCATCTCTTTATAACCATTTCAGCCAGCTTATCTCCAACTAAAATGTACTATTTAGGACTGTGTGTGAAACTAGAGATGCCTATTGTTGCTGCAGAAAAAAACTTCATGCTCCATTGCTTTAGATGCTAAATTTTAATTTTTTTAAAGTGATTGAACAGATTAGAGCAGTGAAAGTAGTGAATCTTGTCAATGCCCGTGTGAGATTGTTCGAAATGCTTAAGGAAAATGTATTCCTAATGGACTATATTGATTTTGTATTGGAGTTTATTAGAATTAGTTTTTAAAACATCATATTTACCACAGGTATCTGCCTCATGTGCCTTCTGGACCTGGGAGGGGCCAGGATGATAATGTGTGCACTGGGAGAGGTGACAACCTTCAGAATTTAGAAGATGATAAAATCCTTGCTCTCCAAGATCAGGAAGCATGCTGAAGTATTCCTGCTATGATGCAACAAGAGTTTATGCAGCTATCTTGTTGTCACTATACATCTACAAGCAGATGTATCACGGGTCTGGCATGGCTAAACAGGGAGCTGTAATGCAAAAGGACAGTATAGAGGAGAAAGAAGCAGGGACAGGATATGGTGGGATACTTTAGATACACTGCCTGAGTCTGTAGGCTTAACCTCGTGAGATCCAAAGCTTGCATGGAGTTGAAACTTGCATGGGAAGTACAAGAAGAGCTCCCACTGCTGTATTAGTATAAAAAGGCTGAGCAAAGAAAACTTGGAATGATTGCTGAGTGGCAGTGGTGATGTAGTTCAACGAGAACTACCAGCAGTAGATGATTATTTAAGAGAGAATCATCTCTCAGGGATTACTTAAGAGAATTTGACCAGAAAACTCCATGGGGCCAAATGGACTGCATCCTGGGTGCCAGGAAAACTTCTTTGATGCCTCTTGCATATGAGTTAGGATTTAATGAAGAGGTAAAAACTGGTTGAATGGTTGTTCTCAGAGAAGAATCATTAATGATTGCTCTCTATCCAGACAACAAGTAGAGTGCTACAGGGTCTGGTACTGAGACTGTCATCTCACCTTTGCCAGTTAACTCCAGGTGATGAAGTCCCATTTCCTCAGGTTTGCAGATGATGCCAAATTGGAGTGAACAGCAGATATGCTGTGGGCAGTGCTTCCAGGCAGAGAGACCTAGGCAGGCTGGAGGAATGGGCAGAAGAACCTTATGAAATTGTGAGTGAAGAGATAAAGGAACTTGATTTGTTCACCCTGGAAAAGAGGAGGCTTTGGGTGGACCTGGAGAGCCAGGCTCTTCACCGTGTTAATTGGTGAGAGGACAAGAAACAGTGAGCATAAATTGAAACAAGAAATGGAAATAAATTGAAACAAGAAATGTTCAGCCTGGTAATCAAAGAATTTTCACAGTTGGAAAAGCCACCTAAGATCACCAGATCTGACTGTCAACACCCCCCCTCCAATAAAAAAAAACAAAAACAAAAAAAGAAACTAATAAAAAAAATTATAGTTTTGTGTATCACCATGCCCACTAGAGCATGTCCTGAAGTGCCTTATCTACACACTTTTAAAATACTTCCAGAGATGGTGATTCCACCACCTCCCTGGGCAGTCCAAAGCCTAGCTACTCTTTCAGTACAGAAATTCTTCCTAATATCTAGACTAAACTTCCCTTGGAGCAACTTCAGGCCAATAATGAAAGGAAAAACATGGGGAAAAAAATACTGGGACTGGGTAAAATGATTTAGGTGTCAAGCTCTAACAGTCCATAAATCCTGAATAGTCAGCCCCCATTTCCTGTGCTGCTGGCTCCATCCACTTCATGAAGAAACCTAAAGTGCTTTATCACAGTGAGTTTTCATTGGCTAGCAGTGAAACCTGTGATATGGCCCAAGTTCTTAACTATAACAAGTATATTTTTTTCTGCAAACCACAGCTCTAATGTTTGAGTTACTGTGCAGGCTGAAGCTTGTGTCCACATGCCATGGTGCAGAGCTGTGTACACCTACCTACACCTACCCAGGTTTCCTGTGTGGGATAACCTCTTTTATTTGGCTTGGCCTGTGAGTTAGGCTTTTTGGTAAAATTTATTAACTGGGACCCAGTGCAGCAGGAATGGGTTGCACCTGATCACACTTAAGCCTGACTGGCTTGAAGACCTGTGCTGTGCTCCTCTCCTGTCCCTCCCTCTTCTGTAGCAAAGGCACAGCTACTTCAGTCCTGCTGGTTTCATGTGGTTAAAGCTTTGCCCAGTGTTACACAAATGCATGGTGGTGAAAGGGTTGGTTTTGTTTATTTTTTCTGTTTAAGAAAATATGAAACTGGTGTGGTAGGAGGGGAGGAGGATGGAGGAACTGGGCAGTTCCAAACTTCCGATGCAGAAACCCAGCACAAGTTTCTCACTTGCTTCCCTCAGCCACACAGCCAGAGATTGCAATAGTAATTCCTTCCCATACATGAAGCATGCTCCAGGGCTGCTTATAACTCATGGTCTCCTAGAAAAGACCAGAGTTTCAATTTAGAGTTACAGAATCATAGAACAGTTTGGGTTGGAAGGGACCTTAGAGATCATCTAGTTCTAACCCTCCTGCCATGGCCAGGGCTACTTTCCACTAGACCAGGTTGTTCAATTTAGACATGTATTCCTGGATTTTGTCCATGAAGGAGAGTGCCTGTTCCAATCTCAGGCAGAGTTTAATCCCACAGTTACCTACTGCTCCTCTTTTACCTTCTCACAGCTCTGAGTTTCCACCTAAAGAAGAGAATGGCCTGTTCATGATTATTGCAGCATTAAGGACACCTTTGGATTTTGTCAGCCAGTAGTCTCAATATGGCCTGAGGGTTCCAGAATTTGGACCCCCCACTCTGGCAACCATGATTTTGTGAATTTCTGGGTCAGAAGTAAAGATGAGGTGTTGAGACAGTATCAGTGTGATTGTGTCTTCACACAGGAATGTTACTGTGCCACTTCTGCAAGAATAGCAGGAGCTGAACTGCTGTGAGTGGCTAAAGCCCTGGGCTGAAACTTCTAAAAGGCACTGCTTTTCCTCAGTAACTTCGCCTTGAATTATAGAATTTCAGAATCACAAGATCACAGAATCAGTCACAGAATACAAAGTTATTCTGGTTGGAAGAGACTTTTAAGGTCATCATCAAGTCTAACCATTAGCTTAACTCTAAGTCCAGTGCTAAACCTGATTCCTAAGCACCACATCTACATGTGTTTTAAACATCTCCATGGATGGTGATTCAACCACTGCCCTGGGCAGCTGTTCCACTGTTTAATAACCCCTTCAGTGAAGAAGTTTCTTCTAGTATCCAATCTAATCCTCCCCCAGTGCAACTTGAGATAATTTCTTCTTGTCCTGTTGCTATTACTAGGGAGAAGAGACCAACACCCACCTCACTCCAGCCTCCTGCCAGGTCATTGCAGACAGCAATAAGGTCTCCCCTCAGCCTCCTTTTCTCCAGGCTAAACAACCCCAATTCCCTCAGCCACTCCTCATAAGACTTGTTGACAGGCACAAGCTGGAACATAGGAAGTTCCAGTTAAATATGGGAAAAAAAATCCTTTACCATGAGGGTGGCAAAGCACTGGAACAGGCTGCCCAAGGAAGTTGTGGAGGCTCCTTCTCTGGAGATACTCAAACCCCACCTGGATGTAGTCCTGTGCAACGTGCTCTAGGTGATCCTGCTTTAGGGGGAAAGTTGGAGTGGATGATCTCTAGAGGTCCTTTCCAGCTCTGACAATTCTCTGGACCCTTCACCAGCTTCATTGTCCTTCACTGGACTCACTCTAGCACCTCATGTCTTGTAGTTAGGGGCCCAAAACTGAACAAACTATTTGAAGTGCATCCTCACCAGTGCAGAGTATAGGGGGACAATTAATTAGTCATTAATTTTTTATCATTACACAATAATGATTCTAAATCCAAAGTGTTTAACTTAATGAGTTTATTACTATGGATCCTAAAAAGTTTAATTCTGCTTAATTTTGGGGAACATTAGTTCCCAGAAAGGGAGCAAGTCAGGAGGAGTTACATTGCTGTAAGTGAACCTGTTTGCCCAAATACTTTCATAGTGTAGTAGGGGACCAATGAAAAGAAATGTGGTCCCACCCTTTCATTCATACACACCCGGAGGGTGTGTAGCAACACAGGTAATTTACTGCTTGTAGCAGCAAGTGGTTTTCTGGAGGAACAAGTGGTAGAGAAACTGGATCACAAGAGTGGTTCTGAGTCAGAGTCTTCTGGGATACTCCTGCATTGGTCATTGGTCAGAGATGAGCTTGGAGTCAAACTAACAACCAGCTTCATGTTTTGGAGGATTTTCCTGTTGAGGGTGAGGTTCAGGAAGTGTGACTGTTGTGTAGTGTGGGGAGACTTGGAGCTGACTCTCTCCATTGCCAGATGATGGCATGTCCAGCTCTCCATATACCCAGAGAACAACTGGGTGCAACTGCTGCTCACAGGTGGTGTGTGACCTGCAGGGTGCACTCCCCTTAGCCTCCTGAGATCATTCCTTCATTTTTAGTGCCAAGTGGGAAAGAAAATCTATAGATCTTCATTGCAGGGGCCATGGGGTTTCTCTTAGGTTGGACATTAGAAAGAATTTCTTTACTGAGAGGGTGATCAAGCATTGGAATGGGCTGCCCAGGGAAGTGGTGGATTCTCTGTCCCTGGAGATATTTAAAAAGAGAGTGGATGTGGCACTCAGTGCCATCGTCTGGTAACTGCAGCGGGAGTGGATCAAGGGTTGGACTTGATGATCTCTGAAGTCCCTTCCAACCCAGCCAATTCTATGATTCTATGATTCTTGACATCTGCTGTGAGGAAAGGTGAACTGTATCTGGGTTCTTGGGGGTTAAAACCTATCCCATAGCTGCTTCCTATGTTGCAAAGATGCAGCATAATGCAGATTTTAGCATTAGACATCAAATATCAGTGGCTACTGAGTTAGGTAGTTCCTAGAGTCACTTGTTAAATCATCAGTGCACATTGGTATAGCTGATAATGCATGTGTCTGTTTACAGTCTACAGGCAATGGTGTTGCTTTCTTTGCACTGTTCTTTGTGCTTGACTTTTCTGTTTTTCACAGATTTTGGGAGACATTAGAGGCAAGAACTGTTCTATCTATTCTCAGGTTGTCTACAAGCTGTGCAGGTTTGCATGCAGAAATGCTATTGCTAAGTTACTTCCTCACACCTCAGACCATCCTGATGGAGAGTAGAGTTGGAAGCAGAGATAAGCAGCTCGTCCTCTGCATGTTAGGCAATATAATCACACAGGCAAATTAAGAAGAGTATGAACACTTCTAATGTAAGTTTGAAACTGGCCCTGCTTTGCATGGAAGATTCAACCAGATGACCTCCAGACATCCCATCCAATGTCAATTACTCTACAATTCTAAGAAAAGAAGGATTTATTTTTTTTCTTTCAAGAGAGACTGCAAATCTGTTCTCCCAGCTCTGAAGTCAATAAGGAAATTACTGGAACTTTCTGTGCAGGTCAGAGGTGAGTGAAGATCACACTCTTTCCATCTGTGGACTTTGCAAAGCACATCAGTAGTGAACACACCAGCACGTTTACTGTTCCTGACATTAGTGAATTCATATTGACCTTTGCATGCTCAAAATTTGTCCCTAAATTGCATATTGAAACCCCCACCCTAAATTACACATAGAAATAAAATAAGAAGTCCCACATGTCTGGATGCTGACTTTGTGGTCACTACCATCTTACTACTATTTGATTGTGCTTAAGGTGAGGCAGAGGCTGGATTGAGCCCTGTCTCTGGCTGCCTGCTCTCCCTACAGGGGGTGGATGAGGAGGGGTTATTGTATGTACAGCAGGTGCCAGGCACATTCTGGGGCACTTTTATTTCCTCTTCTTGAGGAATTCACAGACAAAGTAGATGGTGACTTGGCACTCAGAATCGTTCCACTCTCCAGTGCTGAGCATTTCCACACAGTCCTCACGGCCAGCTGGGTCATGAGGCTCCCCTTCCTTCCAGTGACTGTAGTTCTGCAGTGGGCTGTTGTCTGCATACACAAAGTGTCCTTCTTTTTCCATGTCATTCAGCCCAATGAAGGCTCGGAAGAGGCCACTGTTGGAGATGTAGTCAGCAATGAGGGCGTTGGTTGCCTCATCTTTAGGCATGGCCAGTGTTCCTCCTCTGTCCCTGCAGTGGATCAAGGCTTCTCTGTAGTTCTTCTCTTCTTTTACAATGTAATAGAATTTCTCATCTGTCTCCCTGATACCTGCTATAACTTTAAAGGGGAAAAGAATTGATTAAATAGCATGTCAACAGGTAGTGAAGGTGCTTCTGTTCCAATACAGCAATGAGATCCTTAGAAGGGAGAGAGGAAAATATGCCCACTACTAAATTTGTGATGAATGTTGAGGACACTAATGGGACTGACAGGCACCTTGCAAACTTTAGGACACAGAGTATTCAGTCATGATTGTTATGTCTCCCATGACACTTCAGTTTCATTTCATGGATATCTAGAATTAACCAAACCAAGGCATGCAGAATGGACAAGTAGCAGTGTCTAACTGGATGACCCCCCCCCATTGCTTTGCATGTTTTTGAACACAGACTGAAATAGCACCCTGAGATAGAAATGCAAGGGTATAGATAGCTTTCCAGGTAGAAGAAAGTCAGTCTGACTGCTAAAATCAGACATTTCAAATACAGCCTGAGCTGCTGTTGCCATAAAGTGGTGTTGACCAGGAAGAAAACTCTGGCTGCTGAGCAGCTTTAAAAAGCAAACTTCCCAGGCAATGTGTATCCTAGTGAATTTAGTGCCAAGGAACATTCCTGAGCAGCTGGAAATTGATTGTCCCTGCTGATGGATTGCTGGAATAGTCCTTGGCCCAGGACAACTAACACTTTCTCAGAAAATTCAGGAGTTACCCCAGCCACAGTTTAGGATTTAGTAGAGAGATGTTCCTGATAATATGGAATGCAGTTTTGTAGGATTTAATAAGAGAGATGAGGGCTATTCTGTGCCAGTGACAGAGGAGTCACTTAATTTACTGATGTAGACATAGTCCTAAAAGCAAAGGTGGAACTTTCTCAAAATCTCTGCTATGCTGGGAAGTGCTCTTCCTTCTGTTCAGTCAAGGCAGTGTGCACTCTGCACTCAAAATGCTGCCTGCACACATGGCTTCTTGTGTCTTTGGGTGTTTGCCCCCTCTTACAGGACAATGATGCCTGCACTGAAGGAAGCACACAGAGTCCTGTGCAGCAGAAAGATCAAGAGGTTCCTGTTTCTTTTCCTGCCTTTTTGGAGCAGGTTGGCACAAACCTTTCCCTTTATTGCCTGAGTGGCCAGGGAGCTTGAGCAGACACCCCAGATGCAGTCAATAAGCTGACTGATTGTGCACATGTTATCTTCTCTTGTTCTTTTGATAATTTCTGTATTGGTTTTGCTTTTATTCATCTGTTACTTATATCCCTACAGGTGTAACACTGTGTCTTTTTTGCAAGTTTTCTGAGTGCCTCACACAGTGAGACTCTCTCTTTACCTGGGTGCTTCCACAGAGCAGCAACTGTAGAAGAATAGCAGTGATAAATGTTAAATAAAGAGTCAAATAAATAAGGAGTCAAATAAAGCACATCAAGCACAAATGAATCCTTACCATTCTTTAAAAACTTGATGGATGTGTTAAGACGAGCAACATTGATATTCAGTTGTCCAACAACTCTGCGGTATCTTCCACAGTCACAGACTGTGCCTGATGCAGTACAAAGGAAAGAAGATTTATGTTTAGAATCTGTGTGTTTAGCATCTGTGTATGTCTGTGTGTGTGTGAAGGATCTCTGCTTTTAAAAACATGGGTGGAAGTGTTTGCTATCTTTGTTCCACACACACCAGTGTAGGATTTGTACACCCTCCATCCCTCTCATTATTGATTCCATCCAGCTGCAGAGATTTGGTTTGTCATGGTGATCATTACATCTTTACGTCTGAATGCCAAAACATCACTGAATCTCTGGCCTTCTAACATAAACAACAGCATCCAGGAAGCTGGAAACTGCTGCTTTCCAAGCGAAGGAGGTTTTCAGTATGCATGGGACTGGCAAAGCTTTAGTAGAAAGACCATGTTAGTGAAATCCTGCATGCGGCTGTGGTACAGCAGTAAAACTTGATACCAACACAAATAGTCCATAACTTTCAAGCACTGAAGTCTCAGTTACATTTTTGTTGGTAAGCTGAAATTTGGCTTGATAGAGGTTTTGTTTGTTCCTCTGTTACTTTTAGGAAGAAGAAAAGTTGCTGATGATTCCCCAATAAAAAAACCAAACTGGAACTGCACATGAAGTCTCCTGAACGTGAAAATAATTGTATATCCAAGTTGTGGAAGCGTTCAAGATTATTTGGACCGAGAAGAACTTTTTGTTCATCAGATACAAATTATCCTCCTCTAAGAAAACACGTTGTCTTCATTTGACAACAGATTATTCTCTATTTAAAATCACTTATTTTTTCATCCCCGTGCTCCTATTGGGAAGCATTTAAAAGGCATCATTCCTTTAGGATTCAGCAATTTCTTTTGGCTCCCACTATAAATGTACTGCTGGCCTGTCTGTTTTAGTTTTGGAGATATCAAATATTGCCCATTAATTTAGGTAATTCTTATACATATTTGGTGTATTTCAATGTATTCATGGCCAACAGTAATCCACTACCCAGCCTTCACTTTTCTAAACAAAAATTTTTGGTTTCTTCCTGTTGATTTCACCTATTCTCAAGAGTGTTCATGGGCCTCAAAATTTGGTGAAACTCCAGACAAACCAATCCTGAAGTCAAAGAAATTCTGTGTCAAAGAAAGATGTGTAGCATACCTTCTTTCCCCTTTTTTCCAGACACTCCTGATAAGCCTTTGGCTCCTTTGTCACCTGAATAAAGAGGAAAATATATTCTCAGGTCTCAGAGCATATGTCAGGAGTCTACATTTGAAAAAACTACTTAATAATGTATTAAGTGTGTGCTTCTGATAGGAAGCCCCAATGTACTGTATTGGCAGACGTGCCAAGTCAAACAAACCGTGATTAATCCTGGTGTATGGAAATGAGGAGAACCTTTTAATAGCTAACTCACTGATAGCACAGGCACCTCGTGTTGCTGGTTCCTGGTACCTTGTGCCACTTACTTTAAATATAAACTACACAGTGATCCTGAGAGGCTGAAAGTACACAAAAAACCCATGGGAGCTGAGCTCCTTTCTGCAGGTTACGTGTGCGGGCAGCAGGCAGCACCTGCACAAAATGAGGTTGGCAAGAAGTGTTTCATTTCAGATGTAGTTAATGGAAATGTGATTGATAGTCATCCATCTCCTTTCCTCTTCTTCTGTAAATCATAAAAATGATAGCAATACTTATGCAAATGTCATGGTACTATAGAAGAGGAGGTAAGTAGCTTTTTAAAAAAACTTCTGTAATTTGGATCAGCTGGACTTCATCTGAAATTCATGTCATCTCTCCTGTTATGACATAAAATCTTCAGAGGTCAGAAAATACTACTGTTACCTCTTCCTTGTTGATGGCCATATTTTGGTGTGCTTTTTTCTTCATATGATTATGGTTTTTAGCAGAAATTAGGTGTTGGCCATCATTTTAATTAGAATTTATTGACACTGTGCAATTACAAGCTGAAGTTTCTGTCTTGCTTCATTAAGAACTTGGATGTTTAATGGTAGATTTAATCAGTGACTTAGTGACCTTTGCTTCTGCAAATATAGAAAGAAAATGCAAAAACTAGAAGGGGACAATAAATTCTATATTCAGGTTGAGAGAGGCCTTGATTTAAAGACTTGGAGCATTGGTTTGCTCACAGATAAACAGTTTGTGGGATTCTTAATTTCTAGTCCCCGTTGGTGATTGAAGACATCTTAGGAGATAGCTATCTGTGTTTTCAGTTGTCAAGGTACTTATGAAAATCAGTCCCTGGGGCCAAATTCTTTTTGTTCTTTTCTGACACTGGGGCTGGCTATAGGCCATCAAAGGTTTATAAAAAACACTGGCTTGGGAAGTTCCCTGGACAGATTGTTCCACCCACTCACCCACATGCCTGGGTAGAGACCACAGAGTTCCCCTGGGGATGGTGGAGTACCTGCTCAGCTTTCAAGGCAGATCTCCTGTGGCAGAAGTAATCTGCTTTTTGAACCAGCTCTTTAGGAATACCAGAAGGGAATGTCTGAGCCTCTTCTCAGACAACCAGAGCATAATTTTATGAAATCATTGTCCAGGTAGACTTGGAGTCTACCTTGGTTTGTGAGTAGCTGTCATCCCTGGGTATGATGTGTTTACATCAGTACTTTCTTCAAACTCCTTAAATATTTTTCTTACTGAGCTCTCCTATGCATTGCTTGCTCATGTGTCCCCCAGCAGTGCAGGTGTCAATGTGTGGCATCCTGAACAGCAGCAGAATATTGACTTAGGCCTTCAGCATCCAAAGCAAGAGGCACAAATCTGGCTTTCAGAGTGCTTAGAGGATTTACTTTACAAGAGCCTGATTTCTTCCTTCCACTTTACCATCAAAGAACATTGATTTCTTAACTCAGAAAACAAATTATTTTAACCAAGCTAGTCAGATATATTGCACTTGGGAAATAAAAGAAACATATCTCAGTTAGCACT
Organism: Heliangelus exortis; assembly: GCF_036169615.1. NCBI lineage: Eukaryota > Metazoa > Chordata > Aves > Apodiformes > Trochilidae > Heliangelus > Heliangelus exortis. The sequence continues at coordinate 137,495,831 of NC_092423.1, read as the reverse complement.
TTTCATCAATCTTTATGCCTAACTTTACTTGGAGAGCAGTGGTCACAGCTGTTATTTGATATTACTCCATACCTGGAACTCTCACAAAACACATATTTACCTTGAGGGAAAAAACAAAAAATTCCCAGGCTAGAGCTTACCCTTTCCACCAATTGGACCAATTTTCCCAAGCATTCCCTGGTCACCAATGTCCCCCACAAGTCCTTTATTTCCTGAGAGAAAAAATAAAGAGGAAAAGAATATGGATGATTTCTGTAATTCCTTTCCCATGGCACTGTTTAGCTCTTTACTGCTGCTGTTTTTCCTGAGTGTGGCCTGTCCACATATGTGGCAAAGTCAAAATGAGTGGAGCCCTCAGGAGGGCTGGAAAAAACCACTGCAGATCTCTGCTACTGTAGGATAAACCAGCAGGACATTGCAAGGCACCTTGGTTGAACTGTTTGGTCAAATAACCAGAAACGTCATGGGTTTTGTACAGAAAATACAAACTAAAACTTCTAGTCACTATTCAAATATTGATTTTACTTCACAGCCAAACTAAGCTGAAAGCAGGTTTTACTTGTTTGGTTTTTTCTTCACCCCACACAAAAGCCTTTCTTTCTTCCTTGAGGTAAAGTCCTTGTAGCTCTGCTGGGAAGCTTTCTCAAAGTGGAACAGTAAATAAGGAGCTACTGGTTTTGCTGTATGTGCTTTCCCAGTCCTCAGAGCATCAATATAATGCATGCCTTCTTAATTAATCAATAGCTATTTTAGAAAATAGCTTGCTAATGATGACAGCCCAGTTTAGGGAATCTCAGTTTGTACACTGAATTTAACTTTTCTAAGATGCTTCATAAATGGTTGGTTGGTTACCTGATTCCCTTGTATCTTACCCTATCTCCTTTTTCAGGTAAGAAGCAAAGTCATACGAATGCATTTGAAAATTTAAGGGTTTTTTATTATAACAATAATAGCAGGGTGATTTTAAAGTTTCAATAAAAGCCAAGACTTTCCTGATTAGTCCCACACCACTGACCAGGGAGAAAGACCAATGGATATGCATTATCACTAAACTCTTATGCTAATTCAAGCTTCTGAGTTAGAGTATGCAAACGAGGCTGATACCATTGCATCTGTTGCCTCCAAATGTTCTGTCCAGCTCATTGTGGATATGGGATATGTTAAATAGGAATGAGTCCTGAGATATCTGCAACTCCTGGTTTTCATCTCAGGTGTTGCTTGGTCAGAGGAACTTTGTTTCTCAGTATATGCTTGTTTGCTTTTTTGCAAAATAGGAACAACTGAGACTGAATTTTGTTTAGCATCCTGATCTAAGTTAAGTAAGTTACTCCTGATCTTAGTAAGTTACTCCTTACTAAGCAGTAACACTCAAAATTCAGTTTCAACTTAAGGATCACTTCAGTAAGAGAGCAGTGATCTTTCTAATTACATTAATGATTATATATATGATCTGAGAAATGATTATACATATGATCTGGGTCTTCTGGATCTTATTAATGAGAGACACTTGGGAAAGCACAAGTAAATGAACAGGTTTATTACATGACTGATTAAATTGTTGCCATGTGTAGCTGCTGTACATATTGACAGGAATCACACTAAGCTCTCCCAAGTGTTAGGTTGTCTGATTAATGTTTGACAGAATTGTGAAATACACAGGTGCAGCAGGAATGAAAAGCATTAAACATCAGTGATCATATGCACCAATACAGTTGTGTGTAATGATATTCCTATACCATTAATAGCCCACAAACTCTCATAAATACCTTTTGGTCCTTTTGGTCCAACTTTCCCTTGTTTGCCCACTTCTCCTCTGTCTCCTTTTTCACCTTCATCCCCTTCCAAAAACAAAAAAACAGAAATAAAGTATCATGGTACATTTATCTCAGTACAGTAAATGCATACATCTCTACCTCCTCAGAAAGTAAAGTTCACACCTTTTTTTTCCTCCAATTTTTTTTTTTTTTTTTTTTTTTTTTTACTTTGCATTGAAGGTAAAGTAGCCATGAGTTAAATTTCCAGAGAAGAGCTGATGAATCTGAGCATCCTTAGGAAAAGCCAAGAACTTTCCCTTTCAGGGAGGCTGTTCCAACAGAGGAATTACACAGTACCACCTTTTAGTCCTTCTCTTTCAGCCTTGCTATCCATAAAGCAGATAAATAAACCAGTCTGTCTCTATTGGGAAATCTGTACACTCGGGCAAGAACTGCCAGGGGAGGCAGTAGGAATTTATTAATTGTTCTGAGTGACTGTAGTAACTTTGGGTTCAAGGTATGCAGAAGCTTTTGGAATGGGAGGAATGTAAATATGTTGAAACAGAACTTAACATAAGCTGTAGCACTTTGTATGGCAGAAGTCTTGCCTCCAGTTTTTGACAGGTGACATTTTAAATGTTGATACAACAAACGGGTTTTGCAACTACTCTGATGATTTGTTTTGAAATTGTCATGCAGAGCATATCTGTAAGAGGTAAAATCTTTGCATTCATTACAGCAGTGCAGAGATTTCTCCAAAATAGATCACGACTGTATTACACAGGTTCCTGTATAATACTGTTTAAATACTCCTACTATTGTAAGATGCAGTCTCACTGAGCAGCTTGCAGCCCAAAGGAACAGGACAGCAATTAGCAGGAAAGAAACGTTACCTCCTTCTTTAGGTAGCATACAATTTCACTTCATATTATGCAGGAAAATGGGGGCATAACTTCGGCTGATTTTCCTACCACCTACTTCTTAGTTTTGAGCCAAATACCAAGAATATATTTCTTTTTGTTTGTTTGTTTTTTGGTTTTTGTTTGGTTTTTGTTTTTTGGATTTTTTTAAAGCAATTGATGGGATGGGAGAAGCCCTGCACCAAACCACTAGCACTCAATACAGGAAGCCTTCTAAAACCTCTTTCCCCATCCCTTACCCTCATCTGTAGTGGGGTTTGCCATGTGATGGGAAGCAGAACCAGAGTCTCTTGGCCAAGACAGAATCTCCTGTGCAAGTGGCAGCCAGTTGTGTCTGTGCCTGCAGCCAAGAAAGAAGCTGCATTTCAGCACACTTCTCATGGGAGGGAAGTCTGTCCAGATGTCAGAAAAACTGAATCAAGGACAGAAGAGGAAGAGCATTCTGTGCCCAGAACACCAACCTGTCTGCCTGAGGTTGGTGCTTCCAGCCCTGGAAGAAGCTGTTCAGGAACAGGGTGACTTGTTCTCTGGGCAGCCACTTCCAGCTTCCCATGAGCAGTGGTTTCAGGGTTTGCCTGAGCCAAGAGCAGTATCCAGACTACTAATGAACAACCACAAGGGATTCATTTCTGCACAAATTAGTCTGTCTATTAATTTATAATATCCCATGTCAAAAAGGTCAATGACTTAATTATGTGCTGAGGGAGAAAGTAGCTTCCCATGGTTGCTTTCAGAATGATAATTTCATTGAGTCTCATTTTCTGAAAAATACTGCCCACTCCTTCCTGATTTACCTTCTACTTCTATAGCCACAGGTAGCATATCATAGACTGTCCTGTGAGGTGATGAGAGGTGACAAGTGGTGCATATTATTTGCAGAATAGAAAATGTAGTATTAGCTGTTTGGCTCCTTTCCCTCTCAGTTACATGGACTGGACTGAGTCTGTCCTTCTGTGCTGAAAAAACTCCAGCCTTGGGACCCTCTTGTGGAGGACAGATTCACCCCATTGATCAGGATTGTTGGGCAGGTGGGCTTGAGGACCTTGAAGCTCCTTTCCAACCATGATGATTCTAGGATTCTAGGATGCCCTTTGGAGGGCATGGTCAGTGGTCCAAGCTGAGGAAGATAAAGGCCTGAACTTCAGTTCTGCTTGGAGAGAGGAAGCATTTGCCGGAGGGATGGACAAGGAGGAATCATGTTGTGGTGTGTGTGCTGATTTACTTGGGTGCTTTGTTTTTAACACCAGCTTCTTCAGGGCAAAGTAGGAAAGGAAAAGGCCACAAGAAGTGAGCAGCAGAAATTTTAAACATCTCTGTTTTCACTAGTTCTTTAAAATACTGTAAAAGCCAGTATATATTGCCAAAACCCAAGCTCCTTAAATATCCAGTTGAAGCTGTGGGTCAGCCTGGAGCTGTTGGAAGGATGCCTGCTGGTACTGGGTCCTTATCTAGAGTTCATCAAACAGTAGAGCCAGAGTTTGTACAATTTAATTTCACTGTTGACCTCATTGCTAATAACATTTACAACTGAGACACCAAGGAATTCTCCTTTACAAACCCATTTATGAAATCCTTGAGAAAACTGTAAAACTCACTTCTCAGTAGTTCAGAAATTCAGAAAAGCTTCCCAGAGGATGAAAAAGGGCGTTTGAAATTATATTCCAGGAAAAGGTTAAGAGTGGATCTGATCACAGTCTGCAAACCTGTACAGAGGGAGAAGTACATGATAATAGAAAGGAAGCAGGGTGAGTTTCAATGGCTGGAAAGGCTGGATGAGTCCTGACTGGGAATGCAGCTGAGGTTATTTAACAAATGGACTATGCTCTCCAGAAGGGGAGGGAGAAGTAGGAGGGTCTTCATGTCACACTTTTTCCACTGCAATGAATTCCTTTGTGTAAGATATGCTGTAACTCTGGGACTGAAACCGTTGTAGGTGTTTCTTTGGTCTATGTCATGCAGGACATCCAGATTTCTGCTGACCTTCCAAACCAGGGGACCAACCATCACTCTGGCAGTCCTCATCACCTCTCTCAGGCTACCTGATTACATTCCCTGTGGCTTGCAGACTGCTCTGCTGGGTTAAAGGCTCCAGAGAAATATATTTTCTGCAGAAGGAAGACCTCTGTCTGAGAATGACGATGATTTTTTTTTGGCGGGGGGAGGGGGCAAGAAACATTGCTTAGACAGTCATAGAAATAGAGCCCTGCAAAGAAAGTCAATTGAACAGCTGAGAAGCTATGATTTCTTTCTGAAAATGTTTTCTTCCAGTCTCAGTTTCAACATTTTGAGCCACTAAAAGCTGCAGTGATTTTTTTTCTGACAGCCTCAAGCAAGCTTCTCACACATGGGGCTGCTAGAAGTGAAGTTATATTGCTCTATATGGGCCACCACACTCAGAGCTGACAGATGAAAGCTTTAAAATGTGTGGAAAAGGTTATCCTGAAGATTTTGAGGTGTTAAGGAGTATCTCAACTTTTATTCCTAACACCTCATGTAGTTCCAGTTCTTGCTCAAGCCCTCTAAAAGTGTAAAGGAAAGGGAAGTAAATCTATCACCTGTTTCACCTTGGCATAAAGCATCTTGCCACACTCTGCCATAGTTTCCCTATCTAGGAAAATGGGAAGAATAATAATTTGCCTATATTGAAGAGAGGGAAATCTTGCTTTTCCCCACCTATTGCAGCTGAGAATTGGTAGGCATTACAAAACAAAGGTTGAGCCAAACCGTATTAATTAATGGCACCATCTCGTTGTTAATTTAAGACTGTATTATGCCCAATGCTTAAGAATATGGTGTTATAAATGTGTCTGCCTTTAGCAGCTGTTTGTGGTAATCTCAAATTTTGGGCAGAAACTTAAACTCTTGGGTTATGCTTCCCCCTTGTGGTCTTGCTTTGATTTGCAGTCAAATAGGAGGAGATGTGAGAGGTTGGTTGAGGTTTTTTTGGGCAGAGGTTGAGTTGGTTTTGTCTCTAATTTGTAATAAACATCTCTCCCTTTCCTCTGGGGCTTCGTGTGGACAGGCCACCCCCCTGTATTAGCCACTTGTTTGTAATCTGCCAGAAAACTGAATCCAAATCCTGGCAGTACTCTGGACTGGGTTTTTGAATTTTTTTACTACTGTGCTTTGTGCAGCAGGAGTTTTCTTACCAAAAAAACCAACCAAACAAAAAACCAACCCAACAAAATAAAAAAACCCCTCTGATCCCTGACTGTCAGGCTGTCACCTTAAAACTGTGGTTGCAAGGATGCCAAGCAATGCACTGCACTGGCATTTGAAGCATGGGTGAAGCACCTGGAGCCAGTAGCTGAAGGAAAGCCACTTCTTAACCTTGTTAGTATTCCCTCAAGCTGATTCACTTCTGTGTCACAGATTTAAAATACCAGCCTTCTAGAGTGAACATATGTGACAATAAATGACTGGGCTCTTCCAGCTTGGGGCAGCACAAGGCAAAAGGAAAGCAGAAGTCATAAGCAGTAAATGACTTTTTCAGCTGTTAGAAAAATTTAGTTGTAATTGAGAGGGACCCCCAGTCCTTCCCTCTCCTATAAACAAGCTCAGGAAAATGCTGAGGGTCTAATATTCAGTAGGAATCTTAGGCAGTAGAGTCTCTTCCTCTTCAGGAGTTTCACTGAGTAACACGACGTTGGGAGGTTACATTTGGTACAAATTTAATTAGTAAGAATCTACTGACCCACAAGAAACTTAGATTTCTCTACGGTATATTTTGTGGCTATTTTTTCTGGTTTGTGTTCTTGAACAGAGGAAATTGTCAAGTTAAATCTTTCACATATGTTTAATGACTCTCCAAATCTTGTGATCAAGGGCTGACCTTGGTTCTTGGAGAATCAGGGGAATCTTGGAGAATCCCTGGTGTTTATGGAGCCCCCACTTATCTGTAGAGGCAGTGATGTATTGTGGCTGGAGAATGTCTGAGGGCTGCCTGAAGGCTGAAGCCAAGAGCAGACTTCTGTGTCTCTGTGAACATGTAGCCTTTTCACTCAGAGCTCTGCTGAGAGACTTCTTGGGTCCATGCAAGGTTTCACAGAGACACTTTGAGAGGTGTGCTGGCAAGTCACATATCAGCTTCATGTCAGCTCCAGTTCCCCTCTCCTGACCAAAAATACTGAGAAAATGTTAATGTTGTATCAGCCTTTGATTTGAAGTATACTTTGCTCCATACTCCAGGGCATAGCCACCCTTTCAGATGATAGAAACACCACTTGTCCTACTACATCAGATACTCTTAATTGAAAAAAGCTCACCACCAGCCCTTGATATGCCCTGGATGCATGACTGACATGCTGTGAGGGGAGGAAGGATGGTTACTCTTGATTAGTATGCAAGTGAATGCTTTGCACTGCTTGCCTTTGATGCATTTAGCATTCCTAGATGTGGCCAATGTCCCCCCACAAAGGCTTTGTACTGAATCTGTTATGTGGTTTTACCCTCTCATCTTCCAATCTGCTGAGCTCCATGTTTCATACTTGTAGTCCCAGCTGAGGTGAGATAGGGATCCTCCCTACCTCCCCACACAGAAGGGGAGGAGTGTGGGTGATTCTGCCTGTCCTGGGTGGTAAAATAAAGGGATAAAGATGTGTGCATAAATCTGAAACTTGTAGGCAACTCCAGGAACAACTGAATGCCTTGCTTTCCTGGAAGAGCCTTGCAGATAGCCACGGAATTGGCTCTGCAGCCTACGGACACTGAGTGACCCTGAGCACAATGAACCTTTGCGGTCCTTGTGCTTTCACAAACTCTGTTCAGAGGTTTTATCACCAGAGGGAGTTGCAGACTACAAGAAATAGATGCAGAATACATCCCAGTTTGTCTTTCTAGATACGGCAATGGAAAGTCTCAAGATTTTCTCTAATTTCACTTGCAGTGTCTTTTAGATCCTTAGCTGATTTTCCATAGCAATGGGGATTCGTGCTTTCAAGATATATGTGGTTAGAGAGGACAGGATTTCTTAATATCTGCTCATCTGACACAATGTCCTATTCCCTGTTTTTCCCCCTTCCTTCATCCCCCAGCACTCACCTGCACACCTCCTTTTCCTCTGCCTGACACAGAGCACTCTCTTGACCCTGTATTGAAGGAATTCAACTCACTAAACAGAGGAATATCAGTGAGGCAAATAATACACATTTTTAGTGAGCTGGATCAACTCAGTGGAAAGTCTGATGAGTAAACAGCTGAGCCAGCATAAGGTAGAATCACCTGGTCAGACTTGGGGAAGAAAATGCTGGACTTCCTTTTTTTGGCAGAAAACCTACAGATGAGTGGAGCTGCTGTGCAGCTGCACCCATAAGCACTCTCCCAGGTGTTCTGCAGGAACATGCAGGGATCCCACAGGTTTCTCCATGAGAAAGAAATCATTTCCCTCACAGGTTCCTGAACTTGCTGTCTCTTTTTCAGCTAGTTCCAAATTAGACAACAAATACCCTTCCCTGGTGGAACAGAAAGGATGGTCAAAAATTAACTGGATTCTATGACCATTTTTCTGCTTTCCAGTTAAAAATGTTCCCAAACTTCAGTGGAAATGCCCTCTTCTGTTGTATTGTATGAGCTAGACCCAAGCCTTCAGCAGGCTTAGTGAAGCTTTGAGGGCTTGTATTATTTGAAAGTGTGGGCCTCTGTGCCTGTCTGGGGTATACACTATTTCTTTAATTTAAATTATTCCTGATTCTCTTTTCAATTTACTTTTCCTGGACTCTTCCCCTGTCATTTTGACATGATCTCAGATACCCATGAATTATGGGCACTTCAGTGAGGAATCAGACTGACATTGATAAGAAATACAGACCTATTATCTTTTGAATTTATGTATTTAAGTCCCCACAGACATGCTTTGTAGCTCAGGCTGATAAACTTCAGAAACTTAACATATGCTAAAATGTGGAAGTCTGAAAGACATGAAAAATAGAATGATGTGTAGAAATTAAAGGGTTCTTCAGATCAAATGTGAGGCACTAAGAGGGAAGTTTAGTTATAGGTTTTAACAGTCTACAGTATGTGGTAAGGCACTTATATTTTCAGAAGGAAATGTGGACAACAGAATATCTGGTTTCTGAGAGTCTGAGATTTTCCAGGAGTGGAATTGCGTAAAGCAAAATTAAAGCTGAGAGATGGACAGCTATATTGGAGACCACAGTAAATGCTATTTTGAGGCACCAGCCAATGTCATGGAGTTTATAAGCATCATTTGTCAGAAATAATAAGGAAACGCCTCACATCTAAATTGCTACGGGAAACTCCCGGTATTCTTCAGATTTCATCTTGATCCAGTTTCTCAACCTGGAACCGATTCAAGACCTTTGAAGTTCCTGTGTGTGCATTTCAAGGGAAAAGTGCTGGGACCTGAGGTAGATAGGAAGATGCAGAGCCAGCCTTCTGAAGCACAGAGCTCCCAGGAATCCACACAAACTCTGTAGCTGGAGCCTTGTTCTGCAGCCAGCGCCCCACTCTTCTTCCCCTGCTTTTAATGGGAGGTCAGGAGAGAAAGTTTTGGGCTCTCTGCTTATTTCTGCCCTCATGTCATTGCTTATTGACTCAGACCAGGTCAGTCCCCATCTTGTCTCTTAGAACTTCCTTTGCAGATCAGACAAAACTGAGTTTCCAGCCTCCAGGTTGGAAGAAAGGCCAGAGCTGGGGCACCCCTCAAAGGCAGAGCCTGGGGGAGCAGGTCCCGGTGTTCCTGCTGCTGCCAGGGCACAGGCTGACAAGTGGTGCTTTTGCTCTCATGTCTCCAGCTGCTGCCTCCTCACAGACCCAGTTCCTCTCCCAGCAGCAGCACCAGCCATCCAGTTTCCAGGCTTGGAATAGTGAAAAGTAAACAATAGAGCCATGATACTGATTTTGCTGGGCCAAGCACTTGGCTGCCATCGGGGAAAATCATTGTTTTGTTCAGGCTTGATCTGATTCTGTTTGGGCCCAAGAGGTCAATGGAGTACAGAACGCAGCCTTTATTGCACTGGTTACTCAGCTGTGAACAAGTGTTACCAAACGTCAGCCTTCAGAGATCCTGTGCTCAAGCACTTCAGCTATGACCAAGTTGTTCTTGTACATCTCAGGTCAAACACCAAAAATCACTAGTTACAAATACTGAAAATCTGTTTTGGTCCAAAGCAAAGATTTTTTGTTTTGCTTTGTTTGGTTGTTTTTTGGGGTTTTTTTTGTTTGTTTTCCCAGGGTATTTCAGGAAAGGTCCTAAAATGCCTCCCGCATTTTGATTTTGAACTGCTATAGAAGGCAGCTTGCTGTGTAGCTTAAAAGCATTTTTGAGAAGGCAGAACAAGACAGCCATTGCACTAGGACTATGTTCACTGAAAAGGATCCCCTCTTTTTGAGAAGAGACCTGAGCATTGCCTAGAAAAGGAAACTTGGAGAGGAGTGTCATCTTTTGCTTTTCTCTTATTCTTTTTCCTCCCTTTTCTGGAGCACTTGTTTAGAAAAATTCTTTGCATAATTTTTTACAAACAAATTTCAACTTTTATTTGCTTGCTCCAGACATGGAAAATCAGCAGAGATGGAAGCAAGGCCAAGCACATCATTTGCATCGCACAGAACCACCAGAGGTCAGACTTAAACTCCTGTTGGTTTCTGATGCTGCAGAGTTGAATTCAGACTGACTTGTGTCATTGCAACAGAAAGTGCAAAAGGCTCACAGCACATTTATTGCATTCCTTCTGGTCCAGGTAGACTGCAGCCTTGCAGAATCTGTTCTAGCTCTTTGTATTAGACACACAGGACTCTGGTTTTGCCTCAGAGAGAGGCAATCCAGAGAATCAGCTTTTTGAGAGCTGGTGGGACTGTCACTTTATCAGACTTTCCTTTACCCTTTCTTTTCACCCCATTACTCGTACTTCTCTTGTGACATCTCAGGTATGAGCATAACAGGATATATTTTTGAAGGGGACTTACACAAATTAACTCTGAAAAGTTACATGTGGCTTGTATAAGAAGTGGCCAGTTTTCACAACACTAATGACCCTTTTTGAACAGAATTTTCAGGATGAGTATAAAGAGGTTGAGTGCTTGCTCTTGTAGCAACTGTGAATTCCTAGATGATGAAGGAAGTAATGCAACCTCCAGTAGTGCAAGAAATTAAGGGCTGTGCAGTCTGAGCCTCTCCAAACAACCTCACTTCTCACTCAGCTTTCTCCTCTTGGTTGTGCTCTGTGATGGGAAAAGCAGTACTGGTGCTGCAAAGCACTGGGGACCATTCCACTTGTAACCCACATACTGGATGTAGCCTGCAGGACACTTTGTGCCTTGTAGAGGGATAGGTGAGATGGGATTGAGAAGGAAGTCTTACAGCTACTGAATACCTTTTAATTCCTTGCACTTCTAGGTACATTAGACACTGCAAAGTCAATATGGAAGGAAGAAGTTGCCACAACAGAAACCTGTACTGGGGTGGTAGAAAAAGCCAACATACTGTATAAGTTCAGCACTTTCTTCCCATGAGACCACCACTGTGTTCAACCACAGCTGAAGATGCTGAGCAGATAGGGGTGAGATGGTGAAACTTGTGCAGGGTGTGTCAAAACCCATTTTTCAGGCAATGGTAGAAAAAGGGACACAACATAGGACAGAATATAAACCTTACAACAACAGAAGTAAGAGACTTGTCCATTGTTGGGGTAAAAATCTGAGCAGGAAAATGTTACCTGTGCCTGTGGTGTGGTCCAAGGCTTGGGACCACATGCTCTGAGCCAGTAGATGTAACACAGACAGAGAAAAACTGTCAGCAAGACACACTTCCTTCTGCTTCCTCTTTCAATACAAGGGATGCCTGAGGAGTAACAGAGTAGTTCACACACCCAGCTTGCTCAGCCTTTAATTGCCCAACTGACTGGTAATCAATACAACCAGTGCCACTGAGAGCCACTTGTAACTGTCCTGTAAGAGCTCAGCTCTGGTAGGAACTGGAATTAGGATCACAAGGACTGAAAAATGTGTTTAAAACCTGCAATGGATTTGAGCCAGTAATTTGGAGGTGATTTCCTTGATACTCCTTTTACCAATCATGGATCTTGGGCATGATAACCTAATTTTAAAATAGTAGTGAGGACTGTACCAATACACTGTTTGGCTCCCCTTGTGTCTTGGTGGCAGTCGGGAGACAGCAGGATGGTAATGACTAAATCCTGACTTTCTCAGTATCACACTTGCAAAAACCCCTAATATCTAACCTTTAAATGCACCCTGTACAAGCTAGACCACAGAAACCAGCTGGAGTCCCAGCTATTCTCATGTTGTCACCAGACCACCTCATTAGCCTTGCAACTTGTTAAACACAATTCTGTCAAACTTTCTTCTCCAGCCTGCCATTATTCAGATCCTAACTAAACAAACTCCCACTAGCTCCCTTGGGGATCATTACATCTCTCTGCTTTTAAGCTGTGGCAGAAAAGTTTAAGCTTGCATTGTAATCATAAAGAAATTACCTTGCTGATTAAAAACAGCCCTTTAAGCAACATACATTTGAATAATCCATCATAAAAAAATGAATCTTTAGCAGTGGTTTTTTTTTATATTGTTTTTCCTGCTTAAAATTTAAATCAGTTGCATTTTTTTCTCAGTCTGTAGCCTATAGAAAAAAACCAATTAATTAATAAAAGAGATCAATAGTTCAAACTGCAATAGCCATGGTGTGGAATATATATGTTTTAGATCTGTCACTACAAGAGAGATGTGTAACTCATGGACCTACTTTTTGGCTGAGATACCCTCCAGGCAATGCCATTGACATTAGTTGTGTTACACAAAAAGTAAGTTAATGCAGAAAATTTAATTTCAGATATTTGCAAAGTGTTTTGAAGATAAAAGTACTGTAGACACCCCAGCTGATCTAGCCCTTGTTGAAATCTGTAGCAAAGTTCCTGTTTAATTCCACAGGAGCTACTGGATCAGGTCTGATGAATGCAGCAGCAGAGCTGTGTTTACAAGTAACTCTTTGGAAATACTGACAGTTCAGTCATTTTAAATATTGCAGATCTCTCCCTACCTAGAGGTGCAATGAGAACCATTAACAGTTCACATTTCTGGTCTACTTTTAGACAAAGTCACACAGTTTCTGGCTGCTAGCTGCACTGGTTGTGTGATGAATACAAGAGGAGGAGATTTATGTGGCTGGAGAAAGATGCAGAAGGATATCTCCAATTTATATGAGACTATGTGGCACTGCTCTTGAAAATAAAGAAAAGCAAACTCAAATCTCCTTGCTTCATCACTTTGCCCTATCACAGTTCCACTTTTCTCGATGTTTTTACAGTCTGCAATAATTCACATCTTTAATCCCCAGCCCACGCCACAAGCCCTCCGTGACTATTTTTAAAATCAGATTTATCAGTACTGGTTTTAGCATTAACAACCTGATATTCCTCACCTTTTGGTCCAGGTAAAATTGTGTGTGTGGAGCAGACATCTGTTGTAGGTCGACTGTCAACATCAAACCCAAAAACCTGAACCTGGAAGACAAAAAGCACTACAAGGGTCCTGTATTTCTTTAGCTGTTGTTCTTTCTTGCTGCTCATCCTTGCAGCTTCTCAGGAAATGCCTTTCGTTGTTACAGTCTTAACAAATGCAGCTGATTCAAAAATAAATGCACCACTAACTGAAGCAGTGCAAAGATTGGGAACTGCACGCAAGAAGAGCTAAATAAAGTGAAGAAAGGAGCTTGACGATGCTGTAGTTATTTCTGTCCTGCACGTTATCCAGGATATTTATTTAACACTGACAGCTGTTTATTCCAATTTATCTCTTATCTGTGAGATGTTTAGCTGCTTTTGCTGTGAAAAATTTCTTCAATATATGGGGATATCTCTTTTGTAATTTTTTTTTCCTTTCAGCACTGACTCTTTGTGCCCAGCTCTTCACTTACTCATGAGACGAAAGTATTGTATCCAAGTGAGTACTAATTACTTATCGGGTACTTGTGGCTCGTTTTGTGCTAAAAGAGTAATGCAGACTCCACATAACATGTAGAGAAATTTTTCCACAAGAGATTTCCTCTAAGGAGACTGTTAGTGAGAATGAACAAGCTGCCAGCCTGCTGTGGGCAGGAGTCACCAGTGCTGTTTCACACCTTTTGGGTGCTATGTGCCCATAGCCCTCAGAGTAGTAAGTGCAAAGCTGATGTTACCAATGGCTATTTGAGTCAGAAATCCCCAAATGGTGGTTTTATGCTTACAGATTGCTCCACAGTGGTTGCTCCAAGTCCAGAATATGTTCTTAGACACAATCTTTATGACAGAAGCCACAGAGTTTGAATCACTGCAGTACCTCTTCCCATGCCACCTTCCTGCTCTACTTGCCCACTGGGAGAGACCATACATCTAGATATAGGTATAGCATAGGTCCCAGCAGAACATCATTTACATATTGTCCAGCAAGCAGCTGCTGCTGGTTCAAATCTGCATGAGATGGTTTGCAGAGTCTCATCTGAGTATTGGGACTCCACATCCAGCTGTGGGAGGCCTCCTAGATGGGGGAACAGCATGGAAAACACTTATATCGCCTTGGATAGGACTGTGGCAGATACCAGACCATGTGCAATCCCTTCCTAGAAAAAACCTCTAGATTTCTCTTAAGGATAACTGTAACCAGGGACAGCAGGCTATTCATGGTAGCCTGGCAGCAAAGAAAGGGGAGAGGTGATTATTCCTAACCTTTTCAGGAATTTCATTAAGTTCTGGTTTCCTATGGCATGAAGAAGAAATCTAGTAAAAAAACTGAACTGTGCTTTTGAACTTCTTGCTGTGTGAGAGCACATGTTTGCTTTCCATTCTGGGGAAAACATCTATTTGCTGTAATAATAGTTAGTGAGATGCTTTCCTCATAATTTAAGAGAGCTCCTTAGCCCTACAAACCTTCAGTGTTTTGGGAGACAGAAAAAGTAGCAACACAGATGTAAAAGTGAATACCTTTTCTTAAAGTCTGAAGGAAACTTGATTTAAAGCTTTCATGTAGGATGAAATGTTGGCCAAAATCCCAAGAGGGGTCAAGACACTCCTCTCCCTTTTTGTTTCTATTCTAGTCACAGACTGTCCCACTTTTCAAAACACTTTTCTTTTTCTGTGAAACTGTATAAAGTACTTTTCAGAAATAAACAGTGGTTTCTGTCCTAAAGAATGCTATCTAGCTCAAATGTGGCCTCGATAACAGATACACCACAGGTAGAGGGGGAGGAAAGAGAAAACTGGACTTATAGATGGACAGGGTAGTACCAAGAATAAACTTGTTCCTCTGTGATTTGCATTGGGCACTGTGCCTCTGACTTGTACACTGTAAATCTCTTTTATTTATCTTCTTCCCTTCATTTTCCATTTTGTGAGCAGAAGGT
This sequence comes from Heliangelus exortis, assembly GCF_036169615.1. NCBI lineage: Eukaryota > Metazoa > Chordata > Aves > Apodiformes > Trochilidae > Heliangelus > Heliangelus exortis. Next base: position 137,480,808 of record NC_092423.1, on the reverse strand, counting down.
CAATCTAAGAGCAAGAATAGAGAGCGTAGGAGTGGGAAGCTGGTGTACTTAGCTTTGGAGGAGGCATTTTGGGAAATGTTGCCAAAGTGGTGTGAATGATACTATCTGTTCCACAGTACTGAGAGACTTACAGTGACTGCTTTGTTATTTATCAGGGATAAAGAGGGCTAAGTGTAAGTGAGAGAGGAAACCATTTGTTTAACCAGTTCAGTCACTGACCAGGACTAAGCAGGGAATGTATTTCTGATACTACAATTGCTATGATCATTTTGAAATGTTCTCATTATTTATTGGAAGATAAATCAAGACCATGCATTTTTTTTTTTTTTTTTTTTTTTTTTTTTTTTTTCCAGGAACACCACAGAACCCCTAAACACTGGGTGAGAGATGAAGCTTAATATATCCAAGAGCTTGGTAGTGAGGGCACTTAAAATGTAGGAAATCCAGATTCAAATTCTTTCTCTATCTAATCCAAACCAGTGATTGCACTAGAGCCTAAAGTTTGTACTGCCTTGTTACAAGGCTGTTTGCTAATTAGTTTATGTCTTCCTGTATGTTGGAACAGAAATCCTGTCCTGGAGCTAGGAAACCTTCCTTAACGTGTAATCTATCAAAAGTGATACACTAGCACAAATACCTTGGGTTTTGGGAAATCGATATTCATCAAACCAATTTCATTGAAAAATCTTCAAACAGCTTCACTGCTGATGAAAATTTAATGAGGGATGGTGCCTATTGTGCATATTAATTCTTATTCAATTGGACTTAGAGAAATGTCTGTAGGCAAGAGAGAAAAACAAACTAAGCAGTGTTGTCCAGACATAAAAGACATAAAGCAAATATTTCCTGGGGCATTACTAGGAAACTGTGATTTAAACAACAAAAAAGAAAGATTATTGCTGCTTTGTGCTGCTTTGAGTTGAGCAGTAATCAGGTAACCTTTATGTAGTGCATTGCCTCCTCAGAGTCCAAGTACTTTCTTGATAATTTGTATTACCTTCACTTGCTTATTCTTCAAACTTTAGTAGTCAAATATCAATAGACTATAAAGACTATAAAGAGTACAGACAACAGCCTGAAATCGTCTCATCAAAAGATAGCCAGGACTACAGCAAATTTTAATAATTAATAAAGTCCCAGATGCTGTGGTTGGACTCCAGGTTAATACATCCTGCTTATAACCATGGGCTTATTCAAACAGAAGTGCTGAGATTCCACTGGCATCCTTTCTGACCCAAACATAGAATTAAGAATTAAGAATTTCACTCTTCTCTACTTAACTATGGTGCAGAAACCTGGAGGAAACTGAAGTAAATGTAAAGAAGCACATTATTTCTCTCCTTGGGGATCCCACGTGGTTTCAGTTCTCCTGGTATCAGAGGTCATGATTATTTGGAGTTTTTCAGCCTGTCATACTGGATACATCAATCATGGTCGCAAGGCTTAGAGAAGATGGAAAAGAAAGAACAGTAATGTGGTTTTCCAAGTGCAGGGAAGAAAGTAATCCTAGGGCTATTTTGTAAAATGTCATTTTTGGTTTTGACATCACGCAGTGACTACTCGAGCCTATAAACACAGTCTCCACCAGTTGTTGTTCCTCTGAGTAAGATTTAAACAATGACTAGACCTTAACATACCTGCAAATAACTAACAAAAAGAGACAAACAAAGTACAAAATTACCCCAAATCTACTTGCTTCTATGTTCAATAAACAGAGTTTGTGGGACTCTGATGATTTTACATAATCTTTGTAGGATATTTGAGGGGCTTCATCAGTCCCAGCAGTGAAGGAACATATGTTCCCCTGACAGCTATGATCACCCTGGTTTCCTGCTAGTGAATCTGACTCAGTTGCATTGGGTACCTTGAGAGATGAACATAAGTGTTCCCTGGTCTGACACAGGGATGGTGTTCCAGGAGACCTTAGGTCTGTTTTAGAGCTGACAAACCCTTCTTGGCATACTCCTACCTCTCCTTTCCTACTCCTGTCCCCCTCAGCTTTTAGCCCTCAAACAGAAAATCTGACCCATATTCCAAATGGAAATGTCTTCTATGAGGCAGGAGGGATTTGGAGACAGCTGGTGCCAAGGAAAGCACCAAAATTTTGGTGCCTGGTCAGCACCAAAATCTCAGAAGCAGCCTGAGCTGGAGACCACAGATTCAGAGAGATGCCAGACACATTACGAGGTGTAGTGCTGAGCATTGTACCCCATTCTTTGTGGGACCTCAACTGTGTGTAAGTTCTGCTCACTCAGATAACACTGCATTCCAACTTCACACGTCTAACTTTTGCCCTCTGCAATAATTTATTGGCTCTCAGCCAATGTGTTATAGGCACTTTCACTGAGAATACTTTCATTGTGAATAATTCTCTGTCAGATGTCTGCAAGCTTCCAGTTCTACTGAAGGTGCCTTTGACTTTATTCATACAGCATGAGCCTTCCTGAGAGTCAGATACCTATGGCTATTGTTTTCCATGCAATTATTTGGAGAAGCTGTCAAAAAAAGTAAGGCATCCATGTGTGCATTCAGAGATGCAATAGAAAGTGAAATACTCAGTGTGGTTTGTAATTGTGTTTATCTAAGTGCAGCCTCTTCCTGTGTCAGAACAGATTTTTGCAAACAAGAGGGCAATGATTCAGTTACGAGGAAGACTGACAAAATAAACCCTGGCTTCTGCTGACCTGATACAGTGCTGAACAGTGTCCTACCCTGGGAAAATATTTCCTGCTTCATTTTCATAAATATTTATGTAATTCCTTCTGGGAAACATGTCTTCTTCAGAAAAGTGAATATGCTGCTCCCTGACACAAATTTAACTGTTTGTTTACTTGAGAGTGTATAGCTGTGTATCCAGCCTTGGATTTTTACATTCCTGTCTCAGAAATTTCTCTCTTTTGAGTTTCTTCTTCAGTCTATTCCTCAACATCACATCGTGTCTTTAGCCATGGAGCTTGGTTCTGTCCCTGGAATTTGAACATCCCCAATGCTCTGTTATTTTGGGCTGCAGAAATAGGGACCAAATATAATGTTCTGCCTGAAATCACACTTGTGTCCTGCCCAGCCTTATCCTTTCCATTCTGGTTTGAGGCTCCTCTCTAAAAGAAAAATAATCATGTAAGCAATAAAACAGAGGATTGCATGGCTAATGAAAGTATATATATTTAGAAGCAGACCTAAACACACTTCTGTGAACTGAAATAGAACTGCTATGCAGTTCTCTGAGTTTGCTTTCTAAGTTTATAGTAGGGGTTAGCAGCAAAGTTGTGGATGAGTTGCCCCAAGAGAACAGACATACCAGCACAACAAACCAAAAAGGGTTGATCCTGATTTCCTTAACACTTTTTAAGAAAACAGAAAAATCCCTGACCATGAAGTACAGACTGACAGAGCCTTGTACCAGGGCTTGTATTAGTGCAGAGGTGAGCTTCGCTTGCCAATATTCTCACAACCCTTCCATGAAGTGGTGAACTCTGTGGGGTGCTCTGTAGAAAGCTGTGTGATGGTTGGAAGACAGAGTCACAAGAGGTGTCAGACACTTGTGCCCAGAAAAAACCATGCAGATGAGTATGTGTCAGTCCTATGGGATCATAGCCTCCTGTTTCACGCATGCAGCTGCTGCATCCTGCATTAGTCGTTTTACCTTCTTGTTGAGTAGGCATAGTTATAAATTATGTGGATTTATAATTACTCAGTTTATCTTTTTTTCTTCTTCTTTAGTTCCAGCTCTGCCACACACTTCCCTACAGAGCCAGAGTCAAACAACTATTAGCACTTGCTTCAGCACTTAGCAAAGAAACACCAAGAAACAAAGAGGCAGGTACTTGCCCTGATGCATTTCTGAGCTGAGGAAGCTAGAGAGAGGGAAACACAATGAAAAGGGAGGGATCCACAGGAAAACAGAGATTCAAGACCTCTCTCCTAGACCAGAGTTTTGTAATATCAGGTGCATAGCTTTAAACAGGCATTCAAGACTTCTGTTGTTGTTATTGTGCTGTTGAACACCATCAGCAGTGACTGTGACTGCTCACTGCTCTGAAGGGGCTGGATTGCTGCTCAGAGCTCCTGGCCCTTGGCACTGCCTGAGCTCTTCTACCACACATGTCAGGATGCTCTGCTCAGTGAACTCTATCTCTCCTCCTGAGTTGCTTCCCTGATGCTGGGGGATACACAACGTTGTGTGATGTGCTGCAACTTTGGTTTCATGTGTGTGGGTATTTCTCTGGCAAGAAAAAGAAAATTTTGAACCTTATTCTCCCACCTCCCTAGATACTGTCTACCAGACTGTCTTCTTGTGAAGAGGAGGAAAGGTGATGCTGGTGGCATATTTTCTGCTTGACAACCAAACAAAACCAAAAGAAAAAACTCCTTCACTCAGTCCATAATCAGAAAGCTGTTGTGCTGGGTTTGCTTTTTTTTTTTTTTTTTTAAACCTGCTAATGCATTAGACTTTTTACAACTCCAGGTGTTTTTGTGTAATGAAGAAAGACAAAATACTTGCTTAGGTATACAGTGTGGTGTCATTATGTCTGGGGTTTAGTTTAACAGTAGTTTAACATATAAAACAGAACACTAGCATGGCCTGGATGAAAGGAGTGCTGTGACTTCTACCTTTTGGAGTGATTTGCATCACTTGGAACTAGTGCTGAGCCATCCTTGGGAAAAAAAAAATTGATCTGGAGGGCTTGTAAAAGATTTCTGAGTAGCAATTACTTTGGCATTGATGGAAACTGTTGGGAACCACTGAGTTTTCAGCATTTTACCCAAAGCGGGGATGTCCCAAACTTCAAGTATTTGCTTGTCTCACTGCCACCCAGAAAGTGACATCTGCTTGTGTGCTTTGCTTTTTTATCTATCTGCTCTCTGGCTACAGTGATATAAGTATAGGCTGATAAATCAGCACAGTGTTTCTCATCACCAAAAATTGCTGCATGGTTTTGTTTAAAGTGTGGGTTTTTATGAGACTATTCAAGGAAATTTATGAGTTTAGAAGTAACATTAAATCAATTCCAAAGACAGCGTTGGACTATGTCCAACCCTGTCAGTAAAACATTCTGTAGCATTGTAATTTCTGCAAGGGCTCTGAAGATGCCAACTTTATTATAGGATTCACAGTCATTTTCATTCTAAGGGGCAGGAAATTTCCTCAATATGATGGGTGCTTGCAGTGTGGCAGAGCAGCATGTGCTGGGATGAAAAATAGACCCTGTCAGGTATTTGTCCTGGGCTGTGGTGGAGATGTCTTACCCCTTGGGCCATAACCATCCCAAAGCTGTTAACAATAAACCTGAACTTGTGAGGAGCTGGGTTAATAGTAAGTTATCACTCCTTATATTGACTGGTCCTTGCTTTTAAAGCACAGAGGAGATTTGCCATGCAATGCATCTGCAGTGCTGCAATACAGATCAGATGTTTTCTTTCCAAAAACCAATTACCTATTCAAAAGAATAAGAACTGTGCAAAGGGCAGGCAGAGTGTGAATGCTCAGCCCATCATTAAGAAATCTCCAACTGCTTTTCTTCCTCTTCTTTTCTTGTGCAATATATGTCCTGATACCCCGGTGACATAAATGACTTCACACAGTGGAGGAGGTTGTTTTGGCTCATCCCTAAGGTGATTCCAGCTTCATGCTGGTGACACGGTCCATTAACTACTGTATCTGTACAGAAGCTCCAGCCATGCTGTTGTATCCACATTCCTGGGCTTGGATCCATGCCCTTCTTGCCCGCAGTCACTGTGTGCACATGATCACTTGGCTGCCCACCCTGGTACCCATGCTGTAGGATGGCACAGTGCCTGCTCACAGAGCTGGGAAGCCAATTTCACAAGGGTACAGATGAGTACTGGAAATGGATTTAGACTGGCATCCTGCTTGATGATGCCTATGGCAGTTGCTCAGCTGTTTGGTGTTTTTTGGGTTGGTTTTTTGTTTGGGTTTGTTTTTTTTTTTTAATTTCTAGGCTCAATCGATCTGGAAGTGAATTACTGCCTGCTAGAACTAGGAAGGGGTTTACAGAAAGCACGTGTTTTCCTTTAAGGAGGATCTGTGGTGGGGAATGAGTCAGTAACTGCTAATCTTGCCCTGTGTGTGGATGCCTCCTCAGTGCCACCCTGTGCCGACTCCCTCGGATGTGATGACCATACCGTGCTACTCCATACAGACAGGCACATGTTCAGTGAGTGGCTCTCCATGCTGTGGTGGGGAGGGTGAGGGAGGCACAAACTGAATGCTGAGATTCCCTTTTTCAGGGATACAACAGGCAAAAGCTGAGATTTATCAACTACAGCCCCAAAAGGTCATGACAAGCACGATGGCTTCATACCTCCAAGGATTTGCATCAACCAGCACCTAATAAATAGTAAGTAACAGGGACACACAGCAACAGAGCAAGGAAACAAAGGAGCTGAGCGATCTTAAAAAGAAAGCAGAGATGAAAAAACGAAAGGTTATGATTTATCTGTTACTCTAATTACTTAGGATTAGACCCAGACTAGAAACATCTGCTGCTTGGATTTCTCTGCTCCTGGGGTTCCTCAGCCCTTTCCTCCTGAGTGTAACATTTCAAGCGAGCAGGATATGGACTGAAGAAATCCATGGGGCTGTATTCATTACTTCAAGTTTCTGTTTGGGCTGATTTAAAGATCTGGCTCTTTGGATTTTCTTTGGATTATCTGAGCTCAAGGGAACTCTCCAAAGGAACGTGCCATTGGTTTTCTCTTGTTTTTTTTTTTACATGGTGCAATGTATTAAAACTTTCATGCAGGCAGTCATTAATTGTCAAAAACCAAAAAATACCCCTAAACTCCTGTCTACAATTATCCATACTGTGCTATGTTTGGGACACATTATGGTTTCTATCATTAAGAAGGCCTCCTTGTAATGCCGCATCACTGGTAAAGGATGACCACAAAAATTATGCATATGGACAAAATATGAAGTGAAATTATGGGTTTCTATACTGAAATGGAACTACTGATGATGCATATGCCAGACATGAATGACACACAGAACAGAACTGTTAGTAAATGGAGGGTAAACTATAAATATGCTTAAGACAAGACATCACACATTGTTTCAAGTGACAAAATTTGTACTAAAAGAAAGAAAAAAAGATCACAAATCTAGACAGACAGCACTGCTAAAAGGTATATAGCTGCATGATTCATGCCCCAAAGAAATCAATGTCAGGATGACATTTTTCTTCAGGCAGTACTGGCAACTGCTAGTAATTTGGGTAAACTTTCTCTGCCCTATAAAAACAAACCATCAAACCAAAAGGTAACCACTGAAACAGCTACCACTCAACCAAAAAAAAAAATAGTATTTTAAACAGAGCACAACATAAAACTGCATGAGTCAATCTACGGTAAACTTTAGGCAAATAGGATGTGTCATAGAGATCAGCTTCAGTGTTTCCAAAGAGGATGAACTTATAGAGCAGGCTTTTTAGAAACAGACTTTGCTCCAAATAGTAATCCCCTATTTTCAATAAACCCTGACGGGCTGCAACTAGTTATTTCTCCTGATATAAACAGTCAAAATAACTGACTTGTAAACAGAAGCCTATGGAGCTAGATTAATTACAGGGATTACATATAGTATTCAGAGCTTTTAAAACCAGAGGGGATCATTATGATGATCCCAGCTGGCCTCCTAAAGATCCTAAGACTTGGAATTTCACTGAATGATTCCTGCTCACAGCTGCTACTGGTGATGGGAAGATGTATCTCTCTAACTACTTCAAGTGAGTGAAAACACAACAACTACCCCATTACAGTGTCGAGTTACCTTCATTTTGTAACCTGCAATGTATGATTAGTAAAGTAAATTTAATATGTGTGTGTTTTTAGACTTTTTAACAATGAAATTTCTCAGCCTACAGCAATACATGTGTCTTGATTTGCTTTGCATTAGGTAACAGTCCTGGTGTCCACTGTTCTGAACTGTTGCAGCATATGGTGTTCTTTACATACTCCACAGCTATTTAAGTTGGAGACTTTGGCTTTCCACTGTCTTTCATGTAGGTGGGTGTCTGAGACCTTGCCTTGCCTCTCCCCTGGCTCCTGCCTGACCTTGGTGGATGGAGCCAGACTCTTCTCAGTAGTTCCCAGTGACAGGACAAGGAACACAAGATGGAACATAGGAAGTTCCATCTAAACGTAAGAAAAAACTTGTTTACCATGAGGGTGACAAGGCATTGGAACAGGCTGCCCAGGGAGATTTTGGAGTCCTCTTCTCTGGAGATATTAAAAAAACACCTGGATTCAGTCCTGTGCAATGTGCTCTAGATGATCCTGCTTTAGGGGGAGAGTTGGACTGGATGATCCTAGAGGTCACTTCCAACTCTGATAATTCTGTGATCATTCGCAATGTCACCATTGAGAAAAAAAAAATCAATTCAGATATTTGCAACAAAACTTCAACATTTTGCCTGAATAATCTTTTCAATGGGACAACTATTTTGCCCGATAAAGCAGAGTCATCTCATCAGCCCATTATACATGGGAAGACAGTTTGGTTAGCAGATCCACCAGTGCAGTGGTTACAGACAGAATCATAGAATCATAGAATGGTTTGGAAGGGACCTTAAATATTAGCTATTTCCAGTCCCCCTGCATGGTCAGGGACACCTCTCAGTAGATGAGGTTGCTCAAAGCCCCAAAGAGATGGGGCTAAAACGACCCTGTGTGCATCAGTCTAAGGAGTTTGGGCACAGTGCCACACACACTCCCTACGCAGTTGTTCCCAAGAGCAGTCAGGAACAGAAGCTGTGCCTTTATTTTTCCTTTGGCTGTGGTACCTCTGGAGAGTGGACCATTGATTCTAATAGATTTCTGCAAAGCATTTAACATTGTAACTACATGTGTGAGAAACAAATCCTGCCATGAATGGGAGAAAGAAAGCCAGGTAGCTCTTTCAGTCCACTGTGTTATACAGGAGAGGCATGTGATGAGAGTTTGGGAAGGATGCATGATGCAAGTGGAAGTGATAAGAGCTACAGAGAATAACCCAAGCTACCTTCCTGTGGAAAGGAGGAAATATGGTTAATATTTATATTAGGAATCTGCAGAGCTGGAATGAGCTTCTCCGGTGGGTCTTTGGCTGCAAATGAAGGAAAAAGCACGACTCCACGGAAGCAGTTTTGCAGGTGAACGTTCAGAAAGACAATGAGGAATTAAAGGTCTGTGATGGAGAAATAGAAAAACTCACACTAACTTCCCTGAATTTTGTACCAAATCCTTTGTGAATTATAAAGCATGGAAAAATCAAGCCTTTTGAAGAGCCCAGTGCACCTCTTTGCAGGTTCACCTCAATGGAATGACATAATTCATGATGGGAACAGGTATATGTAGAAGAACATAAAAATTGACATGTCGAAAGTCCTTTCATTCCAAGTGGTTGGTTTTCACTTACTTCAGAAAGCAGGAAAAGTAAAGGGTGAATTCATTTGATAAATAATGTGATAAAACCACGAGACTTATGCAGAAAGGTTTCTATTGAAGACAATTCTGTGCTTTTGCCTAACAATACAATTTTGTGTCCATGAGTGCTTTCATTTTGGCAAGGCTCATCAATCTGTATTAAGTTTGCTTCTGAGTTTTCTGAGGCTTGCAGAAATGAGAAATCACAAAGAAGAGTTGTTACATTTAATGTTGATGAATACCTTATCTATTACCAACATCCCAACAAGGATATAAGATCTAATTTATCCCACCACTGCTGGAGCAAAGCTACATATTGGATTATTCAGTGAATCATGCTGGAGAGCAGTAAAATGGGCCATCTTTCTCAGTACTTAGAAAACTACACAGTTATACTAATTTGACTTGATTTTTTTCTTCAGACAGAATAATAAAGAAGAAAAACAGCCTAAATGTCAAATCTCAACTACAAAATATACCTGAGTGTCAAAAGATCATAAATTGCATAATGAAAGAGTTTTTTTAAAGTCATAGATGTATTTAGTCATGTAAGGGTTTTATCAGCTCTGATGGAAAAGTCCTCACTAAAATTGTTACAGTTGATGTCCATCAGAGAATGTGATGAATGTTACCAATAATTCAAAGAATCACCTAAAATTCAATTGTTAATATGACCTTATAGATACAAACTTTACAAATAATTTTTCACAAACGTGGGCTGTCTTCCCCAGCTTCCTGGGAAAATCTGTCATTTGCATCAGAGACTGAAGCTGCATGTTTTTGATATTCACACAGGGACTATTAGCATAACTTCTCTTTTTCTGTCCTGTACTTTTTTAATGCTCACTGACTGGAAAAATGAATAAACATGTAACTGTAAATGGCCATTTGCAAAATCCAGAACTTTCACAGAAGAGTCATGTGGCCGATCACTTGTTCTCTGTGTCTTCACTTTGTGGTGATCTGGGAGTCAAAAAAACACCTTCCTCAGGCAACCTCCAAAGATGAACAAGCTAGAAAAATAGCTGTCCTTGGCTATTTTGCTTCCTGCCATCGAAGTTCCTTGAAAGAAAAATGTGCTATTATGATGACATTATTCTTTTTTCTTCCTGTAATAGCAGTGTCAGACACTCAACATTTGCTTTGTGAATTTAAAATTCTGATTCATTCAGAGAAACCAGATAAGAAAGATTGTTCCTGTCATCCTGAAGTCAGTGGCAGCGCTTTTATTGGGATAATCTGGACCAGCAGTGGGCACCCCGTAACCGGGTATGCACTGGAGGAAAGAAGGAAACTCCAGAGGAAGATTTTTCTCCAGCCTGATGCAGTGCAGTAGGCTGGATCTTACACTGCTTTAATTATTGTGGTGGCAGCTGGATGCCTGGGAGCCCTGACCCATTTCAGTATAAAAGGTTCTTGTTACTTCATCCTGAGAAGTTTTGATACCTTTAGTGCTTCCAGCAGGGCTTTGAAATATGGCTGTGTGAGGAGTGTGCACATAGGTGTGTGGCAGGACAAAAAGGAGGAAGCTCTTAGTGTAGAAGAAAAATACATTTTTTTTTTGTCTCATAAAACTTTATCCAGACATGTTTCCTACCACTCCCTACCAGAGCTCAGGGGAGCTGTGGCAGCTGCCAGCACCACAAGCTGAGGCTGGCATCCTGGTAGCTCCACTGCAGCCAACACAACAGGAGAGGTTACAGGGATGCTGAAGCTGCTGTCTGGGCAAAGAGGGCTGGGAGAAGCTGGGACAGGTTCCCTCCTTCTCTGCACACTAAGAGCCTTCTCCAGCCTCTCTTTCACCAGCTGTTTCCACTGGCAGTAAGGTGTGTGTTGCTGGTGGCTGAGAGAGGTTATCTGGTTTCTCCAGCAGCTGCCTTCTGTGCAGCTATCACAAGCAGTCAGCACTGATGTCCCTTTGATGAGGAAGAGGTGGCTGCATGGGAACAGAGTAGGCTTTCTTTAAAAAATAGACTAGCAATGCACACTTGAAATTAACTTCTTATCTTTTTTTAGGTGGAAAATCAAGTCCTTCGAAGCTGGGAAGTATCAGATATTTGTCTGCCTGGCCAACTCACATTCAGCCTGGTGTTCCTGTGTCTTGCTGGGATCTTCAGTTACCTTCCTTATGGACTCTTCCATCCCCAGGGCCATGATACATGTGAAGTTGCCATGGTTTCAAAAGCAACATTTAGAAATTAGGAAGTACCAAGCCTGGGGTTTCCCAAGTATTCTTCATTATGCAACTTTGTTCACCTTCCCTTTTCCATTTCATGCCTAGACTGAACACAAAGTGTCAAAATTTAGGCTATCTGGACATATGCAAATATGTTCTTTCCTAACTGCTGAACTTTACCAGTGTTGCAATCTCCTGATGCATTGTCTTTGGCAAGTAATAAGCAGTGTAAAAAAAACTGCCTTCAAATCCAATAATCTGAAAGGATTAGCGATGGGAATGGGCTGTGGGCTATCAAAACATCATTACTGCACTTAATGGAACAGTTCACCCATCCATAGGTAACTGTCCCCTTCTCAAGTAACTAACTAAAATTGTTCAAGTAACTAAATCAAAGGCTACTATAAAGTCTAAGGCACAGGAAGGAGAAAAGAAAATAAATTGTGAGCTGTAAGCAGAAGTTCAACCTTTGCACTTAACAGTAGAGCATTACTGGAAGAAAACTGGCAAATATTTAAAAATCATTAGGAATCAAGCCCTTCCCAGTCCCACCTAAAAAAATTTTAAAAGAACCAGTCCCACAACTTCAGCCAAAAAGAAGATCAAATATTTTATTATTTTATTTATTTATTTTAATTAATTAATTTTGGGTCTTGCACAGGCTGAGCAAGGCTTGGCAAACCTACACCTTGGTTTTGGGTTTCTTACTGCATAGCACAAGCAGACACAGACATTTAGTTTTTTGCTTATTTATTGAGTAGGCTTTTATAGCAGATTGTCAATTTCCTGTGATTTTTTTCCTTCATGTTATTGTCTAGTTCTAAGATTAATTTAATAATAACAATATATTACAAATTATCAGCCCTAATTTATTTTACTTCTCCACAAAGAATCCATATCTGATGTTTGGTGCAGGTGGAGGTGAAAAGATGCCATCCAACCATTAAGGCAAAGCCCTTCCTAAAGGGCTCTTTTTGATTGCAACCCGCTGAGTGAAAATGAGTGTCTTAGGTCAGTGCAGGTGTGTTTGGAAGCAGGGGCTGGGGCACAGGGGTGGCTCCTGTGAGAAGCTGCTGGAAGCTCCCCTGGTCCCAATCCTCTGCCCAAAGCTGAGCAGACATGGGAAGCTGGATGAGCCTCTGCGAGTAACATATTCAAGAAAGAGAAAACCAAACTGCAAAAATGTAAAAAAAAAAGTGACCTGCAGAAAAGAGGAGGGGAGAAGGTGAGAGAGCAATGCCAGAGAAAAGACACCAAGGTCAGTGAAGAATGAGGGGGAAAGGTTCCTGAGCAGAGATTTCCCCACAGACCATGGTGAGATGGCAGCTGTGCTCCTGCAGCCCATGGAGGAGCACAGTGGAGCAGTCCCCGAAGGTGGGGTAAATAATGGATTTGTAGCCCCTGATATGTCACAGGTGGGCAGACATGGAGCTGCAGGCTGTGCAGGATGACAGAGAGGGTCAGATGTGGCTCTGCAGCCATGGAGGCCCCGTGCCAGAGGAGGTGACTGTTCCCACAGCAGCCGTGACTCTGTGGGCAGCCCGGGCTGGAGCAGTTCCTGAGGGACTGCACCTCCTGGGAGGGACTCATGTCCCAGGGGTTCCTGAAGGACTCTCCCGTGAGAGGGACCCCGCCTTCGAGCAGGGAAAGAACATGAGGAGTCCTCCCCCTGAGGAGGAAGGAGTAGTGGGGGGAACCACCGTGTGGGGAACTGACCCTAAACCCCCCCCTGCCCGACCCCTGTGCCCAGAGGGGAGGCAGCAGGGAAGGGATCCTGGCCCGGGAAGAAGGGAAGGGCAGGGGACGGGGGAAGATATTAAGATCCCACCGTATTTTCCCGTTCTCCTTATAGATTAAATTAGGTTTTTTTCTTCCCAAGTTGAACCTCTCTGTTTTTTGCCTGTTACCATAATTGAGGAGTGAAAACCTCCCTGTCTTTGTCTCTATTAAGGAGCCTCTGGGTAGATTCTCTCCTCCCTGTCCCACAGTGTCAGCCAGCAGGGTCCTGGTTGGTACCATCTGGGCCTCAACCCTGACAGTGGGGAAGTTTCCTACGCCAGGAGTCCTGTGCTGGACCTGGGTGTGTTGACCCCTTCTCAGTAAAGGCTTTTTTGATGCATGTGCTCAAAGGCATACATGTTCCTGTTGTTTTTAACTATAAACTACTGATTAAAAGTGACTTGAGTTTTGTGACCCTATTACTGCAAGCTATTTCTTTCTATCAACCAGCATGGCACTTGACAGATGTGCTTAAGCACCATTTTGATATATTTAAGTATTAAAGAAATTCCATAGGTTTCTTTATTACCTCCACAGGGAAAACTGGTGGGAGGTTTTTTGTTTGTTCACCAGAGTATCCTCAACTGGTTCATTTGTTATTTCAGCAAAATGAGTGCATCCCTGTTATTCTGGGGATTTGTCCACTCCTGGGACTGGGTGCAGAGCAGCCACAAAGCACTTAGGCAATTACACTTTTACCATTAAATGAATGAGGCTTTACCCAGCTTTCTGCCTTATGCTTGGGAGCAGCTCTTCCCAATTGTGACTTCAGTCCTTTCAGCATGCCTGTTTGGCACAAGAGAAAATTATGTAGTTTGTATAGCTGGAGAAACATGACCATGGTAAGAGAGGTAGCACTTCTTCCAGTACATGTAAGAGATACCGCACCCATAAAACCTCTGCATGACTTTTACTAAGCCAGTGAAGTTGGCTTGGAAGTGAAATCCCCTAAATTTGCAGGTGGAAAACCCATGCCACTTTTATTCTACTTAACTGGGGGAAATGAAAGGTTTTAATTGTCAATCCATTTATCACACGTAGCTGGTTCACAGACTGTCAAGGATAGGTTGATGTGTTCTGCCTTGAGCAACTCTTCTTTATCAGCTTTATTGTCTATTTTGCTCTTATTTTCTGTTTCCCCTTAGCTAAAAAGAAGATGGGCTGAAAACTCAATCATTTATTGTGGCATTTCTTTCTATCTTGGAGAGCTCCTATAAAAATTTCTCAGGTTACTCCCACTTCCCTGAATACCTCAGGTAGACTGTCCAGTGAACTAGTATTTGATAGGAAAAAGAGCAGGTTTAGATAAATTTGTTTTCAATTTGATATTCCTCAGCTTCTCAATTTTGTATGGTAAACAAGAAATATTCCTCAATTCTGACACAGTTAATATACAGCACTGTAGTTTGTATGCCAGGTGGGTTGGTATTCCATCCCCAACTGTTTTACCTGTAAACCTACCTTTGTTACTTGCAGCATTCCATTTCTTTTTCCTCTCCCTCTCCCCGTCCTTCTCCCTCTTTCCTTTTCCCTTTTGCTTGTCTTGTCTTTTCCAGTAACTCCAATGTATATATTTTTTTCCTCATAGTACCTACATAAGACATATGAGCAGGTAGCAGGAAAATGCATGACTTATTGCATTATCAAACCATTCCCCTTCAAAAGATTGGAGAAATGCTTTCTCCTTAGCAGCTTAACTTTCATACAGTTAAATTGAACAAGACCTGAGGGTACAAAGCACACCTGAAATCCATGACACAAATGAGATGGCATAATTTTCTCTATTAGGATTATTATCTCCATCCTTTCTTCTATGGGCAGATGTGGCTCTCGCTTGCATAAATGCCAGACATAAGTATAGTGTCTGTTTGTTTAATTGTTTAACTGGGTTAAATCCTTAAATGTGTTTAAACAACTATTATTTACTCTGATCCCTATGCTTGCTTATGAAAAACATAAACAAAGCTCTGTAACTCAATTAAATTACTCATGGTACTTAAAACCAATCGTTTGATATTCTTTTCCGAATCAAGTCCTTAGTCCTTCTCCTTGTGTCCTCTCCTGGTATAGCAAATGTTGACACTTAAGCTCACCTTCCTCTCACCAGAGAATCTGAAATTCTTCTGCTGTAAGAATACATTTTTATTGCAATGACAAATCCCTGAAAGAAGAGTTTGTACTGGAAACATTGACTGCTCCTGAAAATTACTATGGAACCAGCAGGCTAGACAATGCATAACAAAAACCAGTCATATTTTAAAATTAGACCTGCCATTCCTACGTTTATATGAACTAGAGAAAATTAAAAGGTTCAGCTTCAACCTGTGGGCAAAGCCAGCAATGCTAACTGCATTGCACCTAACACAAACCTGGCCCGAGACCTTAGATATATACAACTGTCCAAAGATCTTACAGTCTACCTAGTATCAGGCAACCAGGGGAATCCTGAAATGAAAAACAAAGTGCTGCAGGAAGTGGTGTTGTGATTCAGAAAATGACATTCTTCACCCTGAGTCACTCGTGCCTTGCTGGGGTGCTCTCCTGCAGGTGAATCCCAGCCTTGAGCCTCTGACTCCTGACCACTCCGTGCCATAAAATATTGGATGACACTTTTCACAAGAATAGCAGCATCCTGGCTTTTGGCTATACTACAAACTGGGTAATTACTTTAAAGTTCTGGTTGCTGTAATTGCCTATGGTTCTTTCTTCTGCAGTTCCTTCCCCTTGCTCTGTGTCACGGTGCTGGCAGTGGTACAATAGTTACTGTGTTTCCAGGGATGACTAGATTTGTTTGATGCCCAAGGGGACCTGACCAGATTTCAGTGATTTTTGAGTAGCTGCTTCTGTGTCCTGCCTTTTTAGCTGTGACACTGCTGAAACAAAACCCAAGCTGCCTTTTAAGTTTGGAAAGTGCCCAGCCTACTGGGGTTTGTATGCAAATAAGAATACTGCTAGCCTGAGGAGCACTGGAAATTTGTGCTATGCCAGTAAATAAAAATAATCTTTACATAGCATCACAGGCCCCAAAAAGCTCAAAGTACAAGAGGCACTGTTCCCACACAGAAGACAGACTTGGATTGAGTCAGTTATTATATTTTATTTCTAGTGCATATTTTAACACTACCAGCAAACAGCCAGCCACATGTAAGTACGTCAGGAGCACTTAGCCCATAGAATGAGCAATTACTGTACTTCTATGCAGTTTATTTTTAAAAAAAGGAAGCACTTTTTTTTTTTACAATTATAGAATAAGCATTTCAATTAATGTTAAGGACCGAAGTATGCTAGGTAATAAAAGCACAAGTAAACTTAATTCTCCTAAACTTCAGTTGAATTTTCATCTAGAATGCCATAATAATAAGTGATTTGATTTCTTTTTAGTGGAAAGTACTTTAGAATGCAAATTTTAGAATTACTCTGAGTCTCAGGAACTGCACACCAAATATCTGCTTTCAGTAGATTTTATGGTGTCTTATTATGGAAAAGCTGATAGAACTTTAGCCATTGCCTTGCTATCAAATGCTGCTGTAATTCCAAATTAACATGCCTCACGTTATCTGCTGGTTCAGCTGCTTGCTTTGCATTCATTACAGGATGAGAAATGCTGGTTCCTCAGAAACTTTATTAATTTTGATGTCCGAGAGTGGGTGGTTTGAGTTTCTTCTTCTATTCAAAGCACATAGAAGAAACCCACTCTTTTACTGATTTGTTAGAAACCTGATCTCCGTAAGTACTGAGTTGTCTTTTGACTTGATTCTGTTGATTTCAAAGAGCTGAGAGTACACAGTGACTCACAAGACACGTTGGCACCTGGCAGAATCATGTCTTAATCGACCTGTGTGGGGCTTGGTTGCTTCAGTTGGCAGAATCCCGCAAACTATTGCCTTTTATTATATTATACATTCCAACTTAAGTGGTTTTGCAAGCCTTGAAGTTTGATTTGAGCTCCTTAAGCATTAATATAAAAATCCTTCGAAGTATCACATTTCCTGACTTTCATAATGCAAGCAAGCAAAGTGTAAATTTCATAAAATGTTGGTGGAGGACAACAAAGCAGTGTTGTTTAGCTTGCAACTCAGAGCAGGGTCAAAAGGTCTTTGAGTTTTAACAAACTTCTTGATCCACATGCTCTGAGTTTGAGGTCTCCTTCTAAGCCCCAAACAAGCACACTTCATGTAAAATCTACAAGGAGCACAGCTGATATTTCCATAATCAGCAATTATTTCATTCAGTTCTCTTTAGAAAGGGGACAGTCTGCCTTTAGCTTTTAGGAGAGTCCACCTAAAATCAACAGACTATTTAAGCACTCAGCAAGCATATCCTCTTATTTTATTTCCTCAATTATTATTGAAATTAACAGCTGTAAAATGCTGTATACCTGTGCATTTACATGTGTCTTTTTAATACTTAGATCTGAACTGGTTTTATACTCTCCTTTGGCATCTATACGACATCTGTTTAGTTGCTCATTTTGTGCAAAGACTAAAAAGGATGGCAGTAAAACTAAATCTGAAGGCAAGGATTTAAGAAAAACCTTAAGAATGGCTTAATAAAGGTCAAATTTTAAAATGGAACCCAAGTTCCGATTTCAGGTATTTATTTTCTGTAGATGGGGCCTGCCCACATTGCAGAGCTGATTTCAGTTACCCTTTTATTGCTGACTTTAAACTCAGTCCATATTATATCCCCACATTATGCACGATGGTGCTTTTCAGCTAAGATACTAATCTGCCAGAGGGGTTAATCTAACCTTCTGTTAACACAACTCTTTAGTTACAAACCAGACACAAGCGGCCTCCTCTACTTTGCTGCTTGTCTTTTACTATCTACCCAAAACTACTCCCTTGCACCAGAAAGGCCTGGAAGTTCTCTCAATTCACACAGGGGCAATTCAGACCCCTAGTTCAGCTGTCTAAAGACTGAGGACAAGTACTGAATCCCTAAAGGGGGTTCACCACACACAGGTTACTCCGGTCCAAACAAAGCAGTTCCGGTGTCACATCACAGTGTGACCACCCCCATTAGCAGGAGGGTTAATTGAGCTTAGGTACTGTAACACTGAAGTCAGGTTTTTCTCCCATATTCTCCCACTTCTTCAAAGTGTACTGAAAAGTCACTGAGACTTACATCCATCCTTCCATGCTTTTTGATACCTATAAAAACCAGACCACAGCTCGTTTTGTGCATTCATTTGTGCTGGAGCAAAATTCAATGTTTTACCGTAGCAACCTCCAAGTAAAGAATGCACACAGGAAAGTGTGTATGCCAGGGCCTCATCCACAGGTTGCATATTAAACAGTTTCTAAATGAAAAAGTGGTTTGCTGTGCTATAATATAAAGTCATCTTTCTGCAGACTTACAGCCCACCAGAACGAGGGGACAGGATGGAGTGTGTCTTTTCCAGTATTCCCCACCCACTGACCCAGAGCATGAAACCCACAGAGTTCTTGGAACTGCAAACAGTGTTTGAATTCAGACTAAAACTGGAAAACAGAAACTTGCCTTTTTTTTCTTTTCTTTTTTTTTGAGTCACATCAGTCAATGCTATTTACAAAATCGGTTTATGGAGACCACAGGTGGACACTCTGACTCATTACACATGAATACTAAATATATCCAAGACAATCTTGGAAAATCCCATAAAGAAAGAGGGAATAGCCGTCTGATTTTTATATTTATAACATTGGGGTTTGGATGCCAGTAATGGAAATTATATTGTTTTCACAAAAAGCAGGTGAGGGACAGTAAGGGACTGAATGATTGCCAGGCTTCATGTGGCTGGGAGGAGAAGGCTCTAAGCTAGACAGGAGGAAGGTTTGTCCTGCTGCCCTGGGTTGCTCCACTCCTCGCCTTTGTGGCAGGCTGTGGTGAGGTTAGCAATGCATTCCACAATTGTCAGGACTTAAGCAAATGTTAGGTCCTTTATTCAGGGTGAAAAGCACACCTGCCCAGGAAGCCAGCACAAAATTTGGTACTGCCTCAGCTCTACTTCAGTGCTACATGGAGAATTTGAGTAATACTTACGGCCTCATGTCCTGCCACACATTTTAGTCTCTCTGATCTTGAAAACCAGGGAGATCCAAGGTCTGTAATACGTACTGGAAATCAGATAATGAATCCCTTTATGTTTATCATCACTGAATTCTGTTTTGATGGATGTTCCAGTGCCAAAGCTTCTCTTATTCTCATTGCTGAAGGAGAGCTATTGCTGGACTCTCTGCAGTCCCCACCTTAGCCCTGAGAAGTGTAACAGAGTGAAACTGAAACAAGGCATATCAGTTCCAGCCTCAAAGCTCACTTCTTACACAAGCTGAGAAACAATGCTAGGAGAAAATAACTGAAGAATGACCCAGTTATTCTAATCTATGCAATTTCCTGAATGACCTGAATGACCAGTAAAGGGAACAACACCAGAATGCAAATTTTTAACTTATTCTCATTGCCTAATTCCAAAGCCAAATTCTGTCTAGGCAGGGCAGATCAGTTCCTTGCTACTCCGTTCTTTTAAAGAGCCCCAAACCTATGAAAAAGTTACCTGCAGCTCATGTCTTCTTGGAAGTAGCAATGTGGGTAGCTGTGAACATAGACACATGAGACACTACAGATGCAAAGTCACATAAATAGTCAATAGTTCCTGGCCTGTATCAGGAACAGTGGGGCCAACAGGTCCAGGGAAGTGATTCTGCCCCTGTACTCAGCGCTGGTGAGGCCACACCTCGAGTCCTGTGTCCAGTTCTGGGCCCCTCAGTTCAGGAAGGATATCGAGGTCCTGGAGTGGGTCCAAAGGAGGGCAACCAGGCTGGTGAAGGGACTCGAGCACAGATCCTATGAGGAGAGGCTGAGGGAGCTGGGGGTGTTCAGCCTGGAGAAGAGGAGGCTCAGGGGAGACCTCATCACTCTCTACAACTCCCTGAAAGGAGGTTGGAGCCAGGTGGGGGTTGGTCTCTTTTCCCAGGCAACCCTCAGCAAGACAAGAGGGCACGGTCTCAAGTTGTGCCGGGGGAGGTTTAGGTTGGACATTAGAAGGAATTTCTTTACTGAGAGGGTGATCAGACATTGGAATGGGCTGCCCCGGGAAGTGGTGGATTCTCCGTCCCTGGAGATATTTAAAAAGAGACTGGATGTGGCACTCAGTGCCATGGTCTGGTAACTGCAGCGGGAGTGGATCAAGGGTTGGACTTGATGATCTCTGAGGTCCCTTCCAACCCAGCCAATTCTATGATTCTATGATTCTAATTATTCTAGTCAAAGACGTATGACAGAAGTTGTGTCACTTCTTTGTGAAGGCAGCTTGTATCAAGGGTTTTGTTGGCTGAGCAGATGCAATGGGAATTTGCTTGATGACTTTCTGACTGCTAAGATCTGCTAATTTGGCTCAGCTTGCTGATCCTTTAGCAAAATGGACACATCCTCAGAAAAGCCACTCCTCTGGTACTCCAAAGTACTAAAGTTCAGGAGCTGAAGATGGAAATACCCAACAGACCTATCTGCCTGGTTTACTACAGTCTCTAATGAGCTCTCCATTTGTTCTGTGTCTCTGTAGTGCTCCTCCCAGACTGCCACTGAAGTATTTCCAATGGCAATTTCTGTTTGTTCACTGCTTTCAAAGGAGTTGATTTTTCAGTGTATTACACTCGTTTCTGTTCATTTGCTTTTAATACTATCTACTTCAATAGACTTGAACCAAAATAAAATATTTCTTGAAGTGTTCAGGATGTTGTTGTAGCTGTCTGTTGAATTTAGCTCATCACCAGCGCCGAAGACTCAAACAGCACAGCACAAATGGAAAAGTTTATTGCAAAACCAGAAGGATGGCAAAGCAGTATCCTCTTTTTTTTCTCCCCTAGAAGAATGAATGTCTTTGTTTCAACCTTAAGTCAAGCAATTTCTACCAGCTCACTATAAATCTTGGTTCTTCATTGATCATCGTAGTCGTATGAAATTATTTAAGAGGTATTTTGTTGCCAAGGTCACATGAAAATCATTAATGAAAACTTAAGAGTGAATTTTCTAGCTCATCTCTCATTTAAACACTCTTTTGGCTTAAAAGAACCTGCTGAGTTGTAAGAATGAGCAGGGTTCAGCATTTTCCCTGTAATAAGCCAGTAACAGCAAAGAATGCTTGCATATATTGTATGAACAATGCATCCATGAATTTTATATGTTTGTATTCTTAGATGATTCATAATGGCTTAGGTTTGGGGCTAGTTTTAAACTACCCAGTGCAGGAAAATCACACAGGTGGTCTGCAGCTGTTGGTAAGCCTTTTGTAAGTACCTCTGACAAAAGTAAAGGGAAATACAAGAAGGAGTTGGAAAGAAAACTTTTGGGGGATTAATGGTAATTTTAGGACAAACTATGTTTCAGTTAAAGCTTTGCAATGGCTCATCACTTCAGCCCAGTTCCACTCAGTGCAGATGGTCTGTATTACAAAGCAGCAGCACTACTGGGAGATTCAGTCTTTCATGAGGTAAAAGGGTCAAAAGGGAAAAAAAGTTGGGATGTTTTCATACTGAACACCTGAAAGCTAAGCCCTGCTTCAGAGGCAGAGCTGCCTCACTGCTAGGTTACCAGCTGTAGGTCTCCTCACTTCTGTCTCTCTGGATCTCACACGCAGATTCCAGATTGTCCTGATTTCAGTGAGAAGGGGTAACGTATTCCATGACCTGATGGTTAGGTTCTCTCCTGTGAAGCAAGAGCCAAGGACTCAGGCTCTATCATCCTAGCAGGTCCACAAGCCAACTCTCCTACTTGGGCAAGTACCCTACCCTCTGGGCTACCGCGTAGCTCACTTCTTCCCACTATCTTTAAATGAAGGTGACTGTGGCTGCAGCTCTTGCTGCTCTCCCCTTGTGCTGTGAATCAAGCAATTTATGGCTGCAGTTGCCTTTTGTATGAACAGCCCCAGGCAGGGGAATGGCTTCTGAATGCTGAGCTTAGATAAGGCAGTGGTTCTTATGAGTAGAGGTAATAACTGGAGATGCCCATCCAGCTACAGATGCATAATATGGATTAAATGCAGCTTTCCTGCACCACTTGGAGTCAAAATCATGCATTTAATGGCATTATAGAAGTATTTATCATCACTGAATGCATGAACTATTCTATTGATTCACCTTGTTTAGATATTAAAACACAAACTATTTACAGGACTTCTGAAGCCCAGTGTTCATCTAAGAGAGGAAAAAAACATTTTGTGTTTCAATAAACAAGGGATGAGGCCTTTCAAGAAAGACTCAAGCCTGTTCTTATCTTAAAGGCAATTGCTCTTTGACTGCTCTGACTGCTCTGCATCCTTCAAAGGAGATCATGCTGTGTCAGCTAAATGATTGAAAAAATAGATTTTTTTACCAGACAGTGTAACGTTGGACTCTTCAAAGTGTTTTAAACACTTTTTTCAAGTTGAGACACCACAAAACTTCAGTTCCATACGAATTGGTTTTTGTGCTGCTTCCACTAAGGGAAAACAGACACAGTATTTCCTTTGCTAAACACAAAAATTCTTCTCACTTTTGCTGCAAGAGAATTGGGCTTAGTTCAAAGGCTTTAGTTTTTCTAAAGCAGAAGAATTTCTCATTAGACACTGTGTATGTGAGCCTATGTATACCTTTGTGATTTAAAAACAAATACAATACAATTTTAACCTTTTAAAATTTCCCACAACAGCATTATAATTTAATTCCCTGAACTCCATTCCCAAACCAAGACAACCGAAAGTCCTTCTTGACCTGACGAGAACCTAAATAAAGTCTTTCTTTGCCTAATTTCATTACATCTGGGAGAAGGAAGATTTGGATTTGTCTTCTGTTTTTTCCTGAGTAGTAATAAGAGTTATTTGGTGACTCAGCACTTCCTTACATTCCCCAAGGTCATGTAGAAAGTATGTTGCAACAACAAACCTTTAAGTCCTGGTGTCATACTGTAAACCTTGTATCATTAGGAAGGAAAAGAGAAAAAAAATTACAATTCTGCTAAAAGAAGAGCCTTGGGGCCTCTGAGGATCTTTCAATATCTATTAAGTCTGTTATGATAAATAACTTAGATGTATCTCCTGGTTGTCTGCTCTTCTTAGCAAAGTTTTAACCACAAAAATTTGTGGGGAGAGGGGAAGGATGAACTAGAGAAAGCATGTTCTCAAGTATGAGAACTGGACTGTTCACAGCAGAACATCTTAGGTTACTCTCTTCAAAATCTCAAGGGGGTTTGAGACTCAGACTAACAGAATCTAGAAACCATTTCCTCTGATTTAGGAGATTCATTTTCCTACTGGAGAAAACTCCAGCTGCAAAGAAGTCCCTGGCTGCCCTCCTGCAGCACCCCCCTTATAAATATGAACTGCTCAGAGCAGTTGCTGCTGTGGATATCCTCATTCCACTCCTTCACTGAATAATCTTCCCAAGCAGTGCTCCAAGTCCGTAAAAACATGGTCCTGTCAGAATGAAGGCCATGGCTGTCCCGGGCTGCCTGGCTGCCTCCTGACCGCCCGCATGGCCTCAGCCCTCCCACCACTGATCTCTGCTGGGCTGGATCTCCAAGATCCTCTCCAAAGCCAGAACATACTGAGCTGGGAGAGGAATACCACTGGATCTTGGAGCCATTGCCTTGCTGTGTTTGCACAAGGCAGCAGCTCCTGCTGAGGCTGGAATGGCAGCATCCTTTTTTTCCTCTCTACTTAGACCACTGATCTCAAGCCATGACTCGGGAAAAGGACGCGCTGCTGGAAAGCAAAGGGAACATGTACATAACTCATGAAGACTGAATTCCAGAAATTCCCTCAGCTTAAATCCAATGGTAATGACAAGAAACTAGCCCAGCCAAAACCAGAGCCTACAGACCAGGAAACGCGCTGCTCAGATCTGCTGTGTATTCCATTCCCTGGTGTCTCCCTTAGCCATCTATTAGGCTGAAATTCTTAGCCATATGTCATTAGGCTGAAATTCTGGAGGACAGATTAACATTTTTCTGGAATACACAGGTATGTCACAAGTGGAATATGATAACATAATGCTTTTAATTCTCACAGAGCCTACTGAACACACTGCACACTGTGAGTTATTTATTCAATCTCATTGGTTGCATTGGAGAAACACTGCACCTTTATTTTAAACTAATGCAAAGCAATGTTTTTATGTTTTTGCATCTGTTGTAGTCAGCAATGATTAACAGCTTACGTGTCTCAGCAGTTTCTTTTTTCTTCCTTACGTTTTAAATAAAATGCAATGGAAATTCAATACTCTGATCCATATTCTCCCTTCTACCTACATAATCTCTCAGAGCTGTCAGATCTCATTTGCAAGCCTTCCTTCTTCTCTCTTCAGAAAATTATGCCAGTATTCCACACCACCTGATGCATCCTCTTGCCAGTTTATCTAAATGTCAGAGAAAATATGTAAAGTACTAATCAAAGCATGAACAGTTATAACCATCGGACCTGGAAACAATGCAGTTTGCAAAATGTGTTGTCTTCATTAAAACTTACATAAATAGCCTCAAAGTGAAAAGGTTGGGTGCATGGAATGATCTCACACACTAGTTATTACCTCTTAAATATCAATATTGAAGAAGCTTTAGAAATGTGTTTTTTCCCCTGAATATTGGAGTACAAGCATAAGAAGTCTGAATCAAAGACAACAATTACAGTTTTCCTGTAAGGAATGTGCTATGGAGAACAATGGGAAAACTAAGAACTTGTAGATGAGCCAATATCTGCAAGGTTTTTTTTCTTAAAAAAGAAAAAAAAAAAAAAAAGAAAGAAAGAAGAACAGAGGAAAAAACCCACTGTTTAAAATGGAGTGGAATGCATCATTTGTATTTATTTATTTGTCTCTGCTGTTCCATGGAATGCAGACCTAAGTTGTTTCACAATTTAGAGTCTTCGACTGGAAGGACTGAAAGTCCATTAAGTTTCTTTTCTGGAAAACCCTGTCATCAGTAATAACTCTGCCCAGGAAAGGAGAAGGCTGTTGTGATTCCAATGTGAATTTCACTGTCTAATGAATTTAAATCCCAGCCAGCTTAACTTTTGGATACCTTGTTCAATACTTGTAGATGATGAATGTCTGAAGAGAAACATTTGATATGGTACAGATTTAACATCTTTAATACCAAATTCACTGCAGTGTGATTTACCTGTGACGAACGTAGAAAACAAGAAAAAAGGGGCCACAATTATCACTCTACTTCTTAGCTGTGGCCATTGGCAAGAACTTGCAATGGCTACAGCAATACTGCCAACCATTCTTGGAAGAAACAACACCACAGAGGGCAATTAATACTGCTTGTTTATTTTCTGGCAGCCAGTAATATGTACTGGGCCACTGAGGGAGAGCCAGAGGCTGCTTTAATCTTCAAGAATTAGCAATAATATGATGTGGCAGGATTTTAGAGATCGGACCAAATCCATATGAGCTTTGTTGCACTGAGAAAATATTGAGACCACACGGACACTAGTGTCATCCTGCACACTCATAAATGCCACTCACATCTTGGTATTGAATATACGATTTGATTTGATTTGATTTGTTTTGATTTCATTTCATTTCATTATTTTTTGCTTTATTGTTTCCCTCCCTGGGTTACTTCCCCTCTCCTCAAGTCTGCCCCCTTAATTTCCTGTGACTGAAGAACATGTTGCCTTCCATCTCCTGTCTCTGACTGTTTGGTAGAAACAGCTTCAAAAGATCAAGGAACAGACGGATGGACTGTTCTTGGTGTTTCTCCCAGGAATGAAGGTTTGGTTGCCAGTGGCTTTAGTTTCATTGGAAGAGGCAGCTGCTACCCTGCAGCCAAGTGGGAAGATTAAATGACTGGGTACAGTGAGTTCACCCAGGAGAGAAGGGGTGGAGAAGACAGTGTCTTGGCACAGCGAGTTGCTTTTGTGTTGGGAGAGCAAGTGCCTGGACTGGGCTGTGCTGGGAGGTACAGACTAACCCAGAAATTACTAAAACAAATGGTCCTTGAAACATGATTTGGAGCAGAGCCTACAGCACGTCTGCAGTGCACATGAGACAAAAGCTAGAAATGGTTGGAAGGGATGTTTGACTGCAACAAAGGATGAATCTTACTTTAAAGTACTCAGGGAGGATGAAAAGGCCCACCAGAAAACTTGACTAGATGCTAAGATAGATGCTATGTGGGCAATTTGGTACCTGGTACTTCCCCTTGGAGAGGCAGAGGATGTATGTTGTTTAAATAAAAGCACTGTGGTGGATGTAAGAGCCTCAACCATCCTTGAACTTGCTTCCTCATTCCCCAGAAGGGATTGGTATAGCCAGGGGAAAGATTGTTATTCCAGATGTGCCTCTAGGTTTCTGAAGAAAGGCTCTATTAGAAGAAGATCCCCTGCCATTGCAAAGCTGCTTAGAGGATTTCAATCAATATACATTCATCTTACAGTGATGAGTCCTGAGGTCTATTCCTCTGCGCTTCCTCACCTGGTTGGCATCAATACCTCCCCCACTTTCTTGAAAAGAACAGACCCCAAACTCATCCCTGCACTTTGAGCTCCTTGAAAATCCAAGCCTTGCTACTTCCCCCATGTCTAATAATGAATTTCAAACCTGTTCTGCACCTATTTACTGCTTCTTAGAGTTACTAGGCAAGCACTATCAGAGAGACAGGAAAAGAAGTTCCCCTGGGAGAGAATTTTCTTCTTTGTTTCCTGCAAAAGGCCTCTGTCCAATATTATTCTATGTGTAAGCCTTCTCCCTGGTGTTACTGGCAAAAACAAGAGACAGGTTTAAATAGCTCCTGGGTGGATCTCCTTTTGAAACTGACATTACCAGCTCAAGTTCTCCTGCAGACTGTATCCTCCTGATGTGCCCCCGACACACAGCATGTCTGCCAAGTACAATAGTTTTAGGGGACTGGTGGAACTGTATTTGGAAGAAAAGGCACACAGGAGAAAACAGCCATATGCCTATATGAGCAGTAAATGAAAAGCACTCCCCTGCTAACTCTGCCAAGACTTCATTAATTTGGTTTCCTGCCTGCTGGTGTAAACATCCGATAGCAAACGTCCTCTAACCACATGACTTCATCCTTCCAGCTCTGCTAACCCACTCTCCCAGTCTGGTGGCAGTGGGTATAATAAGCCTAAAGTCTTCAGGTGTACTCGGAAAGCCTCTCCCTAACCCTTTTGGAAATGTTGCCTGGTTCTTTCCTGAGGCTTTCCTACCTACTGCAGCTCTTGTGATTTCAGAGTCATTTGATGGGGAGCAGAATTTGACAGAGTTGTTTCAGAACTGTGGCTGGTCCTTAGAAAGGACCCTGAGAGGCCAGTGGAAACCTCCTGCTGCGTCCTGATAAAATGAAAGTTTATCTAACCTCTCCTTATATGACCCTAATGACAGTTCTCTATACAATCTCTTCCAGTATTCAAGGCCAGACTTCCAAGCAGACAGGTTTTTTTCCAGAGTCCAGCCTACATCTCTTTTGAAGCCATTTAACTGGATTTCTTCCTCTTCTGTTCCCCACATTGGTAAAGGACTTAGTTTTGCTGTTACTTTTCACTTTTTCAAATTATTTGCCTACTTCTCCAGGCTAAGTCATCCCAGTTCTTTCAGTCCTTTCTTTTCATGATGCTTTATTCCCCTCTGTTTCATTTGTCCATTTGGTTTCTGTTTTGAGTAGATAAATAGCTGCAAAAGTGCTCAAAATGCTCCTTGAGGGATTCTGAATAAAAATCTTGTCATCATCTTCTTTATCCATACTAATAAGGCAGGATGAGGTATGGGTAAAAAAACAAGCCTAAGGCACACATAATAAAAAACATGTGTAAAGGAGATGTTAAGTCTCTCTTTTGTAGCTCTGAAGCTGTTTTAGCTCTGCAGCTACTTTCGTAAACAAATTTCCACAGAAAAGAGAAGCGACTCTGAAAAACAGTGAGAGCATCTGAGCCTATAACTGTCAGGGTCTCTGCCATGGGCTCTCTGGCACCTTGCTGTGACCAAGGATGAGGGAAAAGTGGGGCTCAGTGCAGCCAACAATAACTATAAGTAAATGGCATTTCCAATTCTTCACTCCTTTTATTCAGAGCTTACAACTGCGAACGGGTGGAGAGCTCCATGGCATCTACCCTTTAGCCCCTTCAGGGGTAGCTCTGTGTCCTCTAGGGCAAGAAACAGACTCAAAACTTTATTGGTCTGTGAAAACATGACTAAAAAGATGTTCTGGAAGAATATAATTTATTCTCCTTATCAGCTTTGGTTTTAGTACTAGCAGTCACTCCTGGCTACACATAATGCTGGAAGTTGGATAGTCTGTAAAAGTGCCCATAAGCCATTCCTCTGAAGCTGCAGGCTACAGAGCTTGCATATCATTTGCTAGAATTGCATGGTCTTCTGAAGCTGTTCCCTGGAACATTAGGTTTAGCCACTGGCATCAATATAGATACTTGGCAACATATATTTCTGGTTAAGACTCTGAAGCTGCATGATGTAAAGAACTGAATGCTTTCCAAGCCTGAATATATAAAATGTGCCATGCCATATTTAGCATAGCTGCGGAGAGGAAGAAAGAACATTTACCAGCAGACTTTGTGAGTCAAAATGCCAGAGTAGTTTTTGACAAACATTACTTAATATGCATCATTGCTTATACGCATTTTCAGCGTAGTCTGAGAAATGCAAATTGGTCATATTTCAGTGTAACCTTCTGTTAGGGACATATTCATAATTTCAACCCAGAGCACAGTGGTAACAAGAGGGCCTTGCTAGAGAACTGTTTGTCTGAATGAGCCACAAGGCTCTGACACCATCATACAGTTCAGAGAGGACACAAATCTGTGAAGAGTTCCCTTGGATCTGTGGCTTTTCTACAGGTGCACCTCTTTCTGTTTGCCACCATCAGATCTCTTCTTGTAATGGAAATTTGAGCTTTGTGATCTTCTTGAAAGTGGACATTATGAGATATTTTTAACAGACATTTTGAGAGGGATTAAAGAGGTAAACTTGCATAGCCATACTCAATCTTCTCGTGTAGATGTGTACAAAGCAGGTTTGGTCTATACAGAAATATTAAGTCATAAGATTTTTTTGTCCTGCTTTTTTTTTTTTTTTTCTCCTGATAAAAATGCCTTGGAAAGCAATACAGGGATATGTTCACGTGGTCTTTTGCATATGGTTTTATGTATCAGTTGACTCTTGAAACCAAGAAAACTTACAGAGAAATAGAGAAGAAAAAATATTTACAGTATATTTTTATTCTACCTTTATTCTGACATTTTAAAATGGCTTAGTGTAGCATACAACAGTGGCACCAGGGAGAGACACAGAAGAGTAACTGGGGAAGCTTGGACTCTTACTTTCATTTCAACATTCAGTAGTATTAAAAGCCAGCTTTGCTCAGAGGGATATATCTGGCTGTGATAGAAGTTCTACAAGGTTTTCCTCCCTGAGACCAACTGGAAACAAGAATTATTCTGATGCTATTCACCCCATTACAGTGTGTCTTGGTTTAGGCCAGGATAGAGCTCATTTTCTGTCTTGTAATTTTGCTTTCAGCTAAGTTTCTAGTAAGTAGCTGTACTTGCTGAAATTAACAGCAAGTTTCTCAGTCGGTGTCTGCTTCTAGGACTGCTCAATGTTTATAGTTACAGCTAGAGACTGGTGTGCAGAGCCAAGGCCACTGCTCAGTTCTGAGGAACATCTTGTGCTCTGGAAGGAGGAGGGCAATAAAGGGGTCACACCTGCAACCCTCCTGTAGGGAGGAGTGGACAAGACAGGTGACCAAAATTGACCAGAGTATTCCATCCCATAGACATCATACTCAGTATAAATTTGAGGGATCATGAGGGCCAAGTCCCTTCACTCTTCCTCTTCACCCTTTTCTCTTCCCTTTGGCCCTTCTTTGCTTTTTCCTTTTTGCTTCAGCATCCTGGGAGGAATCCATCCATTTGTCTCCCTGTGGTCCTGATCCATACCAGCCTGAATCTGTGTGCTCCTGCCTCCAGCTCCCTATTGCTGCTGACTCCAGGAGCCCAGCCTGGACTTTTCCAGGGCTGCCCTGCAGCCTCAGTGGTGATGTGAGCGTTGCAGGGGGAAGGGGGAGGGAACACGGTATCATTTTTCTGTATATTTGTATATATTTAGTAATTTCTCCTTTTTTATCATTACTGTTTCATTAAACCTGTGTAGTTCAATTTCCAACCTGTAAGTCTCTCTCCCTTATTCTCTCTCCTTTCTTTATCAGGGAGAAGAAGGGGATTAATAGAGAGTATCTGTCATTTGCTTAATTGCCCACTCAACGTTAAACTGTGACACAGTGTTAATAATCTGACCCAAAATAAAGAACTGTGAAATATGTTGAACATTCACATCTGATATCCCAGGCATTTTTTATCCTTAATATGGACTGAAATTTACCAACCCTATTTTGAGAAAATGGCTAAGCTATATCATTCACAATGTGTTAAGGGTGAACTTCCCTTTCCTGTGCAATAACTTCAAGAATTTACAAACCCACACTGGAACAGAAGCATATTTAACATTACATTGTCATGACTACACCCATAACTATGAAGAAATAACATTACAGATATGAAGATTTTTTGTATTTTTAGAAAGTCTCCATCTAAAAAAAAAATCCTTGAATAACACCTCTTGGGAAGATCCAATTGTAAAATTAAAATATACTTTGTCAGTGTGCCTATAAAATGGTAGCTAAAAGACAGGCAGGTATCTTCCAGGGAGAAGTGAAGGAGAATACTCCAACACGTAAGAATGAGAAAGAATTAACCTTCACAAACTGCCAAAGGAAGAGAGAAATTCTCTTTCTTGACATTTTCAACCAGTGCTTTCTTGACAGTTTATGTTATAATCAGACATAACTTATTGGCAGTAATTAGAAGAAATTCAATAACTCTCCTTCTGCAGGAGACAAGGCTATGTGACCTAACAGTCTGTTGTGGCCTATGAATTGTTTAAATATAACCACATATTTTAATGCATTTTTTTCCTGATTCAACATAGTTTTGAAGTCTGTCAAGATAGAATTTGGTTATTTCTAGTAAGGAAGCAACAGATAAATGTGGGTAATGTTTACTTAAGACAGTCTGCACATCTTGATGTGGTTTCTTTCATGGGTTTGCACATGAAGGACTCCACAGAATGTGGGACATGACTGAGCTCGTGGCCTGAGGTTACACGGTATAATATCCAGTTCTTACCAAAAAAATAGAAGGCTCATTTGAGTAGGCTGCAAAAATCATTTTCCAGGGAAATACTACATGGGGTCTTCTCCTTTGATGTCATGTTTTTGATTGTGAAATTTCAGCTGGTTATGAAGACAATAAAATCAGGCAGGGAATGCTCATGCAGGGCACAGAAGGTCAATTTATCCTGTGGTTAGTTCTGTAGCTGCCCTGAGCCCTAAATACACTGGGTATGTTGGGTACAATGGATACATTCCATACTGCTCAGCAGCTACCAAGGAGCTGTAGGAAGCCCTGATGTGCTTGCAGTCACTTTGTACCTATTTCTGCTCCTTTATGCATTCTCAGGAGTTTACTCATTTGAAGAGGAAGAAGATTCCAGTAATCTGGGTGCACACTGCTGAACTGACTTGGCCTTAAACTAGAAAAGTTCCTCCTGTACCTCCTGCTGAATGGCACCCAGGACTTCTTCAGCAAGGCAAACATGCTGTATGAAAAAGTTCACCTGGAGAACAGATGTGTCCTCTCCCTGTGAGATTCTATGGGAACATGTGAGATTCTATGGGAACATGTGAGATTCTATGCTTTCAGACAGGGGGGACAAAATGAGTATCCAGCTGCATCCCAGCCAACTTCAGCTTACAAAGCTGGTTGGAAAACACTGATACTAAACTTTTCTCTCGCATTACCCTTTATCTTTGTGCTTCATTACCTCCACGTTTGCTATTAATGGGCTATGCTTGCAGTGCTTTTATATAATTTATCATGGCAGGAGTGATGCCTGTTACAAGTTTGCCTTCTGGTGCAATACATAAAAGAGAACAGATCAGCATGTAGCCACTTAAAAATATTATTTTTGTATTTTTAATACATTATGAGAACACATGCATCCATAAAACCATAAGAGGGCAGCATCCTCTCTGTCATTCATATTCTCCTTCTGCTGGAAAATTAAGAGAGACTTTCTTTAACATTCATCTCATAAACCACAGAGAAGTGTTATATATAATTCAGAGCTCGGTTCAATATTCTTTGTAATCAATAGGAATGTTTCCCTTGATTTAAATAGGTGTTGGACTGAGGCTTCAGTTGTTCAAAATGACATCAGGAAGAACTGCCTGCATAATTTAAATCAGAAGATACTGAAAATAAACAGTCAGGAAATAATTTTGGTGGTGGTTAAACATTGGAACAAAATACCAAGAATATTGGTGTATTATCCTCTTCTTGATGTCTTTGAATACATACTGGATGTTTCTTTGGAATAAGTGGACAAAAGCTGCTGGGTTCAATATGGAGGCAGGGGTAGTGGTGTTCTGAGAACAAAGACAAGCCACACATTTTTTTTTATGCTGGTAGTAGTTAATCAGTGGAAAAACACCTTGAGGCATCAGGGAGTGATTTTACAATCAAAACTGGATGGATTTCCACATTAAGTTCTTCACGTCAGTTCAGAGCATTTGCATTGTCTGTATTACAGGAGCAATCAGGTTTGCTATAAAACCATCTCATCTCTCTGGCTCTGGAGTCCATTAACCTGGCCAAGATGATTAATCTAGCCAAGAGGAGAGTTTCAGTGCAACATTTTATAGCCATCATGTGATTCTTTGGGCAACATGCAATGCATTATTTCAGCAACAAATGATTGGGGGTTTTAGAATTAACTGTGTGTTTTTTGCAAAATTAGAACTGTTTAAGTTGGAGAGGGAAGCTTGAGAAGGGAAAGCCAGAGACAAATAATGGCTTCAGAAATAACTTCGGTCACAGGAAACAAAAGATTTTTAGCCAGATGAATACTTAGACATCTCAAAATGTCATTCTAATGAAGAATGGCAAATGCTAATCAGCATTATAGCTTGCAGTTTCAGCAGGGAGGAGGGGTATATAGTGAACATGGAAACCAAGACATTCTGTCTATACTGCTTGACAGGGTGACCCAACTCCAACCACCATGGATTTGTGATGAAACTGTATTCTCTTATTTGTTTACTTCATCTCCTGCTGGTGAGGGAAATTCCTGTATGTCTCTGTATTTCAGTGATTTCAAAACCCCTAAAATGATGCACAAAGTTTTCACTGTGAATACCCTTAGGAGGTACCACAAACTGTGGTTTCACTGCAAAGTCACTGGGACAAATGCAATGGTGGGCAAACGTACACAATTCAGAAAGAGTGAGATTCCCCAAACAATGACCCCACATGTGAAAACGCAAAGAACCTCTACAGGGGATGGCAGGAAAAGAAACAAAAATGTTATTTGATCTATATTGACTTGCATATAGATGTTATTTTACCTATATCTACTTGCATTTTCTTTCATTGATATGCACTACTTTAAAAGGTTTCCCATTCTTTCAGGGCAAAAGAAGTTGTGTGTATCTTTGATTTATAATTAGGACCACCAGGAAGAAAAATGTTAATTCCAGGAAGAAAAATGTTAATTTTCTAGTTATGTTTTGAAGACTAGCGAAGTGTGTTAGCATTTGTTAACTTGAAATATTTTCACATTGTTTCCATAACAAAGAAGAATGTGAAGTATTGTTTCATTTCCTGTAACTTGTAGTATAAAAATGAATTCAGTAACAAGTGAACTTTGCCAAGGCTGCTGTATAATTATTTTTGAGAAATAATGTATCTGGTTTGGACTAGCCCACATTTTATGTGGGGTTTGAATTAGCACTTTTTCAATGGCTCTTAAAGATTTTTTCTTTGCTGTTCAACTCAGTACTCAAGCTCTGGTTCAGGAGGGTACTTGAAAGTGTGAGTAAACCTATTCAAAGCAGTGGGCTACTGACATACTTCGAGTTGGACATGTACTTATACATCTCAGGAATATAATCTTGGCATGAAACTGGCTGGTGTGTGCAGGATCTGTACCTGATTTGCATCTCACTTTAGATTTGATCTGATGTCTAAGATAGAGCCTGTTGCTCTTAATTGGTCTGTGGGATGCCATTGCCTAATGCTTGACCTTATCTTGATATTATTTATTCTGGTAACATTCAAGAGGCCACAGCCCCATTGTGAGTAATGTAAAACAGGGAAGTATAAAATGCAAATACTCAAGACAGACTCCTAAAGAAATGTCAAAACATGAAAGGAAAATTAATAAGGTAGCATCAGCAATCAAGGCCATATCTTTATGCCTCTTCCTTTTTGGATAGAAGATGGGGCAAGGTTAGGGAGAGAGGGTTGAGATGAGGGAAATGCAGCAAGCTTGAAGATGTGGAGGTGAAGATAGGGGTGAAAAAAAACTCAGCTCTTCACGGTGAGGCAATGGAAATCTACTCAGGAGTGCTCAGAGGTCCTTGATCTGAGCTCTGATCCAAATGCAGATTCATTTTCCCTGTCTCAAATCCAGCCCCTACTGCTGTGGGGCAGGAGAGGGTAGGTGGAGAGATAACAAGCACTGTCTGGATTTTGTTGTCTCCAGAGTGGCTGATGAATCTCCTTTGCCATGCTTCTGGTTTGCATGTCTGGCTTTAGTTTGCTTTTCCCTTTTCTGAGCAGTGCTGTTGTGGAAGGCCATGGATTTTGACTCATTTTTACAGTCAGCTGATGTATTCAACAGAGAGCTTATTTTGCTAAATAAGCTACAAAGCAAAACACCAAGAAGCATATTGCAGTGAAATAAAATACTAACTCTAATTGACACAGCAGTTTTGAATAAATCTTTCCATTGTCACAGTCAGTGCACTAAATGCCAAGGCCTGTCAGCACCACTTCTTAGTTACCTACCCAAGGTAATTATAGAGCTCTTCTCACTGAAGAATCCAACTGCATCCCAATTTGAGGTATTAATCTGTTAGCAATCCCAGTTTATGGCTTTTTACCCAAACAGAATAAAAACACAAGGCAAAAATAAGCGACTGGCTCCATCTCACAAGACAGTCAGATCCCATCTCTGCTTGTGGAGCCAAAATAACTTGGAGGTCACTGCAGATGACTTTCTGAGACAGTGTGACCAAGGTAGTACCACAGCAGATAACTGAAGTCAGCTCTTCCAAAATTTGCATTGGGCCACCAGTTCTTTTGTGGAGAAATGGTCTTGGAGAAGTAATGTGCAATTTCTCCCTTCCCCTTTTACGTCCTTTGTCTCTGGTGGTCCCAGGCCCTGTGGGCATCAGATTGAACATTTGATTTAGCAAACATTTGCAAACAGCTTATGCCTTCCACATGCGAGGTTTATAAAGAGTAAATTTGATGCATTTAGCTATGGAACTGGGATACTTTTCATCCCTTTACAACTTCAAACACCATGAGTAAGCAGGAAGAGTGGCCGCTTTGTCCTTGGAATCACTCAAGTCTAAATGGGAGAGAGGCACCCAGTGTGAGTTTATGATGAAATTTTTTATCTGTCCTTCTGTGTGGCTACCTAAGAGTATTTCCACTCTAAACATGTAAAAACATTTTATAGCTGGAATGGGAGGAAAAATGAACCCCCAATTTATGGGAATATGAAGTAGACGAAGCAAAAAAAGGGATGTCACTGATTGCAGTCTTCTGCTGAACAGTCTTCTCTTCTTCCTGTAGACTGCAGGATCCCTTTCACAAATTTAATGGTTTAGAGCAAAAAATGTTCCTATACCTGTCTGGCCTTAAACTTTGTTTTACGCAGCTGGCATCTCAGGGTTGTATGTCAGATTACAACTAGGTGATCTTTGAAATCAGAAGAAAAACATAGGTCTTTAATAATTCAAGTATCTAAGCTTCCAGAACTTACTGTATATGGAGGAAAAAAAGTCAGTTTTTAATTTCCACAGGGTTTTTTTCTCAGTTTTTCAGAGGTGTTCTATTGCACTAAAGGGCCAAAATTTGTCCTGGCTAATTTATCTGATAAAATATATTCAGTTCAAGATTTTGCTACTGCGAAGAAATCTCACAGTATTTAACATGAGGTATTCTGGCAGGTCCTATACGAGGTATTACTCCCCTGGAAAATCTGCCCTAAAAACCTTTTAGAATTTATTCATGATTTGTGTAGGGTTTTTTCCCAAACTACGACATGCCAAGGATATAATTTTGCATTAATGGCTAACAGCTCAAAAAGTGTATGAAAAGATAATTTTCTATTAAATGCTAGAGGACTTTCCTCCATGAGAATATAAGCAAGCCCCAGAACTGGTAGTTCTGCTGCAGAAGGATTTTTCAGGCTTAGAGAGCTTGGGGGAGGGTGTTTGAGTGCATCAGTATTCACTCCACATTCTTGCCTGCTGTTCCACATGCACTGTTTTGTGCCTCCATAAACTGCTCTGGATGCAGATCAAAAATTATTTAAAAGAATTCTTGAGGAAAAAGAACAGAGCAGCAGTTTCTATATATTTGCACATTGCCTTCATTTTCATTGGCATTTACTGTTAGCCTTTTTATAGCAATATGAAAAAAAGATGGCAGAAGAAGAGAAGGGAAAGGCTTTCTATGATAAGAAAGGTTTTACATTTTAGAAAGAAGTTCTCACAACAGATCAAAGCACTGTTAGTTTTCCTTGTGCAGTCAGCACCAACAATTTAAAGCAGCAGCACTGCATTCTTTAACTGAAAAGGCACTTTTAAATTATTTATATTGTTTCTGTTTGCAATTTCTGTTTTCACAAAAGAAAAGTATGTTTATCTCTTCTGTGTTAATCCTTTTTAACAAGGTGAACATTCACTTCCTCTCTTTTGAGCTTCCCAGGACTCTTGAGTCCTAAGCCAGACTAAGGGCAGACCAAGCCAAGGATCCACGCTTCCCTCTCCTCGAGTTGAAATTATTGCTGCAGGAACACTTATTGCAAAATTTCATGAAAGATCAAGTGGGCAGGATCATCTGCAACACATGGCTTTACCAAGCAAGTTCCTCTTTGCTCTTGGTAAAAAAAAAAAAATAAAAAAAATTAAAAACTGCTTCTGACTAAAAACTTGGAGGAAGGAACCTTTAATTTCTACCTCACTAAGATAAGCCTGATTCATGGCCCACCACCACTGACTCCAGGCTCCTTCCATAATATTTGTCCTAGTGTTGTTATTCTTGAATCCTAATTCAGAAGGGATATAGAAATATGCAAACTTGTCTCACAGCACAAAGCTGTACTGCCTGCTCTGATAGAAGGCCAGAAGAATTCTTGTATCTCCAGAAATATAAAATTGTACAAAGACCTCCATGCAAAAAACCCCCCAAAAACAAGAACAGAAAAACCCCCAAAAGTCCAGTGCTGAAAATTCAAATTGCATGAAATACAGCAAACCCATGGTGCAAGCTGAGACACAATGCAGTGGATGCAAAATCTTGAAATCAACAGCTTTGCCTTGTGGACACCAGCCAGTTGACTCTGGGCAATCTCTTTAAAAGCCCTGGTCCCTGGTGGGTGAAGCAGTGGAATTTGTACTGCTGCTCTAAGGATGCCACCCTGCTGTGCATATGGTGATGGAAAATAAATATGCATTAAGTAGACAGTTAGTTTGGCTTCCACCAAAGCTTAATTTAGCTCACTTGTCAGCACTGAATAAGAGAAATTAATTTAACGCAGTAAGTAAAGAGCAGCATGTGATAAAATTGCTAAATCTAGGGAAACTTCAGAGCTGGGAAACAAGGTCTGTGATGCACTCCACATTGCTGTGGAGGTAAAACATATTTTGCAGGGCACTGATGGACTAAACAAAAGAAAATGTCTGGTCAGAGGAAACAAAGGAATGTGCTGGGGCATCCAGGGAGGATGTAGCACTCCTTGTCAGCTGGAATGCATCTCCCTAGGAGGCTGAAATTCCTTCCACCTTCTCCCCCCTCCTTCTTTTTTTTGTTTTGTTTTGTTTTGTTTTGAACATTCTCTGCCCAGAAAAGGACAAAAGCTTTATTATGCCTGAAGTTTGGCCACAAGCAAAAGTACCTCAAAGGTGCTTCATAGTATTTAGTACATGTGCATGTGCTATTTCTGCAGGGAAATGGCTTTCCAAGTGACTTTTGTAATCATCCAGAAATTGCATATTCGTTCTTTGTTACTCCACAAAGGCCCCTCCTTTTTTTCTTGGCTTGCACCACTGCACTCCCTTTGAAGCCAGAATCTGCAGAACTGACATTGTACAGGGAATTTCAAATAATTCTGATAGCCGTTTTTGGGAGGAAACATTGGGTGTTAACTATAATTTTTGTTACAGTATTGTAATTGTTTCTGTGTATAAAATGGGACTTTTTGTGGGTGGTGTTGTACAAAGTCTGAGGAAGATGCATACTTTCTTAAGAAACTTTAAAACCTTTTAAAAAGTGCAGCAAGTAGACAGCAGAGCAGTACATTAAATTTTTGTAACATGTATACACACATATATTACATACACTTTAAAAAAATCTTTCTTTATATAGCCTGACCTGTCTAATTCAGACACACATCTCTCAGTCACTGGGTCACTCCCAGTGGATGGACTAGAAAACAAAGTCTTCAATCTTCCTTTGAGAAGGGTGACCTGTGAACAGAGGACAGGACTGATGAATACATAAAGATGGTTTCAGGGAAATGGGTGAGTTGAGGCTGGCCTCAGTGGCATAGTGAAGGAAGCAGAAGCCACACGAAATGAAACATGAAGATTATTAGGAAGACAAGGGAACATCTCTCTCTCAAAAGCATGGACTATACACTTAGTTGAAATCAGTGGGAAAAGGAGAGTCTGTTGGAGAAGTTTAAAGGAGCATGGTACTGATATGCCAGTTGGCAAGTTCAGAAACTTTTTATAAACTAAGGGCAAAAGCAATTCTGTATGTCTGAAATCACTCTGTTTGTAATGTCATCTACATACTTCACTGGTCTGACATACAGATTGCTTGATATCTGCATATAGAAAATACTACATTTATCCCCAGTATCCTCTGCTTGATTTCTTTAAAAGTCTGAACACTATCACAGTGCTCTACAGTCTAACCTCAATGAAGTCTACACCTGGAGTTCCAGTCTCTTATCTCACCTGTGTTTCAGATTCCTCAGCATTTAAAGTCCCTGCTGTACTGTAGAATAGGGTACTTATAGTACAGTGCCACAAGAAGTACCCAAGGTCCTGTGCCAAGGAGCAGCCAGCTTCTTCTCACAGATGATAGCTGCCTTTAACTGCTTTTCTGATTGGAAGGGGAGAGCCCTGCAATGTGCAGGTAGTGAAACCATTTGGATGTAAATGACACAAGCTGTCCATCAAGCTGCAGAAGCCAACTAGGGGTTCACAGCTGAATCAACCCAGTGTCTGGGAGATTTAAATTCCAACCATGTAATAAAAAACCTCAGATGTCCATGCAAAATTCATTGAAGGCTGAACACAGTATCATTGCTGGCCTGACAGCCCTGCGTATGTGGAAAACCAGAAGGAGGGAAAATTGGTGCTATGTTAATACCACCCAAATATACACAATGAAGTCAGACTGAAAGCAGTGAAATTACAGTCGCTCCTCATGAGCTAACAGGACCATTTTCCTTAACCAGTGACCTTCAATTACAGAGTAGCAAGCAAATTAGTAGAGACAAAAAAGAAAAACCTGTTAGCCATAAAATCTTACTGACTAAAGCTTGTCTTGTTTCAGTTCCAGTTTCCGTAGCTTTCGGTAAAGTATGTGCTGTCCCTTTTGGAGTACTGGTATTAACTGGAAATGTTGATTCTGGGAACAATGAACACCTTATCGAATGGTTGGGGTTTACAACTGAGTTCTTCGGAAGACCTTAAAGTTTTCTGTGTACTTGAAGAGTCTGAATCATTGCCAAGAAGCCTCCAGATTCCACAGAGATAGAGTTAGGAAGAAATTCAAGGCCAGAGAAGTCTGTGCAGGAATGACTAAATGAAACCAACATTTCTCAGCTCCTAGCCCTCCAGCATCCCTAATGTTTGAGGTTGTTTGCCTGTAGGTTGGAGGGACAGTAATGTGGGCTGAGATGCATATTTACAGTGCAGCAGTTTGGTGGCCACCACGGTAGAGAACTTATCTCAACTACTCTCAACTCTCAACTAAGCTAGGAATATGACCCTACTTGGTTCAGGTTGCTGAAAAATCAACAAATCCAGTTGAGTGATGTTGCATGAACTCACTTTGAAAGGTGACTATACAGCAGATAATGTTATCTGCGAGCTAAGGGTATCTACATAGAGAACCAGCACTTTTCAGAGTCAGAAACTGACTTTATTCCCTAGATAGGCAAACCCAAACAGCAAAGAATATATGGCTCCCAAACAGCAAAGAATAGATGGCTTTCCTCACTTTGAAGCTGCATGAGATGTTTGTATTTGATGTTTTATGGCTGGTAACTTCATATATATTCTGTGACTCTAATTTTTCAGTTCCACCATCGCAGCCTTCAAATCCTATAATCCAAATCAAGTTCAGTTCTGTTAGGACAAGATCCATCTTTCCTTCTCTGAATACATAGTCTGACAAATGAGGTTTTTATTTTGGTATATTAGCACCCTGTATCTGCCTCAGATTTACAAAACGAGCCAAGGTCTCAATCAAAAAAATGAGGCAAAACCATTTACAGGATCAAACAAGTTGCACAGTTAATACAAAGGTAACTGCTTAGGTAAAAATTTTCTTTTGACAACATTATTAGTTCAATACCTTCAGTGTATGTTGGCATGAGAACTTTTCCCCAGGGTTTCTGAGTTATATGAGAAAATTTTTTTCACCTACTCTGGCAAAATCTGGAACACACTTTCCTGCTACCTTGAACAACTACACTGTCCACAGTTTATCAGGTTTCCTTAAGTCTCCATTTTCAAAGTTTTCCCAGGATAGTTCAAATCATCAGCTTTTACAACTTAAACAGAGAAAATAATTTCTAAGGGACTGCTGTAAACAGTAGGCATGGTAGAATGCCAGATTGTTCCAGTGTTGCAGCTACGAATATGTTTTCTTCAGAGACAATTGATCTTTGAGATCCCTCATCCCTTTAGTTTGACAGAAATCTGTTAATGATGACGTTCTGAGTGTTTTCTAAAGGCAATGTGTGGTCAACTTGGAGTCCCAAGCTTGAAGCCACAGTCTTCCCACTGTTTGTTGCCTGGGCTCAATAAACATCACACTGATATACTGGGATGACTCAGCCACGCAGTGTTCACCTGCCAGCACCAACTCTCTGGTCTGAACTTGTGAGTTTTTCCAGATAGCAGACAGACTGAAAGAGCAAAGCCATTTATAGACCTGGTGATTATAATGATGCATGGGAACAAAAATAGATTTATAACAATCATAACATCCAGGACAGCAATACAAATAGTGAGGATAAAAAACAGGGAAAGATAAATACCTGTCTGGAAATATGTCTACAACTGAATCAATAAGCTGATGCCCTACCCAAAGCACATCATTACAGATTGAAAGCAACGTGGTATCAGTACCTTTTGATCTGCCCAGTGAAAGTGGCCCTTTTCCTCCAGTTTTATCCACTGTTACAGGTTGCAATGAGCCATTTGTGTTAACAGAAGGGCTGTTTCTGCGTCACTTCTAACTAATGATTTTTAAAACATTATAACATAGTATATATATATATATATATAAAAATAACATATTCTGTAACATAGAACAGACTACTTAATGCCTATATTTAGGTTTGTTAGTAAAAGAAGAAATCCAATTTATTTTTAGTTGCGTTTCCTATTACATCTTGTAAGCTATGTTATGAATAATGAGTAATTAAAGGGACTAAACTTCTAAAAAACAATTGCAGTCCATGTCCCTTCCCTGTTATGGCATGCAGTCACAAACATGGTTCTTTTAAACACTGCTGAGAACAGCTTGGTTGTAGCATGGACAAGTGTTTATTACAGGGTTTACTGCCTTGTCCTATGATTCTATGCTCTGCAAAGCACATCTTAACTAATTCCCAAAGGCAAAGTGGCAACACTGTAAAGCACTTGAGAAAACATTCAAACTGCAGTTTAAACCTTGTTAAAGTGCAGTTCTTCTCTGAAAAGTGACACTAAAAATGACAGTGTGGGATCCTGTATTTATTGTCTACTTGTGATTTCCAGATCAAACATGCTAAGTACAACTATATAGTTTCCTCCTAACATCCACTGCCAGTTCCACAGACTCCAATGAGATTAGATAGTTGAAGCTTTCATGTTTGTGTATCATTAAAATGATGGTCTTCTTAGCATCTGTTCAAACCTGCTGTCTTCACTGAAACAGATATATCTTGGCCTCCTTCCACTGATCTGAAAAAAGAGAATGTTTCCTTGTCATTAACCTATGCCAGTTTTTGTTTTTAATGGAAGAAAAACGTCTTTTTTGGACAGGTCAGCAGATGTGTTGAAGAAGATGCTACTTAACCAAAGCCACATTATCAGTTAAAGAATTTTAATTGTTATTTAATTTGCTTTCTGGTCTGTTTCACAGCACAAAAATATTTCAATCTCTAGAAAATTCTGATACGAACAATATTTTCTACACACATTAAACTATAAATACAGGCTTACGAGCTACATTATTGTCCCTCTACGGAACCAGCTGTTGTGTATTTATGGCTGGCAGAAGCAATGAGAAGACACAGCCCAATCTAAAGCTCACTGAATTTTAGTTACACTGTTCAACTAACCAGGGAGAGCTTACTATAGGTTTGGTGTTTTTCTTGCTAGTGATCTGAGCAGTAAGCAACCAGTCTCACCCAACTCCCAGGGACCTCTGAGATGACACCGGAGTTTGCTGTTCCAAGAGACACATTGCCATATCCACCTCTTGGCCTCTGGGGGAATCAAATTGGTTTGGCTTAAATAGCTTCTGCTGATGGAACCTCTGTAGTGTTCTGGGTGATACTTTAAGTTGGTCTTTAAATGGACAATACTGTTCTCATACACAGCTACCCTTACGTGGTTGAAGACAGACATTTCAAAAATAGTCCTTCCTCCTACCCCACAACAAAAATGTAGAAATATAGACATAGATCATAGTTATTGGCGACTGTCCCTTTATCTGAGCAGTATGTTCATAAATATATCTAGGATTAGATGCTAAAGTACTAAAAGACTCTGAAAAGATTACAGGAACAGTTACAGCATCCATTCAAGGTCCAAGAGTAACTGTGTGGTAAACACTACTCAACAGATGACAGCAATACTCCCTCTCAGGTGGTAGTTCCTGTGCTATTTTGCACAACGCTTTTTACAAAGAATTCATCGCAAATTTGAGTGTCTTGAATTTTTATTGACAAATGTAATCAGCATCTGTTTAAATCTTACATTATACCAAATGATGTTCGAACGGTTACAGATGTGTACAGAGGAATGCATGAGGCTGTCCTTGAAGATGCTGGTTTCCTGACTTAGTGCATTTGAATTTTTTTTAAACAATATATAGGTTTTTTCCACTTCATCCTTTTGCCAATCCCTCACAGCTTTGTTGCTCAAAGGGGTAAAACTGCACAACCCAGAGCCAACACAGGCCCCAGATTTCAAATGCTCAAGAGCTGGAATAAACAGAGCTGAGGTTTTGGTCTGGCAAGTGTAAAAGGAGAGAAAACCATCTGTGAAAACTGGAGGCACATCTGGGTTTGGCTTCTACCCCAGGATCCCTCAGCCTCCCATATTCACTTTCTGAGTATCTGCAGGTTGGAAAATGAAATCCTTTCTCTGTACCTTTGCTTGGGCAGCAGTGCTCAGCTCTGTTCCTGGCACTCACAGGGATTCCAGGGGAGAAACCCCAGAAGACAAGACCAGCAGG
This sequence comes from Heliangelus exortis, assembly GCF_036169615.1. Classification (NCBI taxonomy): domain Eukaryota; kingdom Metazoa; phylum Chordata; class Aves; order Apodiformes; family Trochilidae; genus Heliangelus; species Heliangelus exortis. The sequence goes on along the minus strand of NC_092423.1, from coordinate 137,436,622 downwards.
ATTTGATCCTTAGGGCTTTAGAAAAATACCCTTTTCCAACTACAAGCACCATATGGCAAGTGGGGGAAGAAAGAATGGGCCCCCGAGTGGAGTCTCTCCTGTGGACAAGGGCTTATTGAAAACACTAAGCCTCCTTTTTTCCAGACACCGAGTATCACTGGAAAATCACAACCCCATGTGGAAAAGCCCTCTATCATTCCTGCAAGTCTCTTCTCCTCGCAAAGCCCCTCAGGACAGATGTTGGCCAGCAGGCAGCCCGGGCAGATGGACACCCGCCATGTCATGGAGCTGCTCTGCCTTGGTGGGGGCAGAGGGGGTCATTCCTCACATTCCTGACTCAGCAGGCAAGGGAAACCGGCAGGGATCCTCCTTCCCTTCCCGGGCCTTTGTTTCCCAGCCAGCCCCGCTCCTGGAAACCCCAGGGGAGCCGGGCCGAAAGGAGCCCTTTTCCTTCCCGGGGAAATGGCAGCTCCCGTCTGCTCAGGGGCTCTGTCCGCCGGCGGCTGCACTGCCCCAGGACCCCGGCTGCTCGGCCTCCAGCGGACATTTGTAACCCCCTGCCTCCTGTGAGCTCGGGGCTCCGGAGGAGCTGCTGCCCTCCGCTCCGGGGCACACCGTTCCCCCTGAGGCACATTGATGCCCCCAAGGCACACCGCTCCCTCCAGGGAACATTGCTCCCTCCAAGCCAGCTGCGCAGAGGAAAGGGGGGGGGGGGGGTGTACAGCCAGCCAGCCAGAGCCCAATTAAACCCTCCCTTCTCCAGCCCCTGACACTCCCTCCTCCATTTTCCAGTCTGTGGTTACAGCACTCCAAGGGTTCCATTAAGTCATCAAGTTTTACAGGTTCCTTAAAAAAAGAAAAGAGGGGGAGAGAGAGTGTGCGCGAGAGAAAAGTTTGGTCATGGTAGGGAATGAGTGATCAAAGCTGAGCCAAAGCTTCCTGTTACACCGGGACTATATATATATCGTGTCTTTAATGTAGGGGGATGTGAGCAGGCTGCTAGGAGGCTGGAGCGGGAGCTGACTCTCTGCCTGATTTCCCAGCTTGCTGAGGTTTCTTCCACCGACCACAATGAACAAGTTCCTGTGCTGCACACTTGTGGTAAGTCTCTTCAGAGAGGTAGATAGGCTTTAAGATGCATTACAGCCTCAGACATCAAGCTGCAAAGACATACAACTTTTCTTCTGGTTGTGCTTTTGGTTTTGTTTTTTCTTAAGTTTTTTTTTTTGTTGTTGTTGTTGTTGTTTAGTTTTTTGGTTTTGTTCTTTTTTCTTTTGGGGGGGGGGTTGGTTTGGTTTGTTGGTTGAGGGCTTTTGTTTGGTTTTTGTTTTGTTTTGCTTTTGGGGTTTTTTTCCTTCTCTCCATTTTCTTGGTAAACCCTTTTCGTTTCATCACTCCAAGCTTTCCTGGTGAGGTTTGGAGTGGAAGGGACGCATCCAGCTCCAGGGAGTCAGCAGGGATTTTCATCCCACTCTTAAGGTAGAGGCATGATTTGCTTTTCTTTTCCCTTTGCTGCTGTCTTCATCTCGGCTTTTGTAGGAATTCACAATACCAGGCTGACACAAAACACGGTATCAAGGAATGAATTTAGAAACTGTATGCTAGGATGTTTGGTTTTGATTTGAAAAAGCTCCATCCCTGCCTATCTCTAATCTCTGGTGCAGTGGCACTGGTCACTACCTCAGATACTGGGCTGACTTTCTTATCCAGGAAAACCAATGTATACTCCAGAAAAAGTCACAAGCATGTGGTACTTGTTTTGGCTTAGAAAATTCGGCTTCATGTGCAAGAAAGTGATGAATTAGTTGCTGTGTCGGCAGCTATTACAAAATAGGTTGCGTTATTAAATTCAGTAGAAACTCCAGATTTAGTAAGTTTTTGTTTACTTGGTGATTTAGCAAGGTAATTCCAGATACAAATTTAGAGATGTTAGCAGTGCAGTAAATCTTTCAAAATGTCATTTAATCCATTTAGCCATATGGAATTGTATATTATGTCAGTTTAATTAGAATGTGCATGCAGACAGATACCGTGTATTATCTATTTGGAGACTATTCATCTTTTTGATAAGAAAACATTTAAAGAAATACATTAAAAAGTAATATTCAGAGCATGCTGTTATGCATGCCTGCACAGTAACTTGGTCCTTGTTTATTTTGAGGAGTACAGTGGCATTAATGTTGTGGCAGAGCATTAGAACTGAGTTCCATTTATTTTGAAAGTTTTTTATAAGTGCAACGAGATTTCCAGGATCTGATGAGTAATGCGTGTTTATTACTCTCTGTGCAACTTTCTGAAAGAGCTTTTTGAGAAACAAACCAAAGTAATTAATGGTGCAAGGGAAGCAAAAATTGTCAGGCTTGTGGTCAGCAAACTGAAATGCAGGACAATTTTTCATCTCATGAATGATGTTCCTTCTTTGTCTATATGAAAGCACAGGAAGTTAATCTGGGAATTTCAGCAAGAGCCTGTCATCAGCTTGGCTTCTTATCTCTTGTCATTATAAAATAATCACATCAGGATTTTGATTTAGATTAAATGTAATGTGCCCGTTCATGTTCTCCCATAAAGTAATAGCATTTAGTGAAATTCACTGTAATCCTCTGGCAGATGAGTCTTGGAGTTGAAATAGTGGCAAAAGTACATACCAGAGAGCTTCATTATTCAAATATCATTATTATTATTTTATTATTATTACGTAAAAGCAATTTGTTTAAAGTTATTGTGATGTTTTAGTACTGTCAGATGTTCTAGAGTTCAAAAAAGTAGTTGTAGTACCACTTTTATAAGAACACTTGTAAGAGGCAATAGCAGTTCAAGGTTGTGTGTGTTTGGCTGGCATACCTTGAACTTGCTTTGGAGCCATCAACCTAAAAAAGACTCTTGGGACATAAAGTAGTTTCAGCCTTGGCCTCTTTGCTAAGGTTTTGGAAAGAATACCTGCTGTGGTGGTGTATGCATGTACGTGTTGCTTGCTGGAACACTAAAACTCCTTACAAACAGACAAGCATTATGAAACCGGACTGAATGGAAAGAAATTCCCCAGAGCTGTATCTCATTACTTGTCACGTAACTATCTTGACCCTTAAACTTGACCTTTCTCTATTTTGGATCTCTGGGCACATGTGACATGCTTTTTCTGGCTGGCCTGTTGGGTTTGCTGTGTGTAGGCAGCAGTGGCTTTGCAGCCCGCGAGGGTAGGAGTTATCTTTCTGTCTGACTTTCTTTCTGTCTGTCTGCGTGTGTGTTGGTTAAAAATAAAACACCAAGGTTACCAGAAAAATTTTTTAAAAGATATTGCCACAATTTAAATATCATCCACTGTTCAACTCTTACATAACCTTTAATTTTTTTCCCCTCTGTATTTAACTTTTATGCTACAAGATTTACTACTCCAGTAGTCTTCCTGGAGAACAACACCTGTTTGCACATAATACAGGACATATTGTTTCTCTAGGTAGATGATCAGTTGTTAGTAATTCTGTTCAGTGATCAGACAGACTGTAGTCATGGTGGTAACATCCCAGGTTTGGCTTATCTCAAAATCATGCTGACAATCGGGTGTATAATGTTCCAAAATATGAGTTAAGGGTAAGACACACGGTGAGTAGCTAGTTAGTTTTTCTTGCTTTCTTCTTCCACCAGCTTCCAGGCAAAGCTAACTCTGCAAACACAGAGTTTAAATGTAGCTGTTCTTTGATAAGATACAAAACTGTTCTTCAACTGAATGTTGCTTTCCTAACACTGAAAATAAAACAATAGTTTAAATAATTTGCATTGTGAATGACAGCTAATGGTGTCCTACAAAGTTTCCATGAGATTTGAATTGTTGATGTATTACTTTGATGACACAGAAATTAAGGCAGTGGAGAGTCATTACTTAAATTCTCTATGTAAAAGAGAATCTTCCACTTTGTAAACCATCTTCCATACAAAACTAGGCCCTGTTCTATCAAAAGAGAGTGGATTGCATTGAAGTAGTTGGTAGAATGGTGAAACAAGTTCATAAACTAAACTCAAACCAGCAAAAATTTCTCCATTTTAAATTTCATTATGTTCTTGATGCTCGTCTGCAATCTGGCAAAAGGTGCTTTATCTGGGCTGTGTTCTAGGTGACCCTGCAGCAGCTCATGGCGTAGGCAGTGCTGCTTGGCCCAAAGTTTTTAAATTAGGTGCTGGCATGGCTTAGAACAGCAAGGTGAGAAGCATGAGAGTCAAGTATCTCCCATATGGATGGGAGTGATTTTTACTTCGATGACAAATACTTTCGAATAGTTATTTGCAGTAGACTGCTGTGGGTCTGATCCACCATGACACTATTGTGTATGGGATCAAGAGATACTGTTTTGATCAGTTGATTAGGAGGACCTCATTAATATCAGTCAGTGCTCTGTTTTGCCACTGGAATTTCTCTGGGGTCCTGGCATGTTTTCAGTGAGGCATTCTGCCTAAGGGCTGAGGGTAAATGAAGGCCTCCTGCCTTAGTTTTTTCCAAATACTTTCTGTAGAAAGCAAAGTAGGAGAGTTGTGAGGTTTTACTTTGAACCCAATGCAAACACTAGGAGCAATCTGACAGATGCCTTAAAGGATTATTTATCATGCAGGAAAATATGCTTCGGAATAGTTATGGAATGAAAAGCAGAAACAGATCTATCTTTCTCAGCAAATTAAACATTCTTCTTTGGTCTGCAACCCAAAACCACAAAGCCAAGCTGTATAATAATATTTTCATATGCTGAAAAGCCACTTTCTTTTCTCTCACAAGGCAGTGATTTAAGGGGATGATGCTTGAAGGATTTTTGCTTTATGGGCTTTGTCTTCCAGTTGATTTTAATTCAACAAGAAAAAGAAAGTAGCTCTTTGCCTTACATTTAAAGATGAAAGAAAAGGGCATGTACTTTTTTCATGGCCAAGATCTGAAATTAAATTTTACAATCACGTTACTTCTCTTTCAAAAGCATCTTCTAAAGCCTCAAATAAATGGACTGCACAGGTCTTTTATGTCAACATTGTGTATGCTGGCATAAAGATAGTATGGAAGAGTATAGCTTCAGGCCTAATGTGTTGAGTGACACAATCAAAGTATTGCTTTTTAACCTTGGTAAAGAGTTTTGAATCAGTTCTCTGATTTACTTACATGAAACTGACTTGCCCTAGTTTTGTATTTCAGTATTTACAATTCACAGAGAGTGAGCCATCCTGAGAAGTACCCTGGACTTTGCCCTGGGAGGTGGATGAGGACTCAAGTTTTTCAGTCCTTTCAGAACAGAGACCATGACACTATAACTGAATTCAGCCAAACAGATTGATAGATGTGGTTAATGATACTAGATTTTGGTTTGGTTTTCTTTTGTTGCAATTACTTTGTTACTGATTGCATTTCACGCTCATAGGACAAAAAACCTGAAGCCTCTAGGACCCATTTTTTAAAAGTAAGCCTTTCATTTCACTACCTTTGGGAAAACTGTTTGTAATTGAGTGTGCTCTGAATCAGACCAACAGTTTATTTGTTGAGATAAACAAGATATTGAGTATCATTTGCTTACATTGGTGTTGGGATACAAAGGATTTGCTTAGGATTTAAAATCAAAAGAAAATGCCTAGATCTTTTCAGACTGTTCCCCATCCCTTCCAGGAAACCAAATGGTGTATTTGCTTTCAATAATGCATTGAGAGCTATATTTAAACTACTTGGGTTTCTTGCACCTGTTTCTCAGTAAAGGGCTGTTCCCAAACTTCCTCTACAGACAGAATCCCCTTTTCATCTGCCAACATTATCCTTTAATAGAGAAAGTTCTCTCTTTGTGTGTTCACTGCCTATCTAAAACAAGTCTACAGTTACTGTTCTGACTTGCCAAGCTATTGAACAAGTCAAGATCCTCTTAAGGATGAATTTCTCCATTTCCATCTAAACCTTCTCTGTACCTCTTCCAGGCTGAATTAACCTTTCCTAAACAAGGATTAACAGAATTTTACACAATCTTCTGAATGACAAGTCCATAGCTTTGGCCAAGTGTAGTACTGATAGACTCCACTTTAATTTCATAAGGGTTAAAGAGTTAACATGCTCATTCCCCGTAGTTCTGCTTCCAGTAAACTGATCAGACTTGTAGTTTCTTTCTCATTTCAAACTGTAACATGCCTTCTTCTCCAGTAAGAGCAAAACAGGACAGTGCCATCATGATTATCAGAGAAACTCTGTTTTCTGTGAAGCTTTGGGGAAGACCAGTGTTCAGAACTAGCAAGTTCTGACCATGGCATTTTCATATGGTCACATGGTGCTATCACTTACAGCAGAATTTCAAATGTTTGGTACAGAGCTCACCTTTAAGTATGGGCATTCAGGTCAATAAGAGGATTTATGTGCCTGAGAAACTGCTACCAAGTGTTTAATACCATAGATTAGGAGGATACATGTCAGAAATTATATAAAATGCATTAATTACCATTTTATTTGCTTTAGGAACATGCCTTTGAATGACCTTTCCTGATCATCCCTATTTACTGTATTTTAGTTTGCACATCAGAGCAGACTTGGAGTGGTCAAATTTGATTTACAAAAGTAAACTGAGTTGAAGAAAGTAAATCCAGAGATGGACTCCAGAGACACAACAGATGCACTGTAACTACTATGCATGCTCAGTCCATGAGAACAGACTGAAGTTAGTCCAGAATACCCTTCCTGAATCATGCATAATGTGGATGTCAGGTGCTCAGCACCATCTGTTTTGCTCTAAAAGTCTGCTGTAACAGGTGATCCAACTTGCTAGTGTAAGCACAAATTCAGTGGGCCTTAGGCAGGACAAAGGACAATTTTGTGACATTCCCCTCTAGCTTGTTCTGTTAGCTGAGGTACAAGAAGAGTCTTTTTATTCTGGTTGTGCTAATTTGCTGCAATAAAACTATTAAAAGTTATACTTAATTACTTTCCAGAATTCTTCCAGCATTTTTGCAAAACTTCTGAAAAATAATTGCTTTAATTTTGGCACTTGACATAGGTTCAAAGATAACTTGTGATTTTCAGGCTGCATATTAAAATTCAGACTATTCACTTGTAGTAGGTGTCTTCGATCTGCATAGAAGACAATCTTGTAGGTCTGTTTTCTTAAATATTATTAAGGGACCTATAGTAGTCGTGTGAAGACATGGGGTATTGAGAACTGGAGTATAGAATTTAACATACAAATGGCTGTACTGGGTCTAAGAGAAAAGCAGTCCAGAAAAACTGCCCTAAGAAACCTCATATGCTGTCTATGGAAGGGGCTGACGACTGATGCGTAGAGGAGATGGAAGAAAATGGCAGAAAAATAGTGATAAAATTTTTTTTCATGATTCTCCTCCAGGCACAAGCAATCTGTGATTTGGGATTTCCTGATCAAGAGGTGATGTTTATACTTAATAGCCCTTTATTGATTTCCTCTATTACTACGTCAAGTAATATTTTTAACTCAATGGTTGACAATGTTCTGTGGCAGTGAATTGCACAGCTCACTGTGCTTAATAGGGTCATGGTAGCCAAATAGTAATAGTAATGGTAACCTAGCTCTGTGGTGAAAATTAGGTATAAAATGGTCTGGTAAAATACTGATTGCATTTATAGCTTTAGTGTGACTGAAAAAACTTTTGTCATAATTGTTTACTACATGAAATAGTTGGATCCAAGATACTTATGGTTCAGCCACAGATGAATGCATTTCTGTGGCTACCTAATGTGTGTTTCTGGGAAAGAAGGGAAGACTTGGTGTGCTTTTCTTTTAAAAACACAAATTAAAAATTAAATACAAAGACTGACCATCTTTTTAGTGATGCTGATTTTTTAATCCTATTACTATTTTTATTGGTTATGCTGATTTAAATTAATAGTTGCCATTCTGGTTGCCATTAGGAGTTCATAGTTACGGATACTTCCAAATGCAAAACTTGAAAAGTTCTCACACAGGTATTTTTTTTCTGAAATTTTAAAATATTTTCTCTTGAATAGTGTTGATTTCTTTTCAATTTTTATTGGCTTGCTTCATAAATATCTAGCTTCTTCAGGAAGTAAATGCCTCAAAAGCCCATGCTCTCACACCCTGAATACTAAATTTGAAATATTTTTAATCCTGCATCATCCCCTGCAGCAAGACTTCTCACTTGTCTCATAAATGATTTCCAGTGCAAATTACTGAGTAAGGGAAATGGAGAAAATGCTGCTGCTGTGGCATGTTGCAGCAAGGAGATGAACTGTCATGAAATTGTCCACCCAACCATTCAGCACCTGAAAATGTGTCACCAAGGGCAGTGGCAGAGCCCAAAGGAGCAGGTTATGCTGTAGTGACAGCCTGGGATTTGTTGTGAGCCATGCGTTGCAGAGAAGGAAAATTGGTGTTTCTGTGTGCCTGCATGGCTGATTCCTTTTTGTAATCATATTCACAGTGCAGATTTTCATCTGCATTGTATATTGTCTTGGGTTTCCACAGACATCTGCAAGAAATGTGGATTGATGCATGTCTTTGTAGCATCTGTGCCCCATGTTGCAGGCTGCTATGTTCTAAAGAGGGAATGTGTGTGCCCATGGAAGTCTTGGACTCTGAGGTATTATATTGTCTGTTACTGAATAAAAAACAGCAGAAAATGTGATTGTTCCCATGAACAATTACCTCTATTTCCTTATTACTAGAGGACTAGCTGTAGATTTACAGGGTGGGTCCATTTTTCATCAGTGGAAAGCCATTCACTACTAAAAATGTGCTGCACCCTCTTGTTAAATAGATCACATGAAACAGATCCAGTCATATAAGAAGAATGGAGTGGTACATCAAACTTCAATTATTAATAAGGAATTTCTCACAATGGAAGAGATTGAGCATTCAGACCACAAGAAAAAGTGGGCTCTCCACCTGTGGGCTCTCATCTGTAGAAACCACAGATAGGACAAGTTACAGGAGTCAGTCAAGGGTAACTAGAGGAGGCAGCGGGAAAATCCATTGTATGCTCATTTAATTCTTCAGCTTGAGTACAGCTGTATGAAGGTGGATTCATAGGCAAATTGAGAATGCACTAAAGAATATTTTCTTAAGCAGTAAGGCTTCTAATTTAGACACCTAATATTACATGATGCAAGTGCTGTGACTTCTGTCACAGCACTTGTATAATTAAAATGTCCTTTCCAAGTTTATTAAGATTACCATCACTTAAGAAGTGCTATGTTGTGGCAGAAGTGAGGCCCTTAGATGAAGCCTCTTTAGGAATTGAATACAAAGAGTTAATTCCACTTGTACTTTGGGGACAATTGCATTGGAAAAGAGGAAAATACATTATTGAAACTGAATTGGCAACTCTGTATTAGCTGACTGGTATTTAAATAGCAGCAAGGAAAAGACAGTTGGATCTATAATGGGGACAGATGCATAGGAAAAAAAAACCAAACAACACAACGAAACTTAACCCAGAGCTGATTTACTTTGTCTTTATAAAACTTCAAGTTTTAAAAGAGAAGTTGCACATTGGTCATATGGTGCTGGGACAGAACTGGGTTGTTGGTGGACAGAGTGAGCTGTCAACCAGCCCTGTGGTGCTCAGGGCAGTATACAGGGAGCAAACCCCAAAGTTGTTTTCTTGATAGGATGATGGAATCACAGAACTTAATTTTCAGTTACTGGACCAAAATGACATGCTATGGAGGTTCTCTCTGCAGAACAGCAGTGTCATCTCAGACCTCTAGATCCCAAAGTGCACCAGCAAATCAGACTGTTGCAGAAGGAGTGTAGCAGCTGTGACGTGCAGGTCTCACGACAGCCATAAGACTGTTTAGATAGGAAGTGGAAGCATCAGCCTGGCCTCTTCCAGCTTTATTGCATAAATCCTTATGCTGGTCAGATTTGTATGCTCAGATACTTACAAGTTCTTTTGCATCTGAAGCACCTGATACTCAGGAACACAAAGGTGTGTAAACCTCAACTTGCTGTGCATTGAGGATGATGCCAGTGAAACTCATAGTCCAGGTTCTCTGGTGCCAGACTGTAAAAAGTCTAGTGATATAAAGGGATGTAAATGAGGGAAGAACAGGATCTACATCTATGGAACAACAAGAAAGCACTTAGCAGTGCAAAGATTTGTTGGGTAAGATCATAAATTTTTCCCATTCTAAGACAGAAATGAGAGAGTTCAGAAACTGGCTAACACTTTGAAGATAGAGATGCAATCAGACTCATGAAAATGTAGATTTCTTTGTGATGGTGTTGCTCCCCAGAACTTAAGTGAGTGATGTTTTGTTTTCCTGTTACCAGCTCTTGGACATTGCTGTTACGTGGACCATCCAGGATGACTCTCCTCCCAAGTATCCCCATTATGACCCAGAGACATCTCGTCGACTGCTGTGTGACCAGTGCCCTCCTGGGACCTATGTCAAGCAGCACTGTACGGCCACCAGCCCGACACAGTGTGCCCCGTGTCCAGACCAGTACTACTCTGAGGAGTGGAGCAGCAATGATGAGTGCCAGTACTGCAGTGCTGTTTGCAAAGAGCTGCAGTACGTGAAGCAGGAGTGCACCAGCACCCAGAACCGTGTCTGCGAGTGCGTTGAGGGCAGATACCTGGAGCTCGAGTTTTGTTTAAAGCACACGGAGTGTCCTTCTGGATTTGGTGTTGCACAACCAGGTATGTAGTGATTTTCAGTACACACAGACTTAATTAGAGCTCTACAGCACGTCGACAGCTCGTGGCAGTTACAAGATTGGGAAAGAGGCTCATCCATATGAAATTACAGGACAGTAAATTGTAAAGCCAATTGAACCTGTTCTTAGCTTGTGTCATTTGGACAGTAGCCAAAGGAACAATTCTCAGTGGAATACCCTATTCCTACTGTAATATATAACTTAATGGCAGCAGCAAATGTAGCAAATTGCACTCTAATGAGAAACATGATGGATTGCCTCTCTTAAAGGAACATTATCTGGAATGTAGTATTTCTGTGTGTGATAAATAATAATGTTTTCCATTTTGAAATCTGCTGTTTCAAGCGACTGTATATCTTGACAAACACCAGGAGCACTACGTGTTTGACACCAAGTGTATAATTATAACAATATTAATACTGCTCTAGCATCATAGCAATATGTGGTAATAATTAATTATCAGCATCCTAAGTGGAACTCTTAGGGAAGCTGTTACTATTACCAAACAAACAACCTTCTCTTTATCAAGCAGGCAGGCATTGTGCTGTAGGTCTGGTGGGGATGCAGAGTGAAGCAGCACTTTTCAGTGGAGTGTACTCTTCATTTAAGACAACATAAATTGCTGAACCAGTAATAAGTTCTTCTCCTCAAACACGTTAATTTCAATAAATTAATTTAATTTAAGATAATTTATCATTTGGCAAATGTCATGGACCAGTTTAACTCCAGTTTAACTTTAATTCAGCCTGAAAAAATTGTAAACTGCCATTGTACCAAAGACTGGTAACTGCCTGAAGGAGAGTGCTGAGGAAGAGAACAAGAAAATCAAAGTGTCTTGGACATGAACTTGGAGGCAAACAGTCTCCAGGCTGCAGAATTATTTCCTTAGGAATTACATATATGCAGTGAGAAACACTAGGACTGGCCTGTCCATTTTAGAGCTGTGCTGAATGACAGGTTGGGGGTTCTTTCTTGGTTTACATGCATCTCATTAGAGAACAGCTTTGACATAAGGAGTAATGTTGCTGCTGTAGCTGCTGACTTGTCCCCAAATAATTGGTTACCTAAGCATTACCCTGACAGCTTTGCCACTGTTGAGTATTTCCACTAGTAGCTACTGCATTTCCACCTTCATTAACCAAAATCATTACACCCAGGGGCTTGGGTTAAGGAGATTCCACCCTATCTCATCAGTAAGTCAAAAGAAGCCAGAAACAGTTCTCAGAAAGACTGGGAGACAAACAAGGGAGCATAAATTCTCAGAGCAACCAGCCCACTGCATCCCTGCTAGCACAGTGCAGCTGTGGACGACAAATTTTAATTCCTCCGTTCAAAATGAAAGAAACTTTGGAAGAAGATAAATCGTTGAATAGTGTAATTTATTGGACAGTTGGTTTCCTAAAGACCATCAGAATGAAACAGCTAAACCCAAGCAGACCTCAAACAAGGAATGAAAACATTGTAAAAATAATTGCATCCCCCTGTGCCAATATTAATTTTTTGAAGTGAGGCATTGTCTGAGAATTTAAAAAGCGTGGACCACACTATGCTGCTGCTTTATGGCATATGATAGCCTTGAAGTTTGTAATGATGTAAATTCAGGTGAAATAAAACCCAAGTGTAGAAAAAATGTTTCAAATGCCACACAGGGAGACAGTGTGGTCCAGTTTCTCATTCAAAGCCTGAAGCATTAGAAATGTGTTTTCCTACTTCTGGTCGCTTGTGGTGACGCTGGGCAGCTCACTTTCCTTTGGTAATCCCCTTTTGCAAGTGTAGATTAAGGTTTTGTTCCTTTCTGACGTGGCTGGCCCTGTACAGGGCAGAGGTTTTAGCAGCAGGGTGCTGGGGAAGCAGCACTGCTCCAACGCTGCAGCATCTCCCCGGTGGCAGCTGCTGTTCCCCAGCGGGAAAATGGGGAATTCCGGGCAAGCTGAGGGGGAGCCGAGAAGGGGGGCTGAGCTGTGGCAGAGTGTGCTCTGAACAAGAGCAACCAGATAAGCATCAAAGAAGAATCTGGCAAAGCTGGGAGGTGACTGCCTGCTCAATCCTGAGGACACTGATAGATTATCTGGTTTATTTCCCTCTTGTGCAGCAACAGTTACATGGGAAGCTCTGAGCAGAACGATGCACTGTTTGCAGGGACTCTCTTTTCTGCCCCTCCCTGCTAGAACAGCCCAGCAGCGTGTCTGTAGCTGGGAAAGTTACTAAAAATTCAGCCTTCTCAACAAAGCTAATGACTGCCTGCTCAGGTGCAGGTGTTGGCTGGAGTTTCATACATCCCAGGGAGTGCACACTGTGTAAGGAACTGCACGGGCAGCCCCTGCTGCTGCTGCTGCTGGGGGCTGGGCACTGCCTGCTGAAAGGGGAGGGTTTGGGGGGTATGGCAATATACAGGGTCTCTGATTTTCAGACACACAACTAAAAAAAATTCCCCTTTGTTTTCACTAGCTGTCTGATGAAAGAAGTACCAGTCTGGGTTTATGCAAGTTTTATTCTTTATTTCACAGCTGGTTGGAAATTGGAGATTCGTACTATAAGGAAATGCTCAAAATAAATACAATTTACATAAAAGCAAGCTTTAAATAAAGCATTCACATGTAAATACTTCTAAAATACACTAGATGGAGGTGTTTTCTTATTCAAATATAGTTTCTAATTATTTCTGAAGAATTATAAGCATGTGCTTAAGTTCATGTTCAATAATGCCCTGTTATATATTAGCCCTTAGGCACTTGCTTAGATGCTGGGTGAATAAGCTTGAATTAAGAGTGACTATTCAGCATTTATTGGTGCTGTTATTTTCCTGACAGCCGTGGTCACACTATTTGCATTGTTTCAGATTTCATGCATTCATTTTCTTCCTCCTTGTCAATGTGATAGAACCATTGATTGTCAATCTATGGTTGTATCATTTTTTTGATTTTGAAGAAAAACAATGTCTTACGGAAGTAAAGCACCAAGTAAAACATATGTATGTATATTAAGTATTTTTTATATATTGGACAATTTACTTTATTTGATTTACATAATATTTCATTCAAGCCCACAAAAAAGCTGAAGAATATTACTAAAATTCTGTTTTTCTGTACAGTTTAATATTTGATCAGGAAAAGTACTTTTCCGAGAGTCTCTAGTTGATATTTAGCTAAAATACATTTTTAGCCAGAACTAAAGTAACACATTTGAGTAAGGTTCTGTGCAAATAGTGTAAACTAAAATTAGAGCAGTTTCTTGTGCCATTTAATTATTTTGCAGAATCTGTACAACTAAAGGATGAAGGTCAGACATCATGTAGTGTCTAAATAGATTCAAGCAATTACTAATTTACAAATGGTACTTTACTGAACTACTGATTTAATCAGTAGTTTTATTTTTTGCTGATTTAAAGTTGGTTACAAGTGTATGTAAGAATACTGTTTATTTAGTCCAGAAAAAATATAATTCTCTTTAAAAATATCTTCTATTTATAAAAACTAAAGTGTTACTGTTTCTTTCTCTCTAAAAGTGATATGTTAATGTATCAGAAATGTGAAAAGTAGAGAACAGTGCAATTTTGGGCAATTTTTTTTTTCTAGTTGAGATTATGTATAATTGGAGGCATTGTACTCCTGTTCCCACAGGTACCCCTGAGAGCGATACTGTCTGTAAGAAATGTCCAGAAGGGTTTTTCTCCAATGAAACATCATCCAAAGCAGCCTGTCTAAAGCACACAAACTGTAGTGCACTGGGTTTCAAAACAGCATTAAAGGGAAATGCAGTTCGTGACAACATCTGCCAGGAAAATACAGATGTGACACCTCAAAAATGTGGAATAGGTATGTATCATACTAAGGAAGTGTGCACAGTGTGCCAACCTTTCTTATTTAATTATTGTAGGTGATACCAAATGGAACTCGAGCACAGAGAGCAACAGCACTGTAAAGACCACTTTTTAATTTAATCATTTTACTCTTACCATTCTTGCTACTTGCCTTCTTTTCAGGATAGCAGAGATCAGAACGACTGTCACATTCTTTTTTTCTTTCTCATTTCAGATGTAACCCTGTGTGAGGAGGCTTTTTTCAGGTTTGCTGTTCCTACTTATCTCACACCTAACTGGCTGAACTTACTAGCAGATAGTTTGCCTGGGACAAAGGTTAGCACAGAAAATATCGAAAGGATTAAACAAAGGCACAGTCCCCAGGAGCAGACCTTCCAGCTTTTGAAATTATGGAAGCAGCAAAACAAAGAACAGGATATGGTCAAGAAGATTGTTCGAGGTAACTTATTTTGATAGCACATAAATTAAAAGCAACCTTCTAAATGTTTTTTTAGAAATTGCTTGGAATCAAATACCTCCTGGTGATGTGTTATGCTCTGAAAAGGACCTGCAGGGCTTAAGTGAGATTTATTGATGCAGTAAGTGCTGTGAAGCTGGGGGAAAGCAGAACAGAATTCAGCTTCTCCTCATCAGTCAACAACTGAATTCTTTCCAGACTTGCATCCCCCTTGGGAGTGTGTGTGGTGTCAAAGCCAAGATCCCCCTTTGAGACTGCATGATGTATGAAGAATTTTTATCAAGTGGGGAAAATGTTTCCCACTGTTGTATGTGAGCAGTGGCTGTTGAGGTTAGAGGGAGCTGGGTGCCTGCAACTGAGAGAGCAATATGTTTTCTTTTAAAGTAGAGATTGACAGCTCGGACTAGGACATCTATTCACAGAAGGGGGACACATGGGACTAAGCAATACACAGACAGGCTTTCCCTTCTTTTTCCATCTGGTACCTATTTGTCATGCCAGTTCACTGATTTGTTCCTGCTGCATCTGCCAAGACAGGTGTCAAAGGTGAAATAGTGTTGCAATCTTAACAGCAAGGTTTTTATGAGACTCAGGGCAACTCTTTACACGTAAGCCACCATCAACAACCACCACATCCAAATGGCCTTTTGTCCACTCAGTCAACAGATGTAAAAAATGCTGCAGAAATTATTTTTTTTTTACTCATTTTTAGTATTTAGTATATTCTTCATTTCTGAAAAAGAGCAAAATTTTCATGCACTGAAAACAAGTATTAGGAGTCCTATCACATACACAGAAGGTGTTATAAGATAGATGAAACAAGAGAATAGCAATAAATACTTGCTATGAAGTTTGAGATTTGAGGCTATTTGGAGCCTAAAAAAAAAACAAAAGAAAAAAAGAAAAGGCATTGCTGAGAGAATTTTTTGAAACAAAGTAAAAAAAAAAAAAAAAATTTGGGAAGGAATATTCACCTTGAAATTTTGGATGATTTTTTGCATGCCATGGAAAAGTTTTACTGCATTGTACTCATGTCTCTTTTTGCTTTCTATAGATATTGACCTTTGTGAAAATAGCATCTTAAAGCATATTGGCCACCCAAACCTCACCTTTGAACATCTCAACACACTGATGGCAAGCTTACCAGGCAAGAAAGTGGAAAAAGAAGATATTGAGCGCACAATGAAACTATGTCAGCCTACAGAGCAAGTTCTGAAGCTTCTCAATCTGTGGAGAATAAAGAATGGAGACCAGGACACCATTAAAGGTTTAATGTATGGACTGAAGCACTTGAAAACACATCACTTTCCAAAACAAACCATCCAAAGTCTGAAGAAGGTGATTAAGTTTCTTCACAGATTTACAATGTATAGATTATACCAGAAACTCTTATTAGAAATGGTAGGGAACCAAGTTAAATCAGTGAAAGTAAGATGTGTCTAAATCCAGATATTTTTCATTCCCCACTGACTATTTTTCTGCAATTACTGCCAGCAGTAATTAAACTGGAGCATTGTTTCCCTGCATTATGTCTAACTATTTATAGAAATGCCTGACTGGAATAGATCTAAGTCTTTTGCAGTGTTGTTGGAGGGTTTTATTTTTTAATAAAATCACTTCTTTAAAAGCTATTAACCTGTTGATAACACTAAGAGCCTGATTCTGCATTTTTGCACATTCAGAGTTGAAAAGCTCCACTATTGTCTCTAGATGAGAAGGGAATGCTGAACCAGGCTCTCCTACAGTATTTGGTATTTATATTATTCGAGGAATAAACATTTTTGTTGTACATATTTATTAAGTTAAATGGAAGTTGTATGAAACTGAATTTAGGTAGACAAATGAAATGCACACTGTATATTTTCTAGTTAAACAAAAATGATCCCATATATTTTTCTGGCAAAATTTTGTAGCATGCTCTAAGAGTTATTAATTTCTTTACTTTTTGTATTTAAAAAAATTATTATTGCTTAGTTTTATTTGTATAAGTTGTGATATCTTTTGGTAGGGATGTTTTAATTTATCCAATGATTTTAACTCTAATACGGTGAAACTATAACATAAATGACCTGAATATTTAAATATTCTGTGAGGAAGTGAATGTACCATATTTAAGAAGCTGGATTTTTACATAGAATTTCCTAATCTTATTTTATAAAACAATTAAATTTTTCAGTTTGCTTTTTGACTTGTGTTTTACTCTTGACTCTGAAGCAGGAAAACAACAAAGGCAGACCATGTGGATTTTGCTGCTTATCTGAGGCTTGGCTCTCTGCTACTCTCTGTCTGGTCTAGTAGTTACTATGTGAGCTAAGTAAATATTGACCAGCACTGGGTTTTCATGGTCACTGCACAGGTGTAAAAGAAGGTAAATGGCATTAAAGGTTCTAGTTCAGAAGGCCCAAGTGGTTGTGATACAACTTGTTACAACTCCATAGGCACATGTGGCCCAGCATCACTCTCAGGCCTGCGTCATTCTCAGAGAGCTCACAACCTTTGCCCTAACCACAGCTTGTAATTTCATGGAGGAAAGATGATGCATGGTCCTGATGGGCTTGGAAAACCTCACATATTGCCACTGTGTTTAAGGAAGGGAGCACAGAGAGGTCAGATTAAAAAAAAAAATAAATCATTTACCATCGCCCTCAGCTGCAGAATGCAGCACCTGCAGAGAAGTGGGTCCCCCAAAAAAGGGAACAGAGAGTGTATGAATGTTGTTATCAGGAGGTCATGTAATTTCATGGACCAGTGAGCATCCACAGTGTGTGCCAAAGACTTTGGTGGCTGCAGAGTAGATCATAGTTTTAGTCTTGGGGGTTATTTTTGGTTGGGTTTTTTTGGTTTTTGTTTGGTTGATTGGTTGTTTGGTTGGTTTGGTTTTTGTTTTTGTTTGGTTGGTTTGGCTTTTGTTTTTTTAATCATGTGAACAGAGCTTGAGTATCTTATCATATTCTTTTCTTTTGTGTAAACGAAGGAAAAGACATCAGCATTACCCTTGTGCGACAAATACTCCTCTATTACAGTTGGGAGGGTCATAGGCTAAGAGTGAGAAACAGATTCCTGGTAAGGTATGATACATGCTCTTCAGAAGTGCTCTCCTTGCAGAGGGTAAAAATGAGACATATTGCTTTAAAATAATTTAGTTTAATTTTTCACATGCTACTCGTTCACGTTAGCATCTCATTTATCAGTGTAACTGGGAAATGGTGCTGAACACATACAAGAATTTCCTGGGTTTGTGCTGATTAATTTATAATAATTTACATGCTTTTACAATAGCAACTGCTTTTACATATAATTAAAAGGCTTAAAAGATGGTAACAGAGCCATAAATCTGCAAAATAGAGACCAGATGTTTCCATGGCTCTGCCAGGTGTGGATGTTTGGGGTGCTGTACGTATTAAAATGAGAACAATCTTTACTGACAGTGAAATGAAGAGGAAACCCACACACTTTTCCACGTTAGCTCTATTTAATACAACAATCAATTGTTAGTATATTTATAGTACTAAGTAGTAATAAAATTTAAAAATGTATTAGTGGAATCACTATCTAGAGCTATTGGTTAGAGGAAAGGACACTTGCTTCTCAGCACATGGTACTGTTTTTAATGTATACACATGTTCCAAGTGATTATAGGTAACTCTCATCGTAACTAATACTAAATATTTGTGGTCCTGCTTGAATGACAATACTGAAGAAGGTGGTCAGAGCCACAAGGCAGAGTTTATTCTATAGCTGCCATATGAACATGCTGTACTCACTGCAGTCGAGTGTAGCCTTCATTGGATTTTCTCAAAAACTTCAACAGCAAACTATTACCTGTGCCTTTTAAAATAGGATGTTTTTTCTTTCCTAAGCATAAAATTATACCTGTTTAATGAATTATACCTGTTCAAGCTGATTCAGCTAACCCTGTGCCCATGCTCAGGTAGATACTTCCTAGCCAGTTTATGCCTAATTTATCAATTCAGCTTCTCTCAGCTGGAAGGAAATCGAACACATCACATCCTGAGCAGGCGACACTTAAACTGTATTCCCTTCCCCAAAGAGCCTCCAGCCCAAAATAGCCAAGACAAACAAAAGCAAGACCCAGGATAATAAGGCAGAGGGTGAGGCAAACAGAAAGTGGGAGGGTTGCTTGGAAAAGATGTGGGTTTGGGGGTGGTGGTTTGTTTTTCAGGGAAGGCTACAGGAGGAAAGAGGAGGTATGTGGCGGGCAGCAGGTGGGTGAGGGGTCCCCGTGTCTGTGGCACAGAGGAAATGATGCTGTGGGGAGAGAGAAGTGGGGAGAAGGAGGGAGGTGTGAGTGGTGGAGAGCCAGCTGGAGCTGAGCCTTGGGGGTGACACAAAGAGAGGTGCTGTGCTCGGGGTACCCTGGCCTGCCCTGGTACCAGTGTCTGCCCTCCCAGCCTGGCTGTGGACCAGGCTCAGGCTCAGGCCAAAGTTTGCTGCCAACAAGCAGAACCACCCCTGCCTTGGGGTGGACAGGAGGAGAGGAACAGGGAGGAGAGAGAAGTGTGCTGCCTCCTCTGCCTCTGCTGCCCCGGGAAGGGGATGTGACAGTTTCTTTTTTCTGAGAAAAAGGAGATGCAGTTACAGACGTGTTTGAGATGGGCTTTAAATCAGGTTTTTCAGCTGTCTATCCAGCCATGTTCTCAAATAGTAGCAACAACCCTCAGTTATCAAAAAAACATGGAGTTAAAGCAGAACCTTACAATTTCAATATTTTCTGTAACCCTGTT
Organism: Heliangelus exortis; assembly: GCF_036169615.1. Lineage (NCBI taxonomy): Eukaryota > Metazoa > Chordata > Aves > Apodiformes > Trochilidae > Heliangelus > Heliangelus exortis. Next base: position 137,416,945 of record NC_092423.1, on the reverse strand, counting down.
TTTTAGCTTTCTATTTTTTTATATGCGCTTGTCCTCCAGCAAGGCAGCCTCTTGGTCCCAGAAAATACACAAGGCTTTGGAGTAAGAGGTAAACTAAAGCAGAAACTAGCTATCGAGCTCTTTAATCATCTTTCTTTACACTATGCACATCACCAAGCACAATAGGTTCCTGGTGCCTGACTGTGACTCATGGATACACACATAATAAAATTACCAATCAATAATATAGTCTGCTAGAGACTGAACTTTTAAAAATAAAGTCTGGTATTAGCCCTTGAAAAGTTTAGAGAGCTGGATACTGCAGGTTCAAAGAATTGGTTAGGAATGCACACATCTGTAACCAGTGCCACAGACACACACACACAGCTCATGCTCACACAAACCATGAATACAACATGTGCTGGGGGCTTCAATAGTCAGTGGTGGTAAATTCAATTAAACCAAACACTCCATCATCTCCAGACACATCCTGCACATCCTGGTACTCCTCAACATTACCATCTGCAAGGCATTTATCTATTTTGCTTGTGCATCACCTTAGAAGTGCCTGAATTTTCATCCTTGAATATAATTCAAAACTGTGGCCCAGAAATAAGAAGTAGCAATTCCTGTAGACCACCAGAACTATTCAGTTTTGGACAAATGTCAAATATAGGAAATATCCACCCTCCAAAATATTTCTTTGTTGAAATAATGTAGAGAAGCAAAAAAATTGGACCAAGATAATTGGAAAAAAAAGGATTTTTATTTTTTCTTCCTTCATTTTAATTAGATGGTAGAACCAATATTGTCAATAAGCTCAGTAGTGAGAATGGATAAAAGTATCTACAATGCTAAGGCTGCAGTTCTTATGTAAGTGACTGTTTCCTCTGGAGTTGGAGGACAAATCTATGGGGAAGGGCTATAAGAATTGGACTCAGAATTGCAATGAATTGAGTAATTCTATTTTTAGATTAGAGTTTTGAACTGAACAAAACTAGAGACAAAGTGAAGCAGGTGAATGCAATGTGGACGTAGTTTATTCCACCCATCATCATCTTCATCCCTTGTATTTATGGCAAGTTTGCGTAGGATTTCTCTGTTTGTTTTTTTGCATTTAAAAAAAGTTCTTTCATACTACCAGGTTATTTTTTTTTTTAAAATCACCCTGACCTTTAGTACCTAGGAGGTTATTTAAAAGGAACCACATGATGAAAGATTGTGGCTTTGGCAATATTTCTTACATGAAGAGGACAGGGCGTGGTTCAATAACAGTGAAGACAGAAGTTTCTGGAGAATGTTTTTCTCTTTTTTTATGTATCTAAGAAGGAAACTCTTCATCCACTTTTAAATAAATAATTAAACTTTATGGCAACTAGGACATACATCATTCTGGATGTGAAGAATTTTGACAGCACACAAAACAAGATTTCTGTCTGTTGATAGTATCAATACTGTAGTATTGGTATCGTGCTTCAGTTCTGCCCGTGGCACTCCTGATGAGTGAGATGATACATCCTAAAGGATGGTGATTCCTGTCTAATGCAATGGAAATTCATGGCCAGTCTGAGATGGATCAGGTCCCTCTGTCCTTTGAAGGGAAGGGACAGAGACATCAAGGTGCCTGAACACCGGAAGGGCTGAAGGAGCCTCTCCTGGAAGATGAACATAGACCAACATTTTCGGGAAGGGTGTCCACACTGGGAAGATGTGTCAGTGCTTGAAGAAGGGTGTGTTCTTTGGATTGAAACAAAATAAGCTGAGAGTGTCTGGCAGGCCGGCGAAGGCAGCGGGAAACCAGACTATTCCGGTCTCTGGGAGGTAGAGAAGAGCAGCTTGGTTTCACGCTGCGTGGGTTGGGAGTCAGCTCAGGGATACGAGGAACGGGTTAGGTACTGCTGCTGAGATGTGTCGAGGAAGTCCAGGAAGACGGACGTGCTGAAACCTCAAGAAGCCCAGGAGAATGATGCAGGAAAACTACACTTTGTGCCTCCAAATCAAACTTTTTGTCTTGAAATAATCACCAAAACCAAGCACTTAGAGAAAAAACTTCTTTGAAAGGAAGAGATTTCTTTGGAAGAAATGACCAAGACCGCATAGCAATATTTGGGTAGTTTTGTGTTGGCAGAGGATGCTCACAGAAGGAGCAGTTCAGTGCTCAGCTGCAGAAGTGGTGACCCAATGATGCTCCCAGGCTCTCTCTGTACTCTGCAAGGGTTTGGACACTGTAAACTCAGAAGAAGGATGCCCAGCTCCACCAAGAAAATTACTGCAAAGGTCCTTGTGCTGAAACTGGGTCCCTGACTCCCCACTCTGTCACTGGCTCTGTCACTGTCTCTGTGAAGCATGGTGTTGTGGCCTGGCTCCCCTTCATGATACGATGCTCCCAAGAAATCCCTTTGGGTGCAGGTGGTTGCTTCACTTCCCTGCTGTACCTGGAGCTGTTGCTGCCCACCTCTCCTTGTCCAGCAGTGCACACAGGCAGGGAGGCAGCATCAAGGGTGGTCTCTTGACCACCGTGGGGGCTTCTACTCACTGTCTGCTGGAAAGATGCCCTATCTCAGCCTGGAGGAGGGGCAGGAAGACCAAGCCTCCAGCCTCCAACCTGGAATGGAGCCAGACTGCATGCATAATAAACAATGGTAGAGAAATGGGCAGGCAGGGCCTTCATTTGCATTGGACAGGCAAAGAAAAGAGTGCAGGCAGAGGCTGCATTTGTATTAAACAGGCTGTACTGGGTTTGTGTGGTAAGGTTTGGCAGCAGGCAGGCTACAGGAGTGGCATCTGTGAGAAGTTGCTAGAAGGTTCTCCCATGTTCAACAGGGTCAATAGGCATACCCACTGCTGGCCAAGGCTGAGCCCATCAGCAGTGCTAACCATGCTTCTGGGATAATGCATCTGAGAAGGGGGGGGAAAACCTGCACAACGGCACCTGAAAAGGGGAGTAAGAATATGGGAGAGAATCATCTCTGCAGACAGTGAAGGAGGGCAAGTACAAGCTTCAGCCACTGGAGCAAATATTCCCCTGCAGTCCATGGTGATGACCACAGTGGGATAGGCCATCCTTATGCAGCCCATGGAAGTCTGCAGTGGAGCAGGTATCCACGGGCACCCCATGGAGGAGCCCATGCTGAAGATGGTTGATGCCCAAAGGAGACTGTGACCTTGTGGAAAGCCTGTGCTGGAGCAGGAATGTCATGGAGCATCTACGCTGGAACACTTTTCCTGAATGACTGCACCCTGTGGGAGATCCACACTGGAGCAATTCATGAAGAACTGCAGCCCATGAGAAGGACTCACATCAGAGGAGCTCATGGAGGACTCTCTCCCATGGGAGGGACCCTATGCTGGAGCAGGGGTTGAAGAATGAGGAGTCCTACCCCAGCAGAAACAATTTCTGATGAAGTGACTATGAACCCCATTGCCCATCCCCCTGCACTGCTCAGGGGCAGCAGGTAGAGAACCTGGGAGTGAAGATGAGCCTGGGATGGGTAGGGGGGAGGTGCTTTAAGACTCAGTTTTATTTCTTATTATACTACTCTGATTTGATTGGTAATAAATTAATTTTCCCCAACTTGATTCTGTTTTGTCTGTGATGGTAATAGAACTATTTTGTCCTGTCCTTACCTTGACTCCCAAGCTCTTTGCTTGGGGAGTGAGGGGCGCTGGTGGGCACCTGGCATCCAGCCAGGGTCGAACCACTGCACAAACATAAAATTACCTGCTAGGGTGGGATGCCCAGAACACAGAGTGTTCTCTCTCCTCTCCCCCAGCATCTGAGGAAAGCAGCTGCATCTGCAGGCTATGAGATAACCCGTCCAACCTAACTGGTGCAGTGGCTCAGCCTTCAAAAAGAGGGATGGCAAAGGGCTGTGGCCATCAATCCTGTGGTACAGATGGAGCTTTCTGTCCCTGCAGCCCAAAGATGGACTCGAGCCATGGGGCTGTGGGGCCATGGGTGGAGCAGCCCATGCAGGGACAGTGGTTGCATGGGGCAGCATGTTCTCACATGAAGTGCTTTGCATCTGCAGGACAGGCTTGCTCATCCCATCTGCACCACTGGAGAACAAGGATCTCCTGTGTGTGGCTGGATTCCCCCACAGTTTGTTTCTGCACAAATCTGGAGTGAATCCACATAGGTCAATGGAAAAAACAAAACATGTGAAGCAGAAACTTAATCCCAGAAAGCTTGGGCAGCCAGTGGTTCTTGAGAGACAGGAAAGATACCTTGCACTCAAGGAGGTGTGGATTCATTTATCAGCCAGAGTAAACAGTCAGTACTGTAGCTAATTTTGTAACTCTACTATGGCAGTAAGCCTGAAACTACCCCACTTATCCCATTTTTACAATAATTCCCTGACATATAGCATATCCTGTTCAAGGGAGCCTGTGATGTTTTACTTAACAGATGGCAGACTTCTTAAATCCTAACTTAGGGGTTTGCAGCAGGGTGTTGAATTCTGTATTTTACTGAAATGCACAAATCTGGGAGGATTTTGAGGCCTACAGGTTTGCCCCTTTTCTTTAGAGATGAAGAAAAAAACTAACAACTTTTATTTTAACAATAATAAACTCAGAATAACTCCAGGAAGTTCTTGGAAGCGGCAAATCTTTCCCTGCAATCATGTGGCACATCAAACCCACACCAGTGCAAAATGCAGGGAGTTGTCTGACAGACTGAGCACACAGTACTGGGGGAGTCTGTAATGAGGCCCAAGGTTTAATTGTACAAGTTCTGCCCAAGAAAGTAGCCAACTGGGTCTGTTCAGCACTTCAAATTCAAACTCTAAGTCAGTTACATTTAATTTAGAGATCACTTAGATTAAACTAATTGTTGAGTGTTTCCATGAGCACAAAGAGAAGCGTTTCACAAAGGGTGATGTTGGGTGAGACACACACAGGTCTGACTGCTCATGTCCCATTGTCCTTTTTTCCTTACGACCATTGTGACCACACAATAGCTCCATTACTGCTGTTCTGTTTTCTTGCTGTTCACATTTTATTGATGCAATGCCTTCCTCTGCTCTGGCAGAGTAAATGGCTCTGCTGTTGCATCTCATGTTACCCCCCTCCTGCCCAGCTGTGCATCCTGCTGTCACCATGCAGAAAACCTGCAAGGCACAAACTGAGACTGCAAGGAGCTGCGTTAGCTCCAGAGACACCCCACCCTAAATAACCCACCCTACTAAAAATATTTTGTCAGTGCAAAGGCTCCATCAGCAGTGGATAGGATGCTGAAGCACAATCCCACTTCTTGGTGCTGCCCTGAGTTTAGCAGCTGCTTTAGAACTGCAAAGATTGCACCTAGTCCCACACAAATGTCCCCACTCCCTGACACCATCCTACAAGGGTGGTTACTGTGACATCCCACAGTGTAATCCTGAAGGGTATAGGACAAGCTCGAACACCCACAGAATACAGAATAAAGGAATGGGAAACCAAAAAATCTGGGTTATATGAAGGGTAATAACTAGGAAAAGCCTTAAGCTAGAAAAATAGAGTCCTATGAAGAATTATTATTGCTCCCACTGTGCAAGTATTAAAAGACACATGCTCTAGTTTCACTGGAGCAACAATAAATCTGACACACACAAAAAAGGCATCAGTCCTGTTGCCTGGTTAGGCTTGCTTAGGGCTAAAATACCTCTGAGACTGCTCAGCACAGAAAGTATTAATCAGCAGTTTCCTGGGTTTGCTCTCATGCTCCAGAGATATTCCCATGGAATATCTAACTGTAGAAATAAATGTATACTTCCTGAGTTCACTAATTAAACAGTAAATTAAAATAATTACAATAATAAGAATAAAAATTTATTCAATTTGGTAATAACCACCTGTGTTCTTTTGTAGGAGAACACTGGATTCCAAATGCAGCCCTGGAGGTATTATTCACTCTTGCTTCAGTGTAAGTTGATGTTGAGTTCAGCAATGCCTGGAGGGAGCCTCTTGCACAGGATGAAGGGAGGCTTGGAGTGTTTTCCCCACCTCCTTAGCAGTTTACTACCTTCTTGGTAAGGTACCCTTTGGGGACATAATAGGTCTTTGGTCATCATCTACAGAATGCTCAGTGCTGGGGGTTTTTTTATGTTCCAAATGTAAGGTGTTTTCCAAAATGATTCCCATTGAGGCATGACAAGCTGGCAGTGTTTCCCTGAAAAATCCCAAGTAGTGAATCTTGTGGGAAAGGATGCTGACTCACTGATACTGATGGCTCAGAACTGAGCACTGATACAAAGAAGTAGGACAGTTACATTATTCAAGAAAAAGGAAGGTATTGAAAGGGTAAAGCAAGAGAGAGGAAAAGACAATTTTATGTTTCCTTATGATTGAGGATTTACTGTAAGAAGGGCAAGTTTAGACACATTTGTCATACATGGGTTGAGCTGATCTACATAAATTTGTTTTATTTTGGTACTCAGTGTTGTGTCTAAGGAATACGAATTCAATATTAAATTTTAAATTGTGGGTACAGATAGCTCTGCTCTTATCCCAAGCCATGAAGACAATGTTCCTCTCCCATCTCTCCAGCCAGACTTTGAAAGCAATGAAATCCTCTTCACTGTGTGTGACATTTGAAATGGATGAGAAAATATTTATTTATGATGGTCATTTTTAGAACTACCCTTTGTGGGAAGGTGTCTGATTTATGATGTGGTGTCACTCATTACTTCAGTCAAACAATTTGTTCCCAAAAGTATAAGGCAAACTTCAGCCCCATGTCAGGCATGACAAGATGTGTCTTACTTATTACATTTTTTCATTATTATTATTATTCGAAGTATTCTTCCTGCATCTGAGGCTTATTTGTTTCTGTTGTATTTCTAAATGTTTTAAAGACAAGAGCTACTGAAAAATTAAACTGCTACAGGGAAGTCAGACAGAGCCAGTCTGCACCAGTGCCGGCACAGATAGTCACTGCTGTGAAAGGAAATGCTTTCAGCATGACAGCCACAGTCTGCAGACAAGAATTAGAAGGAAAACACAATTTCAGTGGTTATTCAGAGTAAGAAAATCTTCTTGCTTCTGGAAAGATGGGTTGAGGAGAAATGAATACAACTTAGTTGTAGCTCGGCTGCACCGTGCGGGATTATCCGAGCAGCAGCTGCAGCCACTGGGAGCCAACCCAGCCACCCGACACACTGTCTCAGCCATTTTAATCCCCCAAATACAGCACTGAGCACCAACCAAAGAAATTCCTGTGGAAGCTCAGATTTCAGGTCCACTCACTTTTCACTTCTCCTTCCCAAGCAAGCATTTACTGGTTGTGCTGAAGGGGAATTTTGAGCCCACAGAGACAGGCACCTGATTGCCCAAAGACTTTCTGGGCAGTGCTGTTGTGTCTGTTTTCATCTGGGCTCTGCAAATTTTCTGTGAACCCTGTTTTGGTTCCTCTTTTCTTGTAACTGAAAAGAAATTTTTCAGGGGACACTTGTAATTCTGGTGGCTCTGCAGCCCACCCCAGACCAATCTCTGTCTTCACACTGCTACAGCTCCAGTGGAAAGGGGCCACAGACAACATGAAAGAGTAGGAAATGAGATACCTGGTTCCTGGAGACGCATTTCCAGGTAGAAGAGAAGACAGGGGTAACTGCTAGGAGCAGCAGTCTGGGAACTCCTTATTACTCCTATTACTATTACTACTATTACTCCTATTACTCCTATTACTATTGCATTGGAAACAGCAGGAAGCTAAAGGGAAATGGTTAGGGACTTCTTACTGATCAAGAATGGAGAAAAAAATACATTCAGATTAAGTCCATGTTTTTTTTTAATATGACAAGAGCTTTGGTTTGAGTCTTCTCTAACAGCATCTTCCTGGCACAGGGCTTTGTTCCTCTCCCATGGCCACGGAGCCACCTCCCTTACCCAGCCCACCACAGCCACAAGTGGGAAGAATCCAAAGGGTCTTCAGCATTTCACCCAATGTGAAACTTCCTCTTACTCTGTCAGGAAGGGCTGAGGGAACCCCAGCTGAGAAAGTCAAAGGGTTGACATCATTCACATGGGAAAATTTGAAAGGACTCTAGAAGTCAAAGCCAGGGGTTCAAAATAAGCTTTTCCTTCTGAAGAGACTCATTCATTTGAAGTCAAGCAGGCAATCCTGTCTCCCCCCCTAACATGTCCAACTTAAAACATTTTAAATTAAAACAAAACAGAGGAAAAAATAAATTCATAATCCTGCTTTTATTTTCTAAGCATAAAAGATCCGAGCTGAACTAACATGCAAGTCATCCCCACTTGACTGCAGTAAAGTGGAATGGTTCCAATTCACACAAAACTGTACATGCCTGTAAAAACAGGGAGAAAAAAGAGTATTGTAACCTTTAAAAATAATTAAATAGTGCATTTACGGTTATACAACAAATGGTAAGCTCTGATAGGTTAGAAGACTTGGGGACAAAAAATAAACCATTGCTTTATACTGTATAAATATTATGAATATATTTTCTGAGATCAAATGGATGCAGGAAAAGGTTCCTTTTGCAGGGACTGTCACAAGCAATTTGTGGGGTAGGGACAGAACTACTTAATTAGTCTGTTTAAAAATGACAAAAACTACTGGCATAAAATCACCTGGTGTGAAGGACTAGAGAATCTGGGAACTGAAAGTATCTCTAGGTTCCTGACTGTAGCAACTCTTTTCTATCAGCTGCCTCCATCTTCTGCCTGAGAGGATGGTTGGAACAGAAACATTTTAAATTTCCCCTTAGCTGAGATCCCCATTTTTAAAAAGGCCCCAGTTTTTACATTATGGTACAATCAACTTGTATAGGTCCCCTGTCCCACTTTCTGCCCTGGCACAGCCCTGTCTTTTTCTGCCTTGCAGGCTCTTCTTTGTGGGGTTGCTCTGTGAAAGCCCCTTAATAGTCAGATTAGTAAATCAAACCCATTAATCATCATATCCAAAACAAATACAGACTAAAGTTGCAAAGTAATAAGGATTTCATCTGCATCCCTTCAGAAGACAAGACAACCCTTTAAGATTTGGCAGAAGGTATTAAAGAGCTTTTCTTACTAAGCAAGAGCAAGAAGGGGGTGAAGTGACTGCCTTCAAAACAGCCCAAAGGCAGACAATCTTAGTTGATTTTTTTCACATGGCTTATCCATTGCCTTTTTTCAGGCAGAAGTGACATGGTTTGTGTTTGTCTGGTTTTGGCTGCAAGAGAGCTCATTTTCACCTTTCACAAGCAGTGAAAGCAGCTTTTATTTGACAATGTATAAGATTGTTACTCAGAAGCATAGCTCTTTCTTATGGCACAAATGAATAATTGTGACTTCTGCGGAAATTCTGGAAAGAGCATGTAAGGAAGAAATCATTTACTTAGCACTTTCTGGAAGAAAGGCCCTTAATTTCTCATTAATTGCTGATGGTCCTTCTTCATCAGCCTGTGAGCATTCATATGGACCTGAATCAAAAAGGGACATTGCCCTTGAGGACTCCAACTTGTTCTTTTTCCCATGGCACTGTAATAGATGGTGAAGAATGATTTAATGAGGAAAGGCTGCACAAGAGCTGGCACACTAAAGAGACATGAGCCCAGACCTATGTCCTGGACCCGAGCCAACTTTTGATTTTTGCACATCTGTGATTAGGATCCAGGCTTTCTGCTCTGCCCCTGTGCCTACGGCAGAACACAAAAAGGGCTCTCCCCTTTTCTCTCCCACTCATCCACTCCTCAGTGTGGGCAGAGAACAAAATCCATAGTTCTAGTCTGGAGATTGACAGGATTCATGGACAGGGAGAAGAAGTTAAGAGATATCTCTTCTGCAGGCAGCTCATCCAGCTGCTCAGGTTGAGCATCAATAGCTAAATAATCTCCCATTATAAAGTGGCAGAAGCAAAAGAGGTCTGAGGAAAGGGAGGGAGAGAGGGACCACAAAAAAAGGGATTCAGAAAGAGAAGTAGGCAATGATGAAAGGATAAACAGGATAGAATAGAAAGCTGCATATCTAAGGAGTGGTTTGGTGTAGTGTGCTGTGTCCTAGGTCTCACAAAGCACATCTCATGCAAGACCCTGGGATTCTGTCTGGTTTTATGTTGGTTATGAGACCTGTTCCTAAGGGGGATGTTGACCTGCATGCTTAGAGGTGGCGACCAAAACTGTACCCTGAGAAGGAAAGCCTGGAAGAAAGCAGAAGGGACACATACTGACAAACAGAAGCAGAGTCCAAGCATAAGGAAGAAGCAAGCAAAATTCACAAAAAATACACAAGCTGAATATGTATTTACTTTATGATTATTCACTTTATTCACTTATAATACAGCTCCTGATTTATCTTCTGAAGGTTTAGCATCCATTAAGGAGATCAGAAAAACTGTTCACTGCCCTAAAGTGAGTAAAAAATCAGGAATCACCTTCCATTAATAGCTAAGATTCCCCAAGGCCTTCACAATTGTAAAATACCAGACAGACTGTCCCAATGGGCAATTGATGCTGCTTGAAGCACAAGGTTCCCTCTGAACATCAGGAAACACTTTTTTTACTATGAGGGTGACTGAGTTCTGGATCAGGTTACCTGGAGAAGTGGTGGAGTCCCCATCCTTGGAGATACTCACAATGTGTCTGAGCACAGTCCAGGGCAACTTCTTGAGCAGGGGCACTGGGGTGGGTAACCTTCCATCATCAGCCATCCCGTAATTCGATGAATGCCATAAGCTATTTTCTTGCCATGAAATCCCTTGAACCTTGGCAAAAAAAAGGAGAGGTTGTAAATGGTGGAGAGCTATGTCACTGAGCCCTTCGACTTGGGACCATCTCCACGGGGGCTGTGGCACATGTTTGAGAGCCCTCATCCTTCTGTGGAAGCAACAGTACAAAAAAGAGTTGAAGATGGACAGATTCCCTTTTCATCTGCATCTCTGGGACTGGTTTTCCTTTCCTCAGGAAAGCCACGTGTATTTGCTTTTCAAGTCTGTACTTCAGGAAAAATTCTTATTATAAAAAAGAAGGCTAGAAAATAGATGGTATGCATGTATGCTTAGGTCAGAAGTGCACTTGCCCAGCTGATAATTATTCTGTATTTTTAGCATAAGGGTGGACAAATCTTTCTATTTTCTCCATTGGAAAAAAAAAATTTAAAAAATTCCTTCCTGTTACACACCCAGAACTCACAATGATTGTTTTTCTGAAAGCAATGCCTACTTCATTAACACATGGACAAAAGCTGCTTTAAAGCAGACACTTAAATTCAGCCTGGATGAAAACTTCTCACTTTTTTCATTAATGTGAAATTTCAGCTCAGAGGGACTGCTAACCTTTGCAGTCTCATTCTCCAGTTCAAATGCTGCAGTTCTAACATAGATCTAATGCATTCAGCTCAACATTCAGCAACACACTTAGATATATTCAGTATTATTCTGTGGTTTGTCCTGATTCTGTTATTAAATAAGCCTCAAATTTTTAGTTTTGGTGAGCATAATTTACAAGAAAATCCCTCATTTACTGAAATAAAACAAGCTTAAATAAATGTCCTTAAACTGTTTTCATGGGTTTTTTGTCTTTATCTTATTAAGATAAAGGAGTAATAAAAAAGAATTAAGAATTAAATATTTTCTCACAAAACCTTTTTTTTTTCCAGACAGTAGAAGCCTCCAGAGATTTATGATGAATGGATTCTACCTCATTAAGTGGCTAAGTCTTGCCAATCTGTTTACATGGAGAACAAATGCAATACAAGAATTAAGATGGTTTAGGAAGTGAAGTGAAACAGTTCTGTAAGATTTTACAGAAAGCAACGCTGTGGAGCTTTTGTTGAAATTTCTGTTCATTAACATGTGACAAACCCTGCTGTCTCCCAAAGTGACCCCAAATCCCAAGTGCTCTGAGTTGGTGGTAGGGATTTCTCCCACTTAACCAGTGTGACCTTGATGGGACTGAATCCCTTGCCAACATCCATGGGATGTGGCTGATGCCAGCTCGTTGGGCTGCACACAGAGACCAGAGGGATGTGAGGAGCCTGGAGCTCTGTCCTGTCCTGACTATAAGCTCAGGTACTGGAAGAGAATTAGATCACTTCCCCCTTCCCCTCTGTTTGTCACCAGCTCTTTTTATGACTTCTATTGAATAGTACCCCTTGATGGTTTTTAAAAACATGCTGTTTTAATGTTTATTTAACAAAACACAAATTCCCATCAGACATAATTTTATGGTCTTATTACTCATACAAATGTTGAATTCCCCTCATTATTCCTATTGACCTTGGCTTTACTTAAATCCTGTGGCTGTGCATTAGTGCTTCTGCATAATATAAAAGCATTTCCCTTTGGTAAGATTTACACTACGCTGCTTTAAATATGATTGAATATCTCCTTGTTTTTGCAAGAAAGCAAATAAGGTGTCCTTAACCTGACTGCCCATTCTTACTTGTTTCCAAATTAAACAGACCTCTGATTATTTGTTCTTAGGCTGCAGTGCTGTGCATAGCCCACAGAGATCATTTGCAGATTAGAGCAGTGGAGTCAGGAAGGAGAAGAGGAAAATGAACTGGAGAGAGATGGAGTATGAAGGAAAAAGCCTATGAATGTCCTCATATATTCCTTTGATATAAAACAGGTTCAGTGAATAGATGTTCCCCAACCCAAGCAGCAGGTAACCTCTGGTGAGGGGTACAGAGAAGCAGAACAAAGAAAATTGCATCAGATATTGGAAAACTGGAAAACAAAAAGGGAGGGCAGAAAGATCTGCTCTCTGCCTGGTGCAGGATCTAAGGATCTTTGGTCGTCAAAGAGCTGCAATGGGATCCCTGACAAATAAGATAAGAAATAGATGAACATTATGGATCTTGTTTACCACAAATGAGCACAAAGTTCAGACAGAAGGGTGACTTATCCCCTTTGCTTGCTGGTTTATCATAATGCTCTTAGCTCTGTATATTATGAATGCTTTTCATTTTTGGGGTTTGTTTATTGTTGGGCTTTTTTTATTATTCTTATTTTCTTCAGGTGCTGGGCACTACTGTACTGTCTACTCAAGGAAATTGCACCTAAATGGCACCTCTGCATGTACAGGACAGGCATGGAATTTTCCTTTTTATTAGAAAGTGTTTATTTGTTGAAAACACCCAAATTCAGTGGGAGCACACACGCCAGCTTCCTTAGGAAGCCTACCTGGAATTTCCAGTGAAAACAACCTGCTCAGTCTCCTCGACAGCCTGTTTGTCAAGGCACAAACCTGGGGTGTGAGGGATCCAGAGTCAAGTTCTTGGCTTCGGGAAAGATACCACCAGTAATACAAAGCCAAACAGCTCTGAAAGGAGGGACTGAGAGAGCCCCAACTGAAGACAGACAGTCATGTGGTATGAATCATAGAATCATAGAATTAGCCGGGTTGGAAGGGACCTCAGAGATCATCTAGTCCAACCCTTGAAGGTACTTCCATGGTCTAAATACAAAACACAGGTTTCATTGAAGTCTGCTCTGTTTCACGTGTGCTTCTCAGCTTCCAAAATGTGGAATTATGGTAGTTCATTTCAAGAAAGAACATTAAAAACTTCAATATCCTCCCTAATCCTGGATTTAGTGACCTCTCTGGCCATGACTAGCATACAAAATAATGTTTGAACTGTGAAAAGTGATTTTATTAACACATTTCTACACTAGTATTATAACCTTCCCCAGTGCTTCTTAATGATGCCCACCACAGTCCAGTACCACTTTGGGATTTAATGTCTTCTGTGTGAGAGTAGAACCCAAGAGATCATAAGTGCCATGTGCCTGCACAGAAACACAAATAGCTTGTTGTGAAGCTTATTACAACAGCACAACTGATGTCTATGACTTTTTCTTCACATATACATTATTACCCATCTACTCACTATCACAAAATTTTCCTTTAACATGAAGGGCTACACAATCTGTTAACTCCACCATGTTGTCCACTCTATTATCCTCCACTGAATGCTCAGAATGAAATGGGTCCTGCAGCCACTGTCAAGTTGAGGGTAGATTTCAAGCTTTGTTTCCTGAGAAGATCCAGAACGATGTCTTGGAATCTTTTGCAATTCCTTGGTTTCATTAATTTCTCTCATCTTTGCCTCTTGTGTTTATCTCACCTGCTTCATCTGACTCTTTGTATTGTAACTGTAATTTGTATGTAATCTAACAGGATTGTTACATCAAGAAGGAAACCAGTAAAACCATTTTCTGAGTTGCTGACAGACCTGTTCCTCCTGTGGACCTAGAAAAATCAAATTGTCATTTCCTTCTTTGTCCTCTCAGTAGTCAAAAATGGTGGTCACGGCTTATATAGACTGTGCCAGTTACTACTGCATGAAGATTTGATGACAGAAAGATTTTAAGACAATAGGAAATGGGGTAGAGCTCCTCCAGGGTGGGTTCAGGTCAGATATTAGGAAAAACTTCTTCCCAGAAAGATTGGTGAGGCACTGGAACAGGCTGGCCTGAGAGGTGGTGGGGGCACCATCCCTGGAGGTATTCAAAAGAGAGGCAGATGAAGAGCTACAATGGATGGTTTGTGTTGTGGAATGTTAGAAAGGCTCGGAGAAGGTTGGAGAATATTCCCGAATATTCTCGAAGAGATGGGAGGTGCGACCCCTTTGCTATGCCCAACCCCATGTTTGGGAGGCCAATTAGATCGGCCCATACTCTGGTGCTACCTGCACCAGGGATTCGCTGTGCTACAGGTAAACACACTGGGTGTCCAATAAAAGTGCATGTTGGTGGTGGGGGCGTGGTCACGGAAGCACTATATAAGCAAAAGTTGATGCGCAATAAACCAGAAGTTCGTTTTTCAACCATATTGGTTGCACGTATTTTCTTTCTCGCTCCTGCAGTTTGGTGGTTATGGGTTGTAGGATGGATGGTTGTTGGACTCAATGATCCTTGAGGTCCAACCATGATGATTCTATGAAAGTTATGGCTTGAGTCATCCTGCAAAACAAATCATAAAATGGTTTGGGTTGGAAGGGATTTAAGAGACTCCTCTGACATGGACAGCAGCATCTCTCACCGAACCAGGCTGCCCAGAGCCCCATCCAAGCTGCCTTCAACACTTCCAAAGAAGGAACATCCACAAGTCCTCTAGGCAACCTCTGCCAATGTCTCACCACCCTCACAGGAAATAATTCTTCCTAATGTCTAATATAAATCTACCTTATTTCAGTTTAAGGTCATTATCCCTTGTCCTATTGCTACATGACCTTATAAAAAAATCCCTCTCCAGCTTTCCTGTAGGCCTCTTTCAGGTACTGGAAAGCCTCTATAAGGTCTTCCCAGAACCTTCTCTTCTCCAGACTGAATAAGCCAAACTCTCTAAGTCTGTCTACAAAGGAGAGGTGCTTCAGCTCCCTGGTCATCTTTGTAGCCCTCCTCTGAATTTGCTCCAGCAGATACATGTCCATTTTCCAAGGAAGAAAATATTTCTTCCACCTGACTCTTTCTGTCCCAATCCCATATCATTCTAAAATCTTATCTTTGAAAACTTGCACCAAGAATCAAGATATGCTCCTGGCACCAGATGACAATTTCTCCCACTCTGTGGCTTCCATCAGCAGTGAGAGACTGGTCTGAACATCAATTTAAACTGTATTTCAGAACAGTAAAAGAGAGTAACACTGGTTTTCTTAGTAATGTGTCATACTCACCTATGACTGAGCATCGTTTTTCAAGAAGACTGGATGATATTCCTTGAAGCTGCATCCCCAAACCATGACTAAATGCTCTTTTCACTGTATGTCCTGAAATACAAATAGGCTTAGTAATACTTTCACTTTAAGTCACCAGTAGTGCTACTGAAATCACTGGGATAAGACCCTAAAGGAGGAGGAGGAGCTGTGTTAATAATGTATGTGACCTGTCTCATCCTTTATTCAGAAAGTTCTTCTTAGTAAATGAAAACCCCTGCACTAGCATAGTCTCCTACTCATATCATTTTCTTTTCTTGCATTACAGAATGATTTAACAGTGGTGGAAGATATTTTAACCTTACTGAGACAAGATTTTAACCTTACTGAGCCCAGTATGAGACTGACATTGAAAAATAGAGAGTTTCTTGATTTTCCCATTTACTGAGGAATATTCAAAGACATATGTGTGTGTTGTACAGTAAATCTGAATACAACAGATGGAGTAAAGTAGCCCAGAAAGGAAAGTTATTTTTGTGGTTTTCCATGTTCCAGGTGGCAGAACATGGATGTGTCCCAGCTCCACACCTTCTATCTCTACCAGACAGGCTGAAGGGACCTTTCCTTGTTCAGTCTGTTGGCAGTAACAATGGACAGGTGCAGATACCAAGAGATTTCTGTTAAAGTTAAAAAACACCCTAAGACTCCAACCAGACATCTGGGAAAAGTAGGTATTTTCCCCAGAAACTGTACAGGCTATACTTCCTCTCTCACAAGCTCTAAGCCTTCCTATAAACAAAAGGAATGCTGTTGAGGAGAAAAAGGAACCCAGAAGTGATTTGATAAAATAGAGTGGTGATAAACAAGATTCCTACCAATGTAGGAATCCTCCAGAATCTTTGGCAGTTGTTGGGTTTTCCCTCCCTATTATGTGGATCTCCAAATGCCTTCTCACAGATATTGTTTCTCACCTTTCCACATCTCATCCAGTTTCTCATCAGATCTGAAAGTTTATATCTTCTATGGAAATATTGTCCAATCTATCATTTGTCCTTCATACCATCCTTATCAAGTATTTGCTGTCTATCTAGGTTAGTCCCAAAGAACCTCATAATCCAGATGGTGACTCAGTGTAAGAATATATATTGAAGGTAACATCTCAGCTGCTACCTCTAACTACAATATCTCGCTCTGACCTATCAAGATTAGAGCTGTAAACATGTAAAGAAAGTTCCTAATTTCTGCCCTGCTTCCCACCATGGTGTCATACATGAATTGTCTGGTTCCTAGGTCAGCTGGCAAAAGCAGAAAGAACCCACATCTCCACTAGAACTCATGCAGGTGTCACCTTTTTCCATGGGACAACCATTGTCAAAACTGTGTCAAAACTGCAACCGTTCCTGTCTAACAAAGAGAAACAGTGAAAATATTTGCATGGACAGAACACGTGTTAAATGGAAGATGATTTGTTGTCCAGGGCACCACAAAAGAACAGCAAAGAGTTCCTCTTCTGCAAGCTCAAAGACTGTCATTAAAGGTGCTTATTTTTTGCCTGATGATGTACATTTCCAGGGAGTAGTAGAAGCAGATATGGCCCCACATCAGATCCAAGAAGTGTGGCCATTCTTCAGAGCCATTTATCTCTGCAAGCGTCTACAACTTTTCTCCTTCATTCCCGTGTCCCTTTGGCACAAATTCAGCAGCAAAGCCCAGAGGAAAAGCAGAAGCAATGAGAATGTCCATAACAATGAAGAACATGCACTCAAGAATCAAAGTCCATACCCTGCCTCTCTGGGCTCTGCTCAGCCCTCCTGCTGTTCCCACATCCAGTGGCCCAGGCACAGCCCTTGTGTGGCTCCACTTGAGTGGCTGCCAGCGTGGCCCAGTCCTGCACAGAGGTGGCTTCTGGCAGTGCTGGGTGCAGACACGGTTTCTGGGTGCAGAAATGGGTTTTGGGTGCAGAATGACCCCAGATAACCTCATGCTGGGGACACCATGAGCAGTGGGATCAACCAAGCCCTGAAAACTTCCCTGGGCCTGTACCCCAGGTACTTACTGCTGAGTTTAACCCCAGGTGATCCCAAACCATCTCCTGCTTTTCTCTTCTTACATTTTCCCCTCCATACATTCTAGTTCTCAACAAAACCCCCAGGCCCAACAATCCAAACAAACTACCCTGAGTTTGTAGCAGTAGTGGTAAATCAGCTCCATTTACCCAAATTTCCCCAAAATATCTGTCTTTCTACAAGATTTCTTACCTCTCAGCTGCCTTCTCTACCAGTGGCCCTCACCTTGCACCAGAGAGGGGGCTGCACTGCATCACCACTGGAGATTCCCCCCCATGCAGCCCTCCCCAGGATCAATATGAGGACAAGCCACCAAGCTCTACCCAAATGGCCTTTTCAGCATTTATTCTTCAATTCAGCTGAAATAGCCCCTGGTACTCAGGGAGCACCATGCTTGGCAGAACCCCACAGGATGGGGCTGCTGTTGGACCCTGCTCTCCCCATTGTGCAGCAGGTCCAGCAGGTCTGGATCCCAACATCTTCCATCTTAGGGATCTGCCTGGGTGCATGAACATCTGATCAGGGGGAACGTGGGCACACCAAAACCAGAAGTTTTGGCTGGGCAGCCAAAATCCAAAATTAGTGATGCTCACCTCTGCAGACTCTGTAAGCCAAAAAATTCAAATTTTCTCCCTATCTACAGTTGACCAATGTCTTGCATTTGGGGTTTTTTTGTTGTTTTTTAATTCTACAAGGGACTGCACAATTGCTATTTTGGGCCAAAATTCAAACCCAGTGTTGCAACAGTGGACTACCATGACCTTAAGGTGTTTTGGATTTGTTTTTTGCTGCAGCAAGCCAGATGGACAGAGGATAGTGATTTTTTTCTTGAGGATCTCACAGGAAAAATCAAATTTTATTAAAGATACCATAGAGAATGATTGCTTCTTTCAAATTTTATTGCTCCATTCCACAAGAACAAAATATATGAAACTAGCACAAACACATAGCTAGTCACACAAAGGCAATCAAAAGCACATTTCAAATAATATATGATCCAACACAGTGAAATACGATTCATAATGCGATTCTAATAATCCCAGGAAAATGGAATTCCACAGCCTATGAGATTCTCCTGACCTCTGTGGAACAAAAATTGGATTAGTTTTCATCCAGCATTGTTTCTGTGAAGCTGAAACAAAACAATATTAAGTTAGCTCTGGGAAGCAGGAGTATATGTCTCTATATCTACACTTATTGTTGTAAATTGGGTGCAATAAACTAAAGAAAAGTAAATTTGGAATCAAAATTAACAGAATAAGGAAGCTTGACTGTAAACCAGTAAGCTACTAATTTTTGAAAATTCAAATGTATGTTACAGCCAGACAGAATTCAAACCTTAAAGTGGTGGAAAGTGTTCATTTTTGCCATCTGGCAACTTTAGGGTCCAAAGACAACCCTAGACCTTACTAAAGCCAGTGGTCTGGCTGGATCATCTTCCAGATACAACAAACAGACAGGTTGGGTAAAAACAGCAGAAATTACTCAAAACAAAAACTCAAAATAAATATTAATCAGTGAGTTATTGTAGAAATTATGTGGAAATTAGAATCTCTGAATCACTTCATGTTTTCTTTGAGTAAAGCAGTAAATTGAGACAACCTTTTACTTGACAAGTCCATGCTGTTCATTTCCATCGCTGGCAAGAAAATTCATGAATAGACATAATTTAATGGCTAAGGGCCCATGACTGGGTTTGAGCAATATCATATATAATCTGTTCATTACAAAGACCTGTAGAAAACTGGCCTTAAAAATTAGAAATGCATGGTGGAGAGTAGCAGTAAGACAGGCAGACAGCACCAGTACCTGCTTGAGCAGATTTGTGTTTGATACCCAGTTCTGTGCAGGATTAACCCAGCTGAAGGCCCCATTAGCATGTGTGCTAATGATACCAAACTGGGTATCATTTGGATACTCTGGATACAACTGGACGTGCTGTTGACTCTCTTGGGGAACAAGAGGCCTTGCAGAGGTATCTAGATAGGTTGGAGCATTGAGCTGTGATTGATAGGATGAAATTTAACAAGTTCTGGATTATGCACTCAGGAGGGAGTAGTGCCAGGCACAAGTGTAAATGGGAAGAGGAGTGGCTGGAGAGGGATCTGAGGATGGGGGTTCAGGCTCACACATCAGGCTCAGTGTGAGCCAGCCCTGCCCTGACAGCCACCAGAGGGTACAACAAACATCCAGGAGTGCATCAGACATGGCTCAGCCAGCTGCTTGAAAGAGCTGATGATGCTCCTGCAGTCAGCATTGGTGTGGCCTGTGTGTAGTTCTGATCCCCACCATTAAAGGATGTTAAGCCACTTGAATGTGTTCAGAAGAGGGCAACAAAGTTGGTGACAGGGCTGGAAGGAATTTACTGTGAGGAGCAGCTAAGGACCTTGGGCTTGTCTAGTTCAGAAAAAAGGATGTTGGAGGGTGACCTCATTGGTCTCTGAGGAAGGGAAGGGGACAAGGAGGTGCTGATCTCTTCACCCTGGAATTCAGTGATAGGGTGTGTGGAAATGAATCATAGGATCATAAAATGGTTTGGATTCAAAGTGACTTTAAAGATCATTAGTTGCAACTTTTCTTCATGGGCAG
Source organism: Heliangelus exortis (assembly GCF_036169615.1). Classification (NCBI taxonomy): domain Eukaryota; kingdom Metazoa; phylum Chordata; class Aves; order Apodiformes; family Trochilidae; genus Heliangelus; species Heliangelus exortis. Next base: position 137,396,729 of record NC_092423.1, on the reverse strand, counting down.
ATAAACCTTCAACTAGACCAGGTTTCTAAAGCCCCACCCAACCTAGCCTTGAACACTTCCAGGGAGGATGCATAATGGCTCAAAGCTGCACTAGGGGTGATTGAGACTGGGCATTAGGAGGCATTTTTTACTGAGAGGATGATCAAACACTGGAACAGGTTTCCCAGAGAGGTGATCTGTGCCTGTCAGTTTTTAAGATGCATTTGGACAACTCCCTGCACAACATGCTTTAACCTGTTCAGTCTTGCAGTGGTCAAGCAGTTGGACTAGACAATCACTGTAGGTCCCTTCCAACTGAAGTAGTCCTCTTCTCTTCTCTTCTCTTCTCTTCTCTTCTCTTCTCTTCTCTTCTCTTCTCTTCTCTTCTCCTTACTCTACTCCACTCTACTCTACTCTACTCTACTCTACTCTACTCTACTCTACTCTACTCTACTCTACTCTACTCTACTCTACTCTACTCTACTCCACTCCCCTCCACTCCACTCCACTCCACTCCACTCCACTCTACTCTACCCAGTCTGGAGAACTGATGGGATAGATGCTCAGGAAACCTGCAATGTGTGCAGATCCCGAGGTGGGACATTTTCTGGGCGCAGTGATTAAGTATCTAAACACCACGGAACTTTGAACTTCACTCCCTCGTTGTCAGTCCAACTTCTGCCACCCAGCCTTCCTGTGGCAGTATGACAACTTGGAGGGACAAGTGCTGACACAGGCTGTGAGTCAGTCTGTCATGGTCAATCATCTGAAATCCACGTCCTTAATGCAAGGAAAAACCTGAAAAACACACACTCTCAAACTGGAAAGATGGAAGGAAAATAAGAGCAGAAGTCAGGAGCTCCAGGGAAAATTGAAACAAAGCAGCCCTTCATTGAAAGATGGGTCCCTATAACCTCTAAAAACATCCCAGTGTGTTGCTTCAGGCTACAGCTGGATCCAGCAGAGTTCACAGCATCTGTGTGAGTGATGCAGCTGGACCGAGCCCATGTGCAGGGCCATGTGGGTGCCAAGCTAGGATAAGCTGGTAGGGGTGGGTGGGGATAACATTTGTGGCTCACTGGCCTGAGGGTCCCATTTCATTTCTTGCACTGAGGTCCATGCTAATCACGCTTCAAGACTACCCAGAAAAATATGTTTTGAAGCAAAAACAGAGCCTGCTTAATCCTGGTTAACACAAAGCCTCTGTCAAAAATGATGTGCACATTTCTAAGAGTTTGTTTCAAGCTGACCAGACCACAAAAAGGGGACATTCTTTATTACTATTTCTCTTGAAGCAAATTAATTTCCATTCCCCTTGAAGGGAACCTTAGAGAGTGAGAAAGAATCACAAGAGCTAATGGGGAAGGCGTCGCCTATGTAACACCACCAAAAATATTCAGTTACTCTTTCCCCACAAAGCCACTGGGTAATTTAAAATAATAAACCATCAGAAAACAGGGCAGCTTGCTTCTCTGTAATTTAGAAGCATAAAAGAGAACTGATGTTGTAATTACAGACTGAAAAACCAAAAGCCCCATTTTTTAAAGTTGTTTCAGTGGACTTTTTTTCAATACCTATAAGGTCCTCCAAAGCTGGGACAAAAACTTCAGTCAAGGCCTTTGTTCAAATTTGAATAGACAGAGGAAAAGTGACGTACCACAAGAGGTGCTGGAAGGGACCTTGGCAGACCAGAAGTGGCAGATACCTGTGCCGAGGCCAGGATTTGCTGCAGGCAGAGGTAAGCAAACAAGAGGAGATTTAGCACATGTGTGGTATTTTCCATCAGGCCAGATAAGTAGCTTCACAGATCAGCCACTTGAGGAACTGAAGATTGATTTAAAAAGGCTGCTGGAGAAACAAAAATAAAGCTAAGTTAAAATGTCTTCCACATTTTTCTTAGGACTGCTAATCCTTTAGGTTCTGATGCAGTTAGTATATGGGCAATGTGGTTAGATATGTGTCTGGTGTGTAGTTAGCTATATTTATGCATATATAGTATAGTGAATTATACTCCAAAATTAGCCAATTTAAGTTCAAATGCTGTAGGACCATTGCAGCCATGTGAGAGATCAGCTGCCATCTCTTCAAACAAATGGAAGGAAACCCAAAGGGGAAGAGAGTTTTCCAGTGAACCTTTCCAGGGAAGTGAAGAGAGACAACATAACTTCAAGAATAGCTTGACTTTTCTGACGAAGTCCCTTGTTCCAAGGTAAGAGGATCCAGCAGCTCTTTGTTCTTTCTCAGCAATTCAGACTGATGGTGTTGGTCACTGTCTGTTCCACTTGGAAAGTCAAAAGGGATGATGGTCTCCTCCCTCTCCTCGGAAACGCGCTGTCTCCCGCGTATGCCAGAGCATATTTGCAGGCGAGGTTTCTGACTTTCTCATTTCCTTTCTTGTTTTGTTGTGCAGGGATTTTAAGCTCTTGGCTTCCAAGCTCTCTTTTTATAGGCCTTTTGCCTTTGTTTATTGTCATTTTGTTTTTGTTAAGATGCCCAGTATCCTTCAGGCGTGGATGGCCATAAATTGAAATGCATTATTATTATAATAAAGTTGCGTCACTGCTGAAAGCCATCTGGCCAACACAGACCTCTAAATAGAGGGCTAAGTGAGAATTTGGAAGGTATTGACCTCTACAGCACTGACGTCTGCAACAGGCAACATAGTGGAAAGTATCTAATATGGGAGGTGGAAAACATGAGGACGACATGTACAAATCATACAAGCTTCTGGTGGCCTGAAAAGTTCATCTTTGAAAACTGGGATAGCCATGAAAATTCTTAAAAGTTTCATAGGGGACTGAGATGAATTATACGCTTATAAGACTGTGGTTGTTCTAAACTATTGGGATTAAATGCTAAAACAGGCAGCATGCTTTGACTCCCATCTCAAATGAGCCAACCAGCTGATGGTAGTGACTGCGCCACCACAATTATAGGGAGAGTTTGCTTATTGCAGCAGCCATCTATGAAATGAAGAGTTCAATGATCAGACAAAACAGGCTGCTCTTTTTTCCAAGCTCTTCTTTGAATATTCAAATTAAAAGTTTTCACTTCAGGGCTTTGAATACAGGAAAAAAATATATACCACAGGTGTTATTGTAATTTCTCTGCTGTGGTCAAGCCAGCTCACAAACTTCCAGAGGCTTAAGAGTTCTCTTTGTAAGCATAAAAACTTGATGTAGGATCCATCCTGCACAATAAGGAAATCTTGGAATTGTGCTACCTGAAAAAGCTATTCCTTAAGTGCCTAAGTTGCTCATGAAGTAAAGGAGATGTCTTGGACAGTTTTCGGAAGAAAATTCTTCCATCCAGTGTAGATGTAGTAGTGTTAAGCAGGAAAGTTCTCTATTCAATGGAGCCTTCAAAAACCTGCTTCTCTCCATTTACTGTAGAGGGAGTGTTCTCATTAGATATGGTCTTAGATGCCCAAATTTGCCACACATTAGTTGTCTAAGTTAGGTGGTCTGGATCCAACTCATGAACATTTCTCTTTCTATGCACACTTTTACTCTCAAGTGTCCTCAACAGTGACTGTTAAGGTGTTTTTACTTCTAAATATGAACCACACTCCTGTGAGTAAAGCAAACATTATTTACTTTTTCCCTTAAGAAAACTGACCCACAGAAAGGTGACAAAATTATTTAGGCTGGGCATGCAATTCATGCTTATGAACTGAAGTTGCACCTTGTCCTTTATTTCCAGGACTGCAAAGGAATAAAATCCACAGCTGTGGTCAAATGCCATCTGCAAAATGCTGAAAACATAACTACTAAAATACATCCTTCAAAGTCACATCAAACTTGATTTTAGAAAAAAAATACCATCTAGAGCTTAAGTTCTACTGCCTCAATCTCTCACATTAATGTATCTTTTAATTTATAGTTTATTAGTCTTATTCGTGTTCCTCTACTTTATGTAAAAAAATAATGAACTACCAGTAATTTCTTCCTTCTGTCTGCCTTTGTGTCTGTAATGTTTTTTATAACTTCTTGTCTGGTTTGATTTTTTAGCCTTTTACAATTGAAAAATTACCAGTCCTGTTTTTTGCTTGGTTTTGTTCCATTTGTAAAATATCTGATGATCTAACAAATAGAAAACCTTACACGAAAAATCTTCCTGGAAAGAAGTTCTAAAAGTCATGTTGGATTTGTCTTAGTTTTTCCCCTGGATATAAATAACATTTATTTTAGCCAGTAGGAATCAATAGAGCAGATATTAGAAGACTCTTCTGAAATTATATAGTAATGACATTTCAACTCCTGCTGTCATTACTTTAATGGAAAGTAAAACTTTTAGTTTTGCTGACCAGGAAACAGACATAATTAGATACTTCTTTAAAAGAGACAGTTGCAAAATTCCTACCTGAGGAAGGCCAGTTCCTATTTTTATTTCTGGAAAGTTGCACTGTCCTTTACGCACACGTGGATGATTTGCATCACCGTATTTTGAGAAGAGGATGACAGTAAACATTCCATTTTGCTGAGATGGGAAAAGTTTGAGCACAGGCAATCCCTCACTTCAGATTTTAAATATAAAAGTTACTCTGTGGTATTATTAAAACAGATATTAAAACTGACCAAAAAAATAGCAGTAGCTTCTTCAAGACAAATGAGAGTCATCACTGATTTTACTGTTGCTCATTCTGTTCTGTGAAGCTCTCAGGAATCTGCCTGTAGGTGTCTGTCAGAACCTGGCCACCAGTTAGACTCCCAAGGTCTGTCTTTCTGGTTACTATTCACTGCGATGCAAGTCTGGTCAACTTGCTATCTTTCTACCTTCCTTATTGCAAAGGCATCAGAAATGCACAGTGCATTTTACACTTGAACAACTCCTCCCCTCTGGACCACTGCTTCTAACTGGATCCTCCTCATGGAAGCTGGAAGAATTCGAGGACAGTGGTCTTGGCTCTGATCTGGTTAAACTTACATAAAATTCATCCGTCTTAGACTTTTTATAAGTATTTTTGGGTAAGATAATTTGGGTCCTATTAACTGAATCATCTGCCATTATATTTTTCCCTTCTACTGAAGTATAATTCAGATACTCATTTGTGTTAATTAATAATCTTTCAAGAGCCAAAGCAGTAGTACATCTTGTATTCCTTGCTGCCAGGAGAATTATACAAAGAACTTTGTATTCATTGCTCTGTTGCCGTAAGAATTATACTTAAGAAAGGTAAAATCAGGGAATGACAGACTGCCCATTCTGTAAAAGTATCCAAGGCATACATCAGGCTTTGCTTATCATCTTCATGAACAAAACCAAACAGCCTTGATGGTCAGATGGGAGTCTTCAGCAGACAGTTCTTATATAAACTGCCAACTTCTTTGGAGAAAAAGAAGTCCTTCCCAGGGCACTTTTCTTTCTTATCTGATATAACAGTTTTATAACTGCTCAGATCCTTCAACCACAAGACTACTTAATAAGGATTCCTCTGCAGCAGCTACATCATGGCTTTGAGATAATGTCCCCAGCTGTGATTTAATGAGGGAAAATACATTCCTCCTGCACAGATAAACAACGTGAAACTTTCCCAGCAGCATCTGTTCCAGTCTGATGGAGAAGTTATAGTTCAGTGCTGATGAGACCTCTCTTCTCCTGCAGCCACCAGTTCTCAGATGCAGCAGCTGAGCTAAGCATGCAGTGTCCAGGGCAATCAGAAAGTTTGCCTTCACACACAGACCACACAACAAATATCTAGGTCAGATCATCTAATTGTTCTCATCTAAACATTCTTGAAGAGTGGTTGACTGTATTCTTCTGTTACTCTAAATGGCCTGTTTGTTTTATGTGCCCTTCTTCTGCTCATTTGTCACTGCAAAATTAATCAAATGTAAAACTTGCCTAAAAACATTTATTAAAATGTTCATTTTTATTCAGCAAAGCTGTTTATTTATCAAAGTAATCTGTTTTCTCCTACATAATGATCTTATCCATCCACATGAGGAGCCCCAAGAGATAATGAAACTTAATAAATGTTGAGGTTATTAATTCATTATGCAGAATTCTTGCCTGTCAATGAAGAATAGCCCACCCCTGTCCACATTCAAGATGTGTATTTCTATCTCACTCGTTGCCAGATAAGGCACAAAAATAGTATTTGGTTTGAGAAGGTTTTGCTTCTATGTCCCAGTGACAACTTAAATAAATAAATAAATGGGTCGTTACTGAAGAAAACAGTTTTTTCTACAAGATTGTGTAGTATTTGGAAAGCACCCAAGTAAGATCTTCATAAAATTGTCTGGTCTTCTGGTGGTTTTGTCCTCAAACAAAACAGATGTGCTCAGGTTTTGCTGCCCTCTGCCAGGGCAGGCACAAGTACTGTGGTAAAGAAAAAAAAAATCTGGTAACCAAGCCTTTGATATAGAAAAACCACACAGAGTTGAGTCATAAACTGTGGACACAAGACAACTAATTATGGGTTATGTCAGGCATGGGGAACAGGTTAACTGCTACATAATTACAATTGAGATGTCTGTGGACACAGTCAAGGAAACCCAGTTAATAGAAAGAAGTAAATGAAAATGTATTGGTATCTATGAAGGAAAACAAGTCCTGTCTGTTTTCTTCAGCTCCTTCAGTGATTTCAGATGTTCTTGATGCTTTACCGCTGCTTAAGCATTATACTTACAAAGCCTAAAGAGGGGTTTGTGTTTCACATTCTGCTATTTTTTGTGAGAACAAAAGGGAAGGCGTTAGTGAAGGTTTCTTTAAGAAGTGCCCTGCATGGGCTGCATTGCCAGCTGAGTGAAACTCCAGATGCAAGACACAAAATAGGAATTGGAAATCTGTGAAATGTCAACTCTTCTGAAATGTGTCCTGAGCGTTGGGAAGGAGCTGGGTGGTCATGGGTTGGTAGTCAAAGGGCTAAGGGGGAAGGAGAGGAGCTGAAAGTGGGACTCAGAGGACAGTGTGGGCAGCAGAGATCTGGAGCTGCCCTGGGCATCCCACTGGCTGGGATGGCCCTGCCAGGGCCCCAGCACAGCTCTCTGCTCCAGGCAGAAAAACCTTCTTCTGAAAACAACAAAGGAGCGAGAAAAGTGAGGTGAACATCCAGGTAGGCTGCATCCCCAAGGTTTCCCTGAAGGCCTGACTCAGACCAGTTTGCAGGTTTCCCCATTTCCTCCAGGCTTGGTGGAAACTTTTATCCTGGTTCCTTGAACTCACCCTCCAAAAGTACACACCATTTGTGAGTACACATCTATATATAACTTCCTACAGCAATGCCACCTCACTGTCAGAGGCTGTTTCCCGTTGACACCAGCTAAATGTGGTATTGAAGCATAAGGCAGATGTGATGGTTCTCTACCTGACTAAGTGGGCAGGCATCCAAATGGACATCCTCTTTTCTTGACCCTAATGTGGTGTCACAACTCGCACAGTGAAATTGCAGGCAAGCACTGTGGCTCTTTGGGTTTTTCTGCCACGATGATTCTGCTTTTGGTGCAATCGTGGGGATGCTGTGGGTAAGCCTGGGAGCTGTGGTGGACACTGGCAGCCACCAGTGCAGGGTATCCCTCTGCCCCCACCAGGAATTTCATTCCAGCTCTGCAGCTGGGGATGTACTCTTATACAAGAGACCCAGGTGTGCTCCTGGTCTTTCAGTAACACAGGCACACATCTTGATTTTTCATCTCCAGTTTTAAAGGCACAGATTTCTTCTTCAGATCATTAGGGAGGATGGCACAATGTCCTCGAGCTTTTACATAAAAAATTCTGGCAGATTCTGGGTCTTATTTGTACTAGAGAAAGCGTTCCTGTTTGAAGCACATTGACATCAATTTATTTACACAAGTTAATCATGTGGGAAATGTCCAATGTGTATAAATCCATCTAGCATTTCACAGGTCTTCATGGTTCTTATTACTGAAAACAACTTAGTCATCAGCAGGCTTTAATTAGCTGGCTGTCTGCTGCCTCCCACAGATTGTCAGTGCTGGAGATATCCCCAGTCCCAGAAACAATCCGTGTCCTTACATCATGATTCTTTTCTTTTCTGTGCTAAGGAACAGGCTTTCCCTTGTGTTATCATTTCTAAGTCTTTGTCAAGACTTCACTTCTTGACCTATGGTTACTTACAATCCAACCATTTGCACTGTGGATAATTGGAGTGTCTTGAAAAAATTATGAAGGGTTTTAAAAAAAATAATGTAAATTGTGCTTTCCAGATCACCTTTTCTTCAAATCACTTTCAGGCCATGTTATTCCAGTCACTGACAAATTTCTGCTCACTGCTCAACAAACCTGTGATTTTCGAAAGAGAGAAGAATTTGCAATTCCCTTTCACACAAAGAACTCTCCTGTCTCAAGGCCTCAGTCATGAGTTATGAGCATGTAGAATTTTGCAGCCACTGCATATTAGAAATAACAACTAATTACAAAACTGCAAAGTGAAACAAATTACTAAGGAAGAGTATTTAAATGCCACCAGAGTTTATTTTAATAGATGAGCCTGTCTTGAAAATGAAGGATTTTCCACAGGAGAAATAAAGATTCTCAAGTTGGTTTTTGATCTAGTCTTTCTTTTATCACCTCCTTTGAAGGGAGTCATGACTCAGAGAGGCACAGGGTTAAGGGTGGAATGAACATTAAAGCTTCTGCCACTGCAGCAAGACTCTGAATAAGATTTTCAGAGGCTCCAAACTTATGATATTTTTTTGCTGTTTCCCCTGGCAGTGATGTGATAGGATTTGAAGTGAATTTGGGCCCTGATGGATGACGATTGATGCTCCAAGGGAAAAAATAGAGGATATTATTTCAGGAAGCCTTTATATATCATCAAGCAAGGACCATATACATCAAGGTTCAGGGATCCATTTCCAAGTAATCTGAACAGAAAAAACAGGAAACAAGAAAGCAAGAAAGGCATCACTGTGGGGCACCTGGGAGATGTTAGGTTATCCAGGCTATTTGCTATGCAAGAAAGGGAAAAAACCAGTGTAGCTTAAGTGATTGCTGTAGTAATTTCTACAGCTGAAGTACCTGCCTCCATGTGTATCTGTCTGCTGTTGGCTGAGAAAGTCACTCAAGCTTTTGTGATAAGCAGGTGGTCACTCCCATATGTGAGCTGTGCCCCTAACTTCACTTCTTTTCTCCTGGAAAACTGCCTTGAAATGACACTCAGCCACAAACACATCCTTTTTATTTCATTAATTTAGGGGCCTGAGAAAGTTTAAAAGCTACTCCATGTCTTGGTTCTACTAGTATGTGTTAAAACACTGCAGTCACCTGACTTGGACATCTACCCTTAAACATCCACAAAAACTGAACTGAGCATATATCACCCCTACTTTATTTATGCTGTGGACGAATTCTCCCCTGACAGTTCACAGAAGTAAAACTGGAAGGTTCATATCCACTTCAGAAATCTTTTTACATTTGCTAATCAAATTTAGTAAGAATATCTCTGGCACTATTTAATCCAAAAGCATTGTCTTTTTCTACCTTTTAAAAAAAAACTAAACAAAAAAACCCAAAACCAAAACCAAAAAAATTTCAATTTTCTTTCCTTTTACAGTCTTATTTTGGTTGCAGGCACCCATTTCCTTCATGTCCAATTTAGGTATGGGCCACTTTCCCAGAACTAAAATGAAGGCATGAGTAAGGAAAATGGTATGCTGAGTATGAGCACTGGTGAGGAGCAGATGCCCTCCATTACTACCAGTGAAGCTTTAAAATCAACATGATGACCCAATTTGGAGCTCCCATTATGGCAGCTTTAGTTTGGCATAAGAGGAAATAGCAATTTTTTTTTTTTTTTTTAAATTAAGATTCAATATTATAGACTTGCAATAAGGCATAAAAAATTACCTCTTTATTTATTTGGGCTAGTAATGTGGAAGGACCATTACCTGTGTAGCATAGATATCTCAGATATTGTTCAATCATGAGGCCTCCTCCAAAACCTCTGGAACCCAGCAGGATTTACTTTGGTAGGATTTTTGGCCTTAAGGCAGCTGTATCCGTGCAACTGGCAGTGCCACAACGACAGTCCTCGTCCTTTTTACTTGTATGGAGTAACATCACACTATATCAATCCCTGTTGCCTAGATGAGCAAGATTATTACCAAGGCCACAGCAGCACAGAAGCAGCCACCCATATTTCATTCCCCTGGGCAGACAATAGATAACTTGACATGTAAAAGGTACTGCAGGCTCTGCATTCTGCCAGCAGTTTGATTTGGTGTTCTGTTTTCTCTGTGCAATTTTTTTATTTGTATTCCCATTAGCCATATCATTAGGTCCCACATATGCCTGATGGCCATTTCTATAAAGTAAAATGCTGAAATTATATCTAAGCTGTGTTTTTTCCAACAGAGATGAAAACTGGGTGTATACAAGTGTTTAGGGGCTGAACTGCTTTTTCTTTCCATCTTGCAGTAATAGATATTTGTTAAAATTTGAAAACAAGGAGTGAGCATGGATAAAAAAATGTTCTAATTGTTTTTCCAAAAGTATTTTCTTATTTACTAAAACAAATGGGTAAACCTATCATCAGGAAAACATTGTTACATGATCATCGCCTGAAGTGTATTCTTACCACTGGATAATAATTCCCTTTCTTTCCATTCCTTAAAAGTTCATTCAGTTCTAACTTCTACAGTAATGTTTATCTAGAGTACCTAATTATATAGTGCAACCTGCATCTGGAGTGCTGGTTCAAGGTTATTATAGTTCTCCACAGACGTAACAAAAATATTGTTTTAAACTTATCCATTGAGGAAAAATGGCTGCACTTTACCATTGACTGAAGTATATGGATGTAAAATATAATTATTAGAACTTTAGAAATATGTTGTCTATTCAGATGAATATATCCATGACACTTGTTGTCACAGAAGTATCTCCTTTTTGTTTCTGCTGCAGACGAAGGAGCTGACAAATTTAAACTAAATATATGAAATGTATAAATAAAAGACTGTAGCGACAGGCAAATAAGAAAGGTGAATTTTATAAGTGCTTGCCAGTATTTCGTCCTTGTTGGGAAGATTTGGTAAAATTAATGAAATATGAATTATGGAATAGGAATAAAAAATTAATAGGTTTTTTCAGTACTTAGTATCTGGAAAAGAATGTTCTACTTAATCTACATCATAGTGACTATATGCAGAACACCATTACTTTTACTACAAAGAAGAAAACTTCTTTTTTGGCAGCAGTAAAAGGCAAGTGGGTAGATAAAACAAACTCTTTAATTCACATGTCCTTACTCATAGGTTTCCCGTCAAGCATGGTTTCTTCTGTATTTAGAATCAATACTAAGTAAGGAAAGGATAAATATATAAATCGCAAAACTCTTTCTGTGGGTGTATTGGTAGCCAAAGTAAATTGTCTGAGGTTTGGAGAGACCATGTGCTTGTTCTGTATTTGCTCTAAAATTCAGAAGTGATGAAGAAATATTTTGTTTCAATACCTGGAATGAGGGCTGGGAGCCCTGCTGGGAGCACTGGCCATGTTTACAGCACTCAGCATTGCTGATGGATCCCTCTCTGCTCACTTCCAGAGTACTCCTGGTCCCTGTGGAAAGGGTGAGCTCTTACACACAGACAAAAATCCAGATGTCAGGAGCCTTTGGCTGGGGCCTAAATCATGTTTCTGCCATGTCAGGTGAAGTGCAGGGTAAGAACACTATAAGACCCTCTTGTAAGAGATTTACATGGTGGAAGCCTGATCCAACTGCTCAAGTGCAAAGATAAAAGCTCCTTTAAATCCAGCAATGACCTTAAGGTAAATAATGTGATTAATTATTTTACTGACAGTGAAATAAATTAATTGTACTTAATACCACCTCCCCCCCAAAATTTTCACTGTTCTCAGGCAAGTCAATTCCACTTCCTTTGTGTCAGTGCCCTGATGTGAAACAGGTGCAGTAAAATGCTCAGGTGATGATGTGATAGTGTTGTGGCATTTCAGGTTTGGAGTGCCATAAGAACATTAGGAAAGGATGAGTCAGAAATGCAGAAACTCAGATTTTTCTTACAGTGCTTCTGGTTAGTTGCTCAGGTAAGGCAGGCCCCAGATAATGAAGTCAGATGGGAGAAAGCACAAGTTTATAAAAGGTATGATTTAATATTACTTGAAAGCTCATGGGGCTTTCATGTGTGCCAATATTTTTTATTCTTCTTAATGATCAGAAAGAGCCTTCACTTTTATCTAGGTAAAAAATAGTATCAATATTAATGGGAATTGCTCCTTCTTGGTATTTGAAGTAGGTTCAAAAAGTCAGAAGGAATGAAATAGATTTGTATGGCATAGGTATTTCTATACAGCAGGCTTCAGTAAAGCTCTGAGGTTCTTAAATCCATGACAACTTAAGCCCCACCTTTAAAACTCCTCTCTTCATAATAGTTTTCAACCCGTAAGAGGTTAAACATCACCTCAAAATATCTGAATGCAACTACTTAGCAGGGGTTGACAGTTGCTCAGTAAAAAGTGTCAGAAATGGGTCAATATCCAATTATTGCTTGCATTGTATTAAGGTACAGTTCCTTCCTCCCTCCCTCCCTCCCTCCCTCCCTCCCTCCCTCCCTCCCTCCCTCCCTCCCTCCCTCCCTCCCTCCCTCCCTCCCTTCCTTCCTTCCTTCCTTCCTTCCTTCCTTCCTTCCTTCCTTCCTTCCTTCCTTCCTTCCTTCCTTCCTTCCTTCCTTCCTTCCTTCCTTCCTTCCTTCCTTCCTTCCTTCCTTCCTTCCTTCCTTCCTTCCTTCCTTCCTTCCTTCCTTCCTTCCTTCCTTCCTTCCTTCCTTCCTTTCCATCCAAGATGAGCATGACAAACGGAAGGAGAGGCTTCACTGGCACGGCTCCAGAGGAAATTATATTACTCTGAGGAATTTTCAAATTTTGCATAAAATTAGCTGGATGCCAACCCACATATTTAGATGTGAGTCAGATGAAAATTACTGTCACTGGAGACATGGAAGGTCAAAAGATGAAACAACTTGCTCCTTGTGCTCGTATCCAAAAATGACAAAAATCTGGAAGGAAGTGGTAACATGACTGGGGCTATCTGGGACTGCAGCTACCACCACTAGTGTGGTGGTTTTGTTGCTTATCTATTCAGAATTAAAAAGCATAGCAAAAAATGTCATGAGGTTGATCGTTACGTATGTACAAAAAGTTCAAATATATCTAGTTCTGGAGTAACTTGGTTTCAGGGGTACTAATACCAAGTTGCAGGGCAATCATTTCTTTAGGAGAAAGGCTGCTGGAATAGGAATGGAAACTAAATGAAAGCAGAGCTGGGGCAGCTGGGGCAGTGGTGTCACTGGCATAGAGCTTAGGTGACATGGCTCAAGCATTTGATTGCAAGGTGTTGGAAGAAGGCTGCAGAAAATCTCTGCTCTGTTTTCTTATGAAATAAACTTAAGAAATAATTAATCATTCTAGAGTGGCAAGTCTGGAAGAGAATGACCTCTCCAACCTTGTTTTAATTATTTCAGCCTTTAAAATCCCCAGGAAAGTTGTTTGCTCTTCACACTATGGCTCACAGTGCACAGAACAGAGTGACTGAAGAGCATTATGATTTTTTAGGTATTAAACTAACAATGGTTTCTTGTTTGATATCCAAGACCCCACCTGAATAGTACAAGACTTAAAAACCATATGAATCATAGGACAAAAAGAAAGAGAAAAGCAGAAGGAGCTGCAGCAACAAGATTAGAAGCCAGGGGAAAGTTGGTGCCATTGGGATCTTCAAGTCTGGGACACAGTAAATAGATTTCTTGGAACTAAAGAAGAGCCTGATTAGAAAAGAAAGGAAATTTTACAGCCCAGACACAAAGTATGGCTTGCAGCCTTGAGCCATGCAGGAGCAGACAGGATGCAGGAGTTAGGGCCAAATTTGTCAGTGCAAGTGGATACATGAAAGAAAACATTTCAGACTGTTCATCCAAAGAAGGTGGGAGAATTTTACCCCCACCAAAGAAATCATAGGTGACTTTGGGGTGAGATCATTATTTACCTAGAGGGTTGGGTAGGACCTCAACCAAGCAGGGTGCTGGCAGCCTGGGGCTCCATCCACAGAAAGATCACAACAAAGCCAAGTGGGGAAAGGAAACAGCAGAGGGGAGACTGGTACAAATCTGATAGAAGAGCTCAAACCCAGAGACACCCCCATTTTTCCAGACTTCCATCAGAATTACTATAGAGGGCATTGTTAGAACTGGCAAATTACTGTTACAAGATGATACTCACACTGAGCCCAAGTTAAAGGAAAACAGCGATTAAAATTTTTATTAAATACTTGGTTCCACTTACAGTACAGAAATCAGGGACAGCTGAAGCAATTGATCCAGTGCAGTACAATATTAGGAACTCCTCTTAGTCTGAGAGAAAACTCTAGAATTCATATACTGAATAAGCCATCAGTATTTTTTTCATCAGGAGGAAAGTTATTTTTTATGAGATTGTCATGTAAGACAAATGCCATGGGACAGCAAAGCACACTAGGAAGTATAAAAAGAATGGCTCATTGTCCCACACCCTTGGGGTCTTCCAGGCCTTCCTGCCAAGCCAGCAGAATGAATGGATGCAACATTCCTTTGGGAGCTGCACTTCAGTTGTGTATCTGGATGGGTTTAGTCTGTATTCTCTACTGTTCTTTTCATTCTTATGATCAAAACTTCCTGAGCCCCGTTACTGAATTCTTCTGAGAGCAGAGCTGAAAGAAGAAGAAGAAAAAAAGTCAAGGGATTAAACACCTGACTTTTTTCCCCCCATGTGTTTCTATATCCAATATTATCAAAGTACATGAGAACAATTGGATGCACCAAAGAAGAATTCATGTACAAGATCAATTTTGGTTTAAATCAAGTTAGGGGACAATAGGTTTACTGTGGAAAATTTGGTCCTGCCCTTTATTTTTTACTTCAGTTCCACTACCAGAAAAAAAAAACTAAGTTGGAATTTGTTTTTCCAATTTCAAGTGCTTGAGAAGTTTTCCCTCGGAAAATACAATGTAAACCATAAAGCATGTGAGTGCATTGGCAACTGGTTTGAGTTTTAATGAGCATCATGTATATTTTTACTGGGGTGAAAGACGTTCCTCTGTTTTTTTTCCCATATACCATTGCTTTAGTGGGAGTCAAAACTGAAGTGAAACTACTGTGTTCACCAAGACTATACCAAGATGACAGTGTTCTTAGGCTGTCCCCAGCATTAATACCCACCTGAAAGCAGTAAGAAGACCGTACTTCCTTTTTTTGTTTTTTTTTTTTTGGAGGGGGGGGCATTTTAGCAATTGAAATATGGCAGATAGCATAATTGGTTTTTAAATATCTGATCAAAATTTATTTCAAGGATTGATTCAAAACAAACACAAAGTCAAGTTTGCTTGGTGCATTTTAAAGCTGGCAGCACATGCATTTCAGGCCCTCTCCAATTACAGCACTTCACTTATTTCTGAAACAGTTGGCTGAATATTATTTCTATCTAAAACTGTGTACCACACTTTCAGGCTTAGTTGCGGGTTCATAAGTGTTTGTTCTTTTATTCAATCATATTATAACATGAACCACATTTTCCAATAGCTACTTCATGTTCATGTTCCCTATTTCGTTTTTAATTGCGGTGTTTCTTCAAACATCAGTTGTCCCACAGGATTTCATTTTTGGACCACTTTTGCAAGCCACTAAAAATGATGAATTCTTGAAGCTTGCAATCTGAGCTCCATTTAAGCCCACATACCAAAATCTTATCCAAAACCATGTCAAAGAAGCCAAAACCAACCCCATACCACTTCCTAGGTCTGAGTTGCATAACAAATAAGTCTGTACCTTCCCATAAAAAAAATAAAGGCCCCTGGCCTGCTGTACTTTTCATGGACAGAGAGCTACTTCAGTATCTATGGTGCACAAATGTTGTCTTGCATCATGTAAACATGAGCCTTCTGTCAAAAGCTTTTAATGACCGCTTTTTAAATCCACTGATTAAACATGGTGTGATGGCATTGCCTGTCACCCAGATTCAGTGAAAAAGAGTTTGCAGTCACTGACAGACCAGTTTTCATCACCTAAATCACCTTTTAATCTTTAATTTTGAATGCCTAAAGCACGTCCAGATGATCCTTGCTTGCTGGTGCTTGCTGTTCCATACATATTTGTGCCTTTGAAGACCCTTCTCTGTCCTGTGTTGCAGCCATGAGGACATCCCCCACTCACTCAGATAAGTATATGGCTTTTTCAGTGTGGTCCTCAAGAATTTACAGAAAAATATCAGGCCAGTAATTCAGCTTTCTGAGGAAAAAGATCATTATAACAAAGTCCACATGTGCAGAAAACAATCAATCACTACCTTCTGGTGAAATGAGAAAAAAATGCTGGTGAAGATGAGGTTGCTGCCATATGATTTATGGTGGCTGGGATCCAAGCAATCATCAAACCTCAAGAAGGTGAGAAAGGACAGGCACCTTCAGATACATCTTCACTATTATTGTTGTTACTTCTTGTTACACCATCAAAATTATAAAACTCTTGATAGCCACCTAAACTGGTTCCATTGTGGCAAAGCAAAAGTAGGCCCAGTTTGTGTTGAGTTTGTGTTTGCAATTCATGTTTCCACAGATCACTTGAAACCTTTAGTCCATGTCTCCACCCCTTTTCCACTTCATAGTTACAGGCTTCTTAAATGTCCCTTCACACTGTTCCTCACAAAACTTGTCTCTTGACTACACACATCAGTCCTGCTTCTAGTGGGACAAGAATTCTCAGACCTTTCAGGAAGACAAATCAGAACAAGATGACTCTGTGTGTGTTTCTTTCACATCCAGTGAGAAACCAGAAATGTTTCTTTCTACACTGTAATGAAGAATGTGGTATCACTGCTAGAAGCAAAGCCTGAGCTAGATCCTACTTCCTTCCATTCATAGATTCACAGAATCATAGAAAGTCAGGGGTTGGAAGGGACCTCAAAAGATCACTGAGTCCAACCCTCCCCTGCCAAAGGCAGTCAGAGCAGGGTCACCTATAGCAGGTCACATTGAAACACATCCACATGGGCTTTGAATGTCTCCAGGGAAGAAGACTCCACAACCTCCCTGGACAGCCTGTTCCAGTGCTCTGTCACCCTCACAGTGAAAAAATTCTTGCACATATTTATATGGAACCGCCTATGCTCCAGTTTATAACCACTGCCCCTTTTCCTGTTGTTAGTCACCCCTGAGAAAAGCTTTACCCCATCCTCCTGACACTCACCCCTTACATATTTATAAACATTAATGAGGTCACCCCTCATTCTCCTCTTCTCCAAGCTGAAGAGCCCCAGCTCCCTCAGCCTTTCCTTACAAGGGAGATGTTCCACTCCCTTACTCATCTTGGTCGCTCTTCACTGGACTCTTCCAAGCAATTCCCGGTCCTTCTGGAACTGAGGGGCCCAGAACTGGACACAAGATTCCAGATGTGGCCTCACCAGAGCAGAGCAGAGGGGGAGGAGAGCCTCTCTTGACCTGCTAATGCACCCCAGGATGCCATTGGCCTTCTTGGCCACAAGGGCAAATTGCTGGCTCATGGGCATCCTTCCAGCCACCAGCACCCCCAGCTCCCTTTCCACCTGTGCTTCCCTCCAACAGCTCAGTCCCCAACCTGTACTGGTACCTGGGGTTGTTCTTTCCCAGATGTAAGACTTTGCACTTGCCCTTGTTGTAATACATTAAATTTCTCCCTGCCCAACTCTCTAGTCTGTCTAGGCCCCTCTGAATGGCAGCACAGCGTTCTGGGGTGTCAGCCACTCCACCCAGTTTTGTGTCATCAAAAAAGGCATTCTGAAATGCCTCTTTTAGGAATCATAGTCCACAAACAGCAGGTGAATAAAGGTGCTTGTGAGGCATGAAAGCAATATCTCAGATTATAAAAAAAACATTTATGCTCATTAATCTAAAAGTAAGCACAATCATGAGCATGTCCTGGGCCCTCAATAAGAAAACTTTAGAATCCCACAGCTTGGGAAAGTTGTGGGGAGTTTTTAAATGGAAGATGTAGAAAGAAAAAGCAAGAAAAATATGGCATATAGAGGAAGAGTTAAGGGTGGGTCTGCACTCTATCTCAGCAGCTAGTTCACAAGCCTTTAATATACAGCTCTCTTCAACAGGTCTCAGCTCTTTTACCAATCTTCAGCTTATTTGTGATACCACATCAGAGAAGTGCTACAGCAGTTTCATTTTGGGTGGCCAAAAATGTTGATGGTTGTGACAGGTTCTCATCTGGCAGAAAAGGCCATATTTGCCTTGACATGAGTGTAAAAATTATTCTTGGCCAGTGTGGCTCCTGGAGAGTCCAGCACACAACTGGAATGTGCTGAATGCTGTGTTATACCATGATACAAGTGTTGGTCATACTTTCTCAAGAAAGAGTGCTGGTATAAATTCTGTCAGTTCTTCTGGCTGCCTTTCCTGCACAATTCATCCTGTCTGGCATGAGTGGTGAGACCTCAGCCAGGGCTTAAGCTCATAAAAGTGGTCCATTGCTCATCAGCCATATCAGAAGTGATAGTGATGTAAAAGCTGAAAGTCACCAGTGAATTGGATGCACCAAATTCAGTATTCCCTAGGATTTCCAGTGCCTTCATACAAATGCTAAGCCAGAATTACGAGGATATAAAGTAATAGGGAAATACAAATTTACTCTAGTCTATAGATCCTTGTTAATCTCCTCTTCCAAACAAAACACCAGAACTGCAAATACATTATCACAGGTACCCTAAGATTTCCTCGCTCTTACAGATAGACACAGCACCTAAGACAGGTACAATGCCACTAGTACTAAGTAAAACTGTTCTGTCATGCTTATCATTTTTAAACTATAGTGCAAATTTATTTGAGCTTTTTATATACATCAGTATCTGGCTAAGAGTGTTGGAAATTAAGGTAAGAAAGTGAACTCCAAACAGATCCTCTCTGTGTCCTACACAGAGGGACATTAAATAAAGGTTTCAGTCAGTATCTGTAATTTTGATGCTCCTTAATGTCTGAGAGTCTGTCTTGTAGGTACCTTTCTTTGTATGAAGGGGTTTGGTTCACAGTTTTTAAGATTCTTCAAAAAGCCAAGAAAATCCTCTCAACAATTCCTCTATGTGGAACTGTATTGACAGCATGGAGGGGTCACTAACAGGGCTGGAATTTCTATGCAGAGAAAGTAAGCCTGGACTGTTACTGGTGCTGACCATCTCTGGATGCACCAGCTTTCTAAGGGAATATGAGATGCAGTCTGAAAGTAAACTTCACAGACAGTTTTTAGATGCACAGAAATGTCAAGACTCAGCAAATGGATATAATTTCAAGTCTCAGTGGTCACAGATCATGCATACTGATTTATAAGTGTTTCTTTCATTATTTTTCTTTTCTCCCCTGACACATTTGTGAACTTTTTTGCTTTATTCCTAGTCTTTTCTTAATGCAAATCTTCCCCTTCCTGTTTATCTGTATAGGAAGTCCCATACTCAAATGTTATTCAATATAACAAACTGTCTGTTCCCATCTGCAGCCTTCCACTTTTCTGCTTTTTATCATCAAATTCCTTGTTCCACTTTTCTTCCATACATATGATCTGGGCTTCACACCATACCTAAATTTCTCCTTTGGCTGCTCAATCATCTCTCTTTCCTTGGTCTCTCTTCATCCATACTGACTTCCCATTCAATCTGCCCTCCTGAGTACCTGCCTCCTCATTCCAAGTGTCTAAAGGTGATCTATTCCCTTGCACTCATCTTTCATTGTGGCTTTTCATCTAACCTGAATGACTTGGACTTTGTTCTGTTCTGATCTTGTCAGTCTCACAGTTTTTCATATTGCTCCTGTTCTTCTGCAGTGATTTTTGATTATGGTCTTATCCAGATGGTTTCTCCTTTTATTTTATTTTTTTTTTACAGTACCCACCAGTTTCCATGCTTTTCTAGCTCAGCCTCTTTGTCCTCTCTGGCTACAGAGACTTTTGCCTTTTCTTGTGTGGACTCAAACTAGATGGTTTCTTGCTCTCTACTGATCTGGCAGTGTGTGGGCACAAGAGGCACCAGTCATGCACCAGTTTGCTGCTACTTTTAGAAGCATCTGCAATGAAATCCTGGGTTTGTAAGGATGCAGAAGGCTCAAGTCACTCTGAAGATAATGCAGCTGGCATACAAAAGGTAGCACATGCTCAGAAAGAGAGGAATTTTGAGGGTTTTATCTGCCAAACTCTACCATATTACTAATGAATAGGGTTTAAAACTGAGCCAAATATGGGCAAATGCTTATGTGTCTGGCAGGAGGATGCCGCCAGCCTGCCAACCTCCAAGTAAAGCATGGAGAAGCTAACATTTCCAAATAAGAATTCTTGCAACCAATTCATTAACATTGGCAAAACAATGTCCTTTTTCCTAATCTTTTTTCTGGGAAATAGCACAACTATTTTTACTGAAACTTTCCAAAAAAAATCTGAGCAGAGGCAGACACCCAGCATAAAAATTCACAAAGTTATAAATAGCCAGAGTAGGGATTTATAATTAGAAGCATCAGGCAAATTCATAGTATTGGGAATCATACTATGCATAACAAGCATTTCTATTAATGTAGCCCCCAAAATGCTGCTCAGGGACCACAACTCCACTGTGTTAAATGTGTAGAAACATGGATATATCTACAATATTGTTGTCTCCAGGTTCTTATAACTCAAATTTTAGACAACAGAAGAGATATCCAGACATACAGGGAGTGAAAGGAAACAGTAAGAAAATGTTATTTGGTATGACTGGCAAATCATCTGAAGGTACCATCAGTCTATGTATTGTCAAGCTTTTCATAGGCGTTTGAAAAGTAAGAGCTTTTAAGGAAAATGAGGCTTGATCA
This sequence comes from Heliangelus exortis, assembly GCF_036169615.1. NCBI lineage: Eukaryota > Metazoa > Chordata > Aves > Apodiformes > Trochilidae > Heliangelus > Heliangelus exortis. The sequence continues at coordinate 137,375,941 of NC_092423.1, read as the reverse complement.
GAGGACTGTGAGGTAGCTTTGCAGATACTTACAGTCAGGATAGAAAAAGCATGGAGGGACTTTTGTGAAACTAATCAGCCATGCTGTAGACCTCTGGGCAGATGACATCCAGCAGTGAGAAAGAGACAGTAAATAAAAAAAAAGAGAGCAGACTGGCAAGCAAGCCAGGGTCAAGGACAGCACTGCAGATGTTACCCTAAGTACTGGGATTGCTGCGTGTGGCTATCTCTGTGCACAGAGAGGACTGTACCACTTGAGGCCCATTGTTCCCCTTTTCTTTCACTGTCTTGCCAGCACGAACAGGAGGAAACAGACCAGCTGCTGTGTGCATGGGAAGGATGATTAATTTATAAAGTCCCTATTTCTTTGTCCCCCAAGACTCATTGGTTGGAGGTAAAATAAAACTCATTGCAGCTCTTATTAAAGTGAGGTTTTGGGGGAGCTGTGGGATAGAAGTGACCTTATCAGTTTGATTTCAAAGCCTAAAACTCTCTACCATCCTTAGTGTTGCTCTTCAGCATCCTCCTCTGCAACACAAGAGGTGGCTGCAGCCCTGGGGCTGTTCTGCGCAAATGGGTGCGTGTTCTGGGCTGTGAAGGTTTGTTCCTTGTTCCCAAAACAGAAGGGAAAAAATTCATAGTTTCACCCTGCAGGGAGGGAGCCTCCCTTATGACAGCCAAAATCAAGGCTGTCCAGACAGGTTGGCCATACCTGCACCCCAGGAGTTACAGCCATGAGTACCCCTGTGATAGAGCTGAGGGTCTCTGAGTGCAGAGCTGGGTGTGTCAGCAGCTGGTGCAAGAGCTGGGACTCTGAACATTTGTGTCTTGCAGGAAAGCAACAGAATCATAGAATGCTCTGAGTAGGAAGGGACCTTAAAGATGATCTAGTTCCTGTCATGGGCAGGGACACCTTCCCCCAGACCATGCTGCTCAAAGCCCCATACAACCTGGCCTTGAATACTTCCAGGGAGGGGACATCCACAACTCCTCTTGACAACCTGTGCCAGAGTCTCGCCATCCTCACGGAACGGAATTTCTTCCTAATATCTAATCTAAATCTATCATCTTTCAGCTAAAACCCATCACTCCTGTTGCTTCATGCCCTTGTGAAAAGTCACTCTCCATCTTTCCTGTAGCCCCTTCAGGTACTAGAAACTGTTCTAAGGTCTCCTCAGAGCCTCCTCTTCCCCGGGCTG